>NW_027269263.1:41625022-42120022 GCF_023055355.1 Agelaius tricolor
CTTTCTTTTTGCTTCAGTACTTTCTCCAACCCCACTGCATTTGGGTTTTTCTTTAAATTACTCTTCAAAACTCTCACTTAAAACAGAAACAAACAAAAAAAGCACAAAAGTTAGAGTAAGATGTCTAGCCTAAAATGATCTATTTCACTGTGCTTCAATATTTTTACCCTCTGTAATTTGGCTTATGCCTGAATTGCAAGTTGAAATAATATTTTTGCTCTGCATTTGCATTGCCAAGCCCAACAGTGTTAATCATCATTATAGTCCCAATAAATGACAGTAATAAATACTAAGAGGTTTTATTTCATTTTATAGGATTTTTCCGCCACTAATTCAGGCTTAGCAAATGAAAATCAGAGGCAATAACCTTAACAATTAAGAAAAATACTTCTATATTCCCAAACTATTACAGCTACTTCTTACAGAAAAGCAAAGACAACTTTGAATTTCAGCAACAATTGCATAAAAACATACAAAGAAGATGTAAATTCACTGCTATCAAGTAACAGTCTATCATGAAAAACCACAATGAAGTTACATTTAGACAATTCTCAGACATTTGAATAAGTAATGCAAGCATGCAGAGATTTCCTTTGGGTGAAATCATGTTTAAGTGGGCAAACACAACACAACCAGGAAGAAAATGTCCATTTTTCAATAGGAAAGAGTTGCTGGGGTTTTCATAACCTTAAGCTTCCTGGATTTTTAAGTAGTTTTTTTCCTTTATCCCAATGAAATACAAAGGAAGAAAGACCAAGCAGATACATACATCTGATGGAAGAAGTTGTGGCTACCAGTGTAAGTCTCCCCACACTGACTGTACTTAATCCTCGCAGTAAACGCTCCCGACAGCTCACAAGCTGAGATGTGCCTCAGCAGGTATGTTTTGTTAGTGACAATGAAGAAGTGTTAATGCATTTATTATCCCTGAAAGTGCTAACATCAGTCAGGGTCCATAGGCTGCAGTATTTACTGTAGTAAAAAACATCAGCTTTCTATTCATGTTTTCCTCTGGTAAAAGTTAAAGTTGACATGACAGATTTAGGGTTTGTCTTTTTTGAGACAAAAAGGTGCTCAATATTCTCATGAGACAAGGACAGGTACAATGACTGTCTAACCAGCCACGAGCAAGGTAAGGATTTTTTCTGATGTGAGCTCTATACCTGAAGTGCTGCTGGAGGCACTGCAAAGAAGCAAAAAAAAAAAAAAAAAAACAAAACAAAACCAAACCAAAACAAAATAGCTGCAGGGGAGGTTTTGACCCTGTGGTTCAAAGAGATAATCATGAGAGATTTGGAGAAAGCTGTAAAATCTCTAGTCGAAACTCTTCTACTTTACTAAATCAGAACACAGAAAAAAAGCTTTTAAATTCCCTCTGATAATATTTTCTCATTTGTTTTCATTTAGTTACAAAGTTTTATAGAAAATATTCTTCTCAACAGAGAAAACACTGCTCTTCTCAACAAAGCATTATAACACAAAACCAACTTGAATTGAAACCTGAATGCAATACAAACTTGAATCTTGAGCAACTTCACGCTGTCTCACATTTAACTTTTAGAAATGCAGTAGTTATACTCCTTTTCTACTCTGAGAAACACACCCTAAACCTCCTCCAAAAGACCTTTCCAATAAAAAGGCCACTGGCAGTAACTCAGGAAAGCCTGTTCTGTTTCACTCTGAGGAAATCACTTGATAAATCAAGTTGGGATTTTTTCCAAAATGGTACAGGTCAATGAGCATATGCTGATTAAATTAATTAAGATACTTCTACAGGTGATGGTGTTCCTGGCAACCATTCTGAAAATATTAATAAAAATTAATTCACAAAATTGGTGTAGTGAAGAAAAATGCCTCCTACTACATGTCAACCAAAGGGCCTTACACCAACCACATCTCATTGCTAAAGAGGAGACAGAAGATCAGGTGGACTGTTGCTGGATTCCGACAGCAGTATACCATTACTCATTGCAGCTTCTTAATATAGGTTATCTCTTGTATGCAGGAGATAAGTCTTAAAATTACTTGGCTGTGAATAGCTTTTCCATGATGAAATCAGTTAGCAGTAATTAGTCCCACCTTCAGATACTCTTGGAAATATCTCTTTTTAGACACACCCCTCAAATGCAAATACTGAGACACTGCAGTCACTTTATCATTTTGGTTTTGTCAGCACTTTTAAGATACCTTCAAATTACATATGAAAAGCTGTGGCTGTCTTGACTGTCTGGAGCACTTTCATTCAACAGCTTTGTTTTCCTTAGCAGCTTGCCCCAAGGATACAAATTCCCAATGATGTGTCAGTTCATCAAGATCATGCAGTACAATACAGCAAACACTCATTTATCATCCATGTCACCAGGCTGCAAAAATATTTATTTCAAATGCATCATTGACAAATACAACACATTATAACGGCTTATCCTGGCTTGTGTCACTCCTTCTTTACAAACTCTGTCAGCTTCAATTTCTGGTTGTGAATATCAGCCCTTTTTCTGGCATCATATGCTATAAAGAGCAAGTGATTTCAGATAGCAAATACGACAACTGACAACATGACTTATAGCCATGAAACTGAAGAGGCGGCATGTTTGTTTATGTGGGCCATGGCTTAACCCTCCAGTCTCTCTGGAATTTCAGACTTGCTACCATGCATAGATGGAATGTCATGTTATAAGTAAATTCTGGAGGGGAAAAAACCCAAAAAGCACCGCAGCCTCCTCTCTCCCCAAAAAAACCCCAACAACAAAAAACTAAAAGCCAATAAATGTCTATGTGTGTTCTTTAACATTGCAAATAGAAGGAACTGAAAATCAGAAAAAAATACACTTCTGTGTACACTTATTTGAGTATGATATTTTTGAAGCCCAGCAAGAGTTTTTTAAAATGCTCATGTTGGATTTTGCCTTGTTTTATAATTGTAAGAACCTTGCACAATATTTAAGAGAGAATTGAAAACATGCAGTGAATGTGTCATTTAAATCTAGCCTGTCAGCTTAAGTCCAGTTCCTGCATCCCAACCACGGGACCATAAGACTTACTGCCCAAGGGGGAACCTACTTCTTGTTTTTTAAACTACTTTCCCTGCATCTAGAAAACCATAGCCATGAGAGTCTCAACAGAAATTAATGAAAGACAAATCCCATTATTAAGGTTATAAAATAATAATATCATAATTAATTCAATGTGTTCTTACATGTTCCAATTCCAGTGAGAGAAACCCTTTCTCTTATTTGTTTTCTCAATTTAGAGAACATAAGTGAAAGCTTATCTGCTGACCTCCAGTGTCATTGCAGTAACTGAATATTGGGGAAATGTGCAATAGTTGTAAGAAACACTACGCCACTGAAATGGCATAATCATAAATACTGATGGAAATCGAACACAGTAGTTCTAAGTCAGGGGTCTGGGATTTGATTAACTGTATTTTTCTTTGAACTTCAGCAATATGAAACTGTGGTGACAAACAGGGCCCCCTGATGTGGACAGAATCCCACTAGATACGGAAGACACAAATGGGTTGTTACTTCTTTTATACAGTCGGAAGAAAATGCCACCAGATGCTCCAATTAGGAATTCCAATTAGGAATTAAGAGCAAGTTTCTTAAAATGTGTAAAGAAAAACATAAAACCAAACCAAACCACAAAAAGAAAACCAACCAAAAAAACCAAAACAACCCCATTACGCATTTTATATCTTGATGAATCTCGACTACTTAACAATTCTGGACTAACAATACTGTCTAAATTGCTCATAATGCATTTAGAACACAATATTTTTCCTGTAGTAAAGTGCACAAAATAAGTTAATAAAAACTAATGGCTAATAAAAGTAAATTATAAACTAACAAACCTTAATTTATTGCTGTCTTTATAACATATTCCAAAAATGCTCATTAAAGTGAAAATGTATTATGGTTTCTGAGTTAAAGCCCACAGCAAGGATTTCCTCAAGCTATTTAACAGGATGTATCTATAACTAATTGGCTGCCATTATTATGAAAATACACATTGTAGGTAAGAGCACTGATAATGAGCCAAGCTCTGGCAGCTGCTGCCATGGTGTGCTGACCCTGACTTCGGGGGGGACCCTCTATTTAGAGAAACAAATTAAATTCTGGAACAAAGGCCCAGCAACAAAAAAATAACTGGGGCACACAGTTAGTGATCAAACAGACACAATTCAGCCAAGTTAAGCCTTGCAGCAGGAGCAAGCAGCACGTGAGGTTGTCTAGAAAAGCAGTTACTGAAGTCTGGGAGCACCCACATAGCTGGTGCAGAAAGCACAACCAACTCTTGATGGTACATTTGCTAAATCCATTGAACTCATGCAGGTGGAGTAGCACATCCCTTGTTTACCTTGGATTACTGAATCAAGACAGAAAATTTGCTACCTACTTGACAGGAAATCCTTCAGTTAGCCTTTCCTGTTAGCAAATTAGTATTCTGTACTTCTGGAAATACTTAAACAGGAATTTTAAATTTTAACTTGGATCATTTATTTCACTCCTGTAACAAAAAAGATAAAAAAAAAAAAAAAAGATACAAAACCTGTGCAGTTAGTTCAATTTAAATGCTGCAACATGACAGAGTATGAAGGCATCACACTGAAGACTGTCAGATGACCAAACTTAGCAAATCTGTCAGTTAAAGCAAGTGACAAACACTGCTTTTTGGACCCCGTGTGACAGAACTGTTTATGGCCTTGATGCTGTCACTAATAGCAGCTTTTCTTATGAGCAAACTATTGATGAAAGAAGGTAAGATATCCCTGAGGTGCATTCTAAATATAGCAGTGAGATTTTACCCTCTCATCCCACCTTCTGGAGCAGATAATTTCCACTGGTATCAAGTGATCAAAGAATTTGTCATGTGAGATGAGAATGCAAAATAGCAAAAAGCCTACAGCACAACACCTTTTCTAATTTAACATTACTTTAAACAAATGTTTCAAAACATTCCCAGAAATCACATGAGTAAAACACATCTCCTGTATTTAAATTGTGGCTTATAAACACTTCCTGACCATCATCCAATGATTGTAATTCTTGTTAGGCTTACCACTGACAAGATGAAAATCAACTTGCAGAGGACATTTTTACACTATATTAATCACTTATGCTATATTTCCCCAAATTTTTAAACTCTGAATAGACACATACCTTCCTTACAGTACTTTGGTGGTCTCTGCTCTGTTTATGATCCACCTTTCAGTTAAAATTCAGACTTTCTTCCATCTTCAGCTAACTATTGCTTATCAAGTGTTATAGCTCATTTCAGTCATCAAAAAAGTGCACATTGCACTCCTTAACACAACCTGCTTTCATCATCTCTAGGTACTTAATGGTATAAAATAACAAAAAACTGTCTAAATTGGCAGTGATAAATTTAATGTTGGATCTACCCTTGCTTAAGGCTATTTTAGCCCATTTATAAAAAATGCTACATTTTCCCTGTTCCATCCTGAACATCTGTATGCGTCTAATACACACATATGGAACAATATTTTCAGGGCTTGCTAAAATGTGTCAAGTCTAGCCATAGACTAGCAGTATCACAGGGCAACTTTCCCTACACCCTGAGTACACTGCAATGCATGCACACCTATTGCATCTCTGTCTTTGCAGAGAGATTTCATCAAAATGCTGTGACATCATCCCGCTTTTCTTAGATTTCATCCAGCTTAAAGTTACACTTATGACAACTTTCAAAGGATTTAGCAAGAATTCAGCAGTATCATATACAAACAGCAGATGGGATGATCTGCTTAACTTTACCAGGATAAGGCTAACTTTTAGAATTACAGTCCCTCAGCTGTCCCAGAGAAGCATAGATCGCTCACATCTTTCTTCTTTAACTGCCTGTTCCATACAGGTCATTTCCTGGCTGCCTAAAACAACAGTCTGCGTAGCTCACATCTGTAAAATCTTTTAGCAAATGGATAAATGCCAGCCCCTCATGCAGCTGAAATATCCAGAGATGGTTCAAGCTCTCTAAAACCTCCTGAGCTGCAATCTTCTTTCTGCCAAGGGTTACAAAACAATCCCTTTCCCTGAGAGTTTCTGCCAGCACAAGAGTTACTGTTTCTTCCTCTAATGCATCCTTACTTCTTGGTTTCTTTACAAGGATTATGGTACTTTTCTCCTTCATTTAACCTATACATACCCAGAGGTCAATGCTATTAATTACAAAATTACTTTGGATTAAAAAAAGTAAAACAACAGTACATTTTAATTACAGTAAGATTAACTCTCTGAGTTAATCATGTTGAAACTACATTTTCAGTGAACAAAACTCCAATTGCATGCCATTTTCTTGAAAAAGAAAATAAACCCACAAGAGTCTCGCTGTACTGGAAATAGCCCCTAGTCTTTAACAATTTATATTAAATAAAGCAATATAAAGGCTTACTGAATTCCTGACCAGTTCCTATTTGCATATCTACTCTCATGAATTAGCTCAGCAATGAGGAAAAAATGTAACATAACAAAACATCTTTTTCATAATACTTCAAGAGAAACCCAGGCAGAAGCTATAGTGCTATTAGTGTGTGTGAGAGAGGACAAGATGGAAAAGACAAGTTCCCGAACCTGCTCTTTTTCAAGGGCTTCTGCCAGGGCCCAGACAAGCATTGTCCTAGAGTTACTATGGGGAACAGCATCATACCACATATAGGACTCAGCATGAACGTGGAGGACTCAGGCACATTGCTCAATACATGATGAAAAACATCTACTTGTAACATTGAGGATAATCATTTTAGGCTTTAAGATGACTGTTGCAAGAGCCTCAAAGTCTCTACAAGACCATGGATTCACACTCACAGAGAAAGATGAAGTTATTAAAATTGAGCCAGAAATACTGCAACAGGGATTTAAGCTACAGATTTGGCCAGTAATGAAAGGCATGGTGATGAACAGCAATTACAGCACAGGATAGTTGCAAAAGGCCAGAATGCTCAGCTCAGCTGTTTACTTGCCAGATGACGCGACCCAGGTTACACAAAGCACAGCACACACCCTTAAGTGTTCCAAGTACACGAAGGTTGAGAGGGCCTGCCTGACCCATAAAAGTAGGGGAATATCTGCTGTAGAACACATCAGTTTGTCTCCCTCCCCTTGTCCTGGCCAAAAAGGCTCATGAAGACCAACCAGAAGCCTTTTGCAGGTGCAGAGAAAACGTTGCTTTGTCTTGGAGATGTGCAGCTCAACCAGATGATTTCCAGCCACAGCTGCGGCCCCTCCATGTCCCCAGCTTGAACCAGCAATCCTCCTCAGAAGGCTGCTGGGGAAGAACTAAACTTGTCAGACAGCCTTTACTCTCATGAGCAGGCCAACAGCTTAATTGCTCATCGCAGACAACAGAAACCCCATGTATCCTGCTTGCCCGTCTCCAAACTCTGACAGAAGAAAAACACCAACCTATCACGCAGGGACCTTTTGTTATTTCATTCAAGTACAATGAGATTTTCATCTGGTAGGTGGTGAAGTAAGAGATTTATTGCTGTATTGTTCTGAGAAAAAACTATTTGAGTCGTTCAGTAAGTTTGGAAAAAATCTCGTCACTGTTCAGTAGAGAACTTTGCATGATCATTTTTATTGTTGCAAAAGACTTTAAAGTGGAAAAAAAAAAAGAGAGAAATTCATTATATGAAAACTGGATAAAATTATCAGAGTGTTTAAGAAATTCTTTGGGGATTTTTTTCCTCAAAAGTTGCTTGTGACAGCATGAGAACCAAGGCAGGTAGAAGGTACGGTTAATGCTACATGATGGACAATGATGGATGTGGGTGAAGAATCCTCAGAAGACAGGGGACTAGTTCAAGATAAAATAGCCTGAAATGTCACAGAGCCCTTGAGAAAAAGCAGAGATTTTCTTGTAGGATTTCTTTCTAAAGTATCCAAGCAGTATTAGATCAAATGACTAGTCTGAAAAACCCTATGAAGAAGAGGCAGAAAGCAAGAGCAGAAGCTCCAACGCTCCCTGTCCTGCACAACTGCACTTATGTAATTATCCAAAGAATAAACAAGCACATACAGACACCAGCTAGAAAGAGGTAGGGTCACATCTTGACAAAGTGCTCCAGCCATATTGCCCATCCCACAGCCACTGGCATCCGAAACACAGCTGCAGATCAAGCAGCACGTGCCAGAGGTCTTTATCACAGATGACATACTGAGTGCCAATATAGTCTTTCCTTTCTTGCATACCCCTCTGACCCAAAATACTGTACCTTGCCCAAAGCAATTGGCATTAGTTTGGCATCTTCAAGTAAAAAACAGAAGAGAGAAGGAAAAATATGATCACGTATTTTTGTGCCAGAAGGAGGGTACCCATAAGCAGACACATCCCAGCTGGTGTCACCTGCTGGATTCCACCAGCACGTGCAGTCAAACTGCAGACCATAAAGAGGGCAAGATAGTAAAACCATTCCCACAGCTCCAAGAACTTCTCTTTCCTAGTCCACATCTTGGGGTACCTCTTTCACCCCTCTCATATAATAGTCAGTAAAAGTTTAACTGTTCAAGTAGTGGGTGTTGAAAAAGTGCCAGGAAGATCTTGTATGAATACAGAAAGAAAAAGTCTCCTTGCTGACGATTGGGCAGATACACTCTCTATGCACCTTGCCATGGAATCCCCATCATGCTGGAGGTGCTTCTGGATATCACAACAAAAAATTAATTACAAAGTCAACACAAAGACATGAATGACAGATGCACTGCAGATTTTCAAATGTTAACTCATGATGTAAAAGTATCAACAGTTCTTAAAAAAAAGTCAAAATATAACTATGCTACTAGCAAGTAGAATGTAAGGAAGATTGTTTGTGGATGAGAAGCCACTCAAACAGGGAGGAGTGAGAAAGAAGCCAGCACCTTTAGAAGAGGTGGTCAACAACAAGACAAAAGAGTCCAGAGGGCGTGTAAAGCATCAGGATTTAGCAATATCCTAAATTGCTGTGAGTTAGCAGCTGGCAGGGCATAATAATAACCAGGAGATTAATAGATTTTTCCAGCGTGAGGTCAGAAAACTACATAAAATAACATAATAGTGCTGACATTTTAGAAGAGACAGTAAAGCAACAGGTATTAAATGAAACCACAAAAGTGGGAAGTGGGTGCAGGGCAGGGTCATGGTCCTGATGGACACTCTGCTAAAGCTCCTATTTCAGCAGGCTGTTCAATCCCTTGATTTTCAAAAGTAACAGCAAGTGACAGATACCAACTTCTGATCCCAGTTGGAAAGCACTTTTTGTGGCTCTGTAGAGACACAATATGCTGCTGTCTTCACCTGGAAACTTTTATGGCATGGAAAAATTCACAGCAGGGATGAAAAATAAGCAGGCCGCATTACACAATTGCACCTATCCCTAAGAGGAGTAAGCAACAAAAACTAAATCAGGAATTTCTGTAACAGGAAAGGAGCAAACAGAAAAAAAAATGTACTCCCTGACCTTCAAACAGGGTTAGCACCAGAAACAAGCGCTATGTCACTGCTTACTTTGGGGATTCCTATACACTTTCTAGTAGTTTTATTATATATTTTTTGTAAC
Source organism: Agelaius tricolor (assembly GCF_023055355.1). Taxonomy (NCBI): domain Eukaryota; kingdom Metazoa; phylum Chordata; class Aves; order Passeriformes; family Icteridae; genus Agelaius; species Agelaius tricolor. The sequence continues at coordinate 41,634,576 of NW_027269263.1, forward strand.
CAAACCATTATTCCTCTGCATTGCGGTACCTAAAAGCTGACCTGTAAGTTCTTTTGACCATAGCCAACCATAGCAGAAACTCTTCACTATTGACTGCTACACTTCACACCCAAGATTTCACAGAACTCACAGAATCACTAGGTTAGAAGAGACCTTAAAGATCATCGTGTCCAACCCATGCCCTAACACCTCAACTAAACCAAGTGCCATATCCAGTCTTTTTTTTAAACACATCCAGGGATGACGACTCCACCACCTCCCTGGGGAAACCATTCCAAAACATTGGAACACTGACCTCAACATTTCAACACTGACCTCCTTCTTTGAACAGCAATACAGCAAGAAATTTTTTTGAACCCCAAAAAAATCAACATAAATTAAGAATTAAAAGATATGAGTGTATGCTATTTTCAGTAATTTCAAAAACATTTTCAACATTTTCAACTACTTCCGGAGTTAAAAATAAACTGATAGATCTGAAACTACATGATACTGACAAATAGGAGCAGGGATAAATTCTGTGTTTCAGTTCATGTTGCATTACTGGTCATGTTGGAGCAGAGATGCAGATGTGTGCAGACAATACTGAAATCTCTTGTTTGCCTCTCATCTTCTTCATAGAGGAACATGCAGGCAACATAGGAACAGCATAAGGAGCTGTAGAGAACATTATTGCTAATATCAACAATGCTAAATCAAGCACTGATTTATGAGCATTATGTTTACAATCCTACAGACCCCCCCTTGTATTCCTAGACAGGTTTTGATAATAATTATGGTGCTATACTGTGAGAGTCTGTGTTTTTGCAGCTTGTGCAATAGCTGAATAGGCTGAACAGGCACACTCAGAGCGCTACAATAAGGTGGAGAGGCAGGATGAGTATAAGTAGGAATTAATTTCTAGGACATTTCTAACTTTTTCATGACTAATTAAGATAAGCTTACTTGCTGTTGCAAGTAAAGAACACATGGTGTTATTAGAAATTGGCACAAGGAGTGCTTAAAACATCCTCTGGCAACTCATTAAAGAACTGGATTAGTCTTAAGGAAAAAAAAAGGGTCGTCAATCAACTGCAAAAGATATGAGCTCAGCCTTTTCTATGGGTGCATCAAGAAACTGATTACCACACAAGCACAGATGAAGAAAAATTAGCTGCTGAGTTATGAAAAAGTTGCAAAAGCAGCAAACCGCTTTGAAAACATCCAAATATGAAGCAAATTTATGAAAAGAGCCAAGACATAGCAGGACATCTCAGGCCCCTCCCCTCCTCCCCTTATGGCACAGGGCACACAAACACAGTCAACAATGACAGTACAGAAAAGGCAGCTCACTTTCCAGCTACTATCTGATCCCAGGATCCTGCAAATTATTGCCACAGGCATGAATTTTCTAGCAGAAAGACGGGCTAGAGCCCATAGAGATTTTAGTGCCTCATTAGCAGGTTTCTTCTGTGCCAAACAACCCATATTCATGCCCCTTCCCTTCCCTTGAAATGAGAAATGTGTGCTCCCCAGCTGCTCTCCTGCACCCCATTTATTCATGGTGCATTCAGGTAACACTGCACATGCCACAACAGTGTCCAAGGGATTTGTCTCTTGGTTGTAATTGCAGTTCATATGTGCTGCCCAGCTTACTGGCAGCTCTGTGAAGGTGCCCTCTGCACCATCTAGTGCTAGGGATGCTGCTCTCCCTCCCTGAGCACCTGCTACTCAGCATAACTACAGTCCATTATATGCACAAGGGTTCTGATTCAGCTACCCTAAAAAAGTGAAGGCTCTCGGCAGGAAAAATTTTGTGTCAGAAGGAAAAGTTTTTCTTTCAAGTCTCTGGAAAATGTGAATGCCAGAGATCTATAAATACCTAAAGTAAAAAAAAAATTGATTTCACTTTCAGAAAGAGTTCTTCAGATGCAGCTGCAGCACTGACTTAAAGGTACATGAATGTAATATCCAGGGTCCATGAAAGAGTAATCTTTATTAAAGGACAGAGATTCAGGAGAAGTAACAGTGTTTCATAAATCTAAATTCTCCTGACCTTTTTTGGCTGCTAAAACCTTTGAAGATTTATGAGTCCAGGATGCTATTTGCTCCTTTCGCAGCTACCAAATGTGAAATAAATACATATCAGTAGGGACTGCAAAACACCACTGTCTGTATGTCTGGCAAAGCACCTTCAGACACTGCAGGACATGGAGACTGTCTCCTCTCCTTCTTTGAGGGCAGATCCACAGCTCTAGTCCACATCAGGGTCTCAAAGGGATCTCTTCCAACACTGAAAAGAATAATTCAAACACCATCTTGTAGGATGAAAATAACACTGATGTTTTTACCCATAACTCAGGGTACCTCCATTCAAGCTCCTCTATTTAAGAAGCCCAACCTTCAAGATTATCAGAGAAGAGGACTGTGGAAGGTGCAAGTGAAGAGGAGGGAAGAAGATTGTCATTAGAACAGGGAATAATTAAGTCTGCCAAGTAACAGCTGAAGATAAGCCTGAACTGTCTGTAACAGCAAGCTAAAAGGTTCTAAAATCCCTTGTCACTTATACTGGATGTATTCCTGCCCTTCCTTGGTGTCATGCAACTGCAAGGTATCACTTCAGAGCAGCTGGTCTCCTCAGTCAAGAGGCAAAAATTATGTGCTAAGTTGAAAAATTAGAATTGGCAGAATTAGTTCATTTGGACCATCTTCAGTCTTACTTTTCAACGTTGCTGCTAGTCAGAGGTTGTATCCAGCTCAGATGGTGGGAAATGTTTATAGAGTTCAAATACCATTCAAAACCTTAAAACCTAAACATGTCTTTGCACGCTTGCCCTCTACCAGTGTAGCCCTAGGTCAGTTACCAGTTCTTTAAATTCAAAAGCTGTGGTCTCACCTAATCCATGAAAGTCAGATACCATATCTCATTTTCATAAAAAACAATTTTTTGAGGTGGCTAGCTATGATAAAATCCATTTAACAGAGAGAAAGAAATGATCTTGGCAAATCATTTCAAGGGTACATTTCCCTTACAAGCACTTTTAGCTTTTTCAGAGATTCAGCAGAGTCATGTGTTATTTGATTGGTTTTAATACAGTTTTTGCTTTCCTGACCTTTTGATCCCCTGAGTGAAAGTGTATCACTGATGAGGTTAAAACAATTCTGCCACTTACTCGTCAGTATTTAAAGATGCTTATTCAAAACAAAATGGATGCTGGGAAGAAATTCTGCAGTTACAATGACCACAAAAAATCAAGAAGAGGCATATGGAAAACTCATTAAAAGAGTTCACTAGTGCTACTGCTACATGTTAGCTTAAGCATTACTTGGCTGGACTTTTAGCCTTTTGCAAAATGTTACTGTGGTTACAAACTCCCAAAAAATGCACTGAATTTAAAAAATAGATTACATATTTCTTGATAAATCTTCCAATTCAAATGGCAATCAATGCAATGGCCAGGTCCTCCCTTCACTGCCTTTATGGCAGTCAAACATTCTCACTTTCTTAACTCTATCTTTATAAATCTACATTGATTCATCAAAGATTATATGGCAATATATTTTTCTGTGAAATAACTATACTCATACAGACATACAGAAAAAAAAACAAGGAAAAAAGTCTATATTTCCCTTTAGTTCCCTCCCTAAAACTAGTAAATATAGTGTACAGCAACTGGTCCTTTTTCTGAGCATGATTTTCAAAAACATTTTTCTTTTGACAAAAATATTGCACATTATTTTTTCAAGCTCGAGTAATGAATACTTAATTGCTTCTTGCTCTTTTTTTAGCTTCCAGAATTGACCTGGGGAACTCTGCTTCTTTGATAAAAAGAGTAAGATAGATAATGGGCTTTTCTTTAGGGTCTCTCACATCTATCAGTGTTATCAGGACAGGAACGAAGCTCTTTCATGCTGCTCTGCTGATAATTCAAGAAGTTTATGATGTAAGTGGCCTTGTTCAATATGTTTGTTTAGTAGAGAAGATTTAAAGTTCTACAAGAAAAATAAATGCATTCTTTCAAGCTAACTTTAAAGACTCAAGATTGACAGCTGAAAAGAAAAATGAAACCCTCAAGCTTTACCTTCTGTGATACCTTAAGGGAACTATTTTTTCAGTTCATCGTGAGCAAAGATATCTATGTGAAAGTTGTGTGATTTAGCCAAGCTTTCTAGTTGATTTTTTGCTCCTTTTTTATTGACTAGCTCTTGAAACATTAATCAATTTTGACTTCTAATGGAAGCCCTGATTTTAGGCAATGTTCTTCTGCTAATCAAAATAGCAGTAGTCAAACAAGTGCAGATGGACAGCTGAAAGACATCTGCAGGACAGACAACCTGCCCATTGAGTAAGCCCCTGTTAGCACCTCTAGTCCTCAAACCAGAAGGGCAGAGGCCTGTGAGGGGAACCATTTTCCTAAATCCATGTTTATAGGGGGAGGTACAGAGGATGTGAACAGGGACAGCACATGGTCACTGCATATTTTTAATGTGCTGGGATAGGCAGGGGAAAAAACATTTTCCTTCACAAGTAGTTCCAGGTAGCCTAGCCTCCCACCTGCTGCCAGATTCTTCTTCCTTTACCAGACCTCTTTAGGCAGTTTGCCTACTTCATCTTCACAAACATAACCATCTATATTCATATAAGAATATACTCTAGTACACACAGACAGGTGACTCACCCAACTTGCTGCAATGGAAAAGGTGCAACAAACTCTAAATCATGGCTCCAGGAGGAGCTCTGGCACCTGCTGATGGTCTACACCACACCTTCCACACTACACCCATGACCAGTCTCCCCCAGATCCCTTGTGCTCTCCAAAGCAACATTCTACCAATTCCACAACAAACTGAAGATGATGTCTGGAAGCAGACAATTTAAACTGAGAAACTGGTAAGTCATTATACGAACCAACAAAACAGCTTCGTTAATTAGGTAAAATACTGTCCCCTCAGATGTTTCTCAAGATGTATTTTATGCCATCGCAAGATATAGTGCAAACTTTGAAGGAAATATTCCAAGGGACAAACACACAACATCTGCTCAAAAAACCAAACCAGTCCAAAAAAGCTTCAATTCAGTAGTTCTCTGTTTTCAAAGCAATTTGAAATCTAGCATAATCTGTTCAACTCTACAGACAAAAAGCCCTTTTCTCCAAAATCTCACAGCTGTAGTCCTATAACTAAAGTTATGCTGTATATTCACACATAGAGTTTAGAAGTCTGACAATTAATTAACTCCTGCCTACCTGAGTGTTCAACTTCCTTCCCTCATCTTTTCTCTGTATAAATAATGTATAAAACTGGTACAATAAAAGTTTAAAAAGAAATTGAAGACCACCCTACTTCAAAGTCTATCCTCTAGTATCATGTATTTCACAGTAACTAGCAGCAGTGATTTTTAGATTGATTACACTAATCTTTTTCATTAAGTTTAACTGAGGACAAGTGGAGGCTGTTGAGCTCCACAGCATTATCAGGAAAGCAACAGAAACGCTCCACTGTGAGGTTTCACAGACAGATACTGACATCCATGTCATGGAGAGACAGAGAATCCTCTGTCTTCTCCAAACACCAGAAAGAGGGAGGTTGGATAGATGATAAAGAGGCTATATTGTGCAGAAGGCAGCTCCCAGTACACCTCACTCAGCTTGTCCTATTTCCTGCTCTAATTCAACATTATGCTTTACTGTAGCCCAAATTTCTTCCCTAGACAAAGACCCAATTCTAAATTTTGCAGGAAGAACAGAAGAACCTGCTTTGTTTGATGTACCAACATCAAGAAAAGGTCTGAGTGTTAAAAATGACTTTGTAGCAACAAACTCTAGAAAGACAGCAATCATTTACTCTAAAAGGCTGATACTGACAATAATGGCTATAAAATCACTTGGGAAACTGGTCTACCATACCAACAAAACAAGGTTCTGGAACAGGTTTGTAGTGGGAGTACTATAGACTAGGTAATTAGTTTTAGGCACCATCTCCAATAGTTAAAAGGATGTTATAACCTGATTGCCTGAGTACAGTCCATAGCTGTCTTAGTTCCCTCATGTTTCCAATAATGAACAACATTCAGCATTTCAAAGATACAGAATTTAATTATATATTTAATCAAGAGGGGTTTTTTCCTAACCAGATGAATGTACTTACTAATAAAAGCCAGAGGAAACCCTCAAAGAATATTAAAAACTCCAGCATATTACCAAGGTCAAATTGTAAAAGACAAATTCAGACAATTTAGTTCATCCTCTGCAAGAAGCACAACTGTCTTGTCATTGTAAAAAATGCTCTAGATAGGTGTTCCTGAAAGGTTTACACAGAACTGGGCATTTATCTAACCTCTTTTGGCTTAGCCTGTAGAGGTCACTTACACAGACCAGTAGCTGGCTTCAAAGCTGATTTCTAAAAAAAAGTGTCAGCAATGTATCCTTCCTTACCCCCTCTGCATGCCCACTCCAATTATTCTCATATTTACTGACTTCTCTGCTCCCTCACATTTCATTTTTCCTCTCTTTGATGATACAGACATCCTGGCTCCATCTGTCATAGGGCTAAATAATCATCTCTGATTTCAGCAGATTCTATGAACTGCAAACTAGAGCCCTGAACCAATCAAGATTTTCAAAAGTTCTTTCTTTTTTTTTTTTTTAAACTGGTCATTTCCAAGCTAAAGGCAAGCAGAACTTAACCTGAGTTTTAACAGACATAGAAGGAGAATAATATTTATCATTGTGAGAGCTGCAAATAGTAAGCATTCTTTTCTACTTCTTAAAAACCTATAATCACAAAATGTTATTTTAGAAAAAGAAAGTCAAAGAATGCTTTAACTGCTGTAGACTATTATTAATTATTGCTTACATGATGGAAATATATGTTTTTCTTACTTTAGGAAATATCATAAATCTGATAATGTGTTTGGCTACTGAGCCACTCTGAAGGCCTTCAGACAGCAATTCTCTCTAACAAATGTTTACCACAGAAGTCTGGTGAGTTAGGATATGTGTCCCTAAAACCATCCACTTGCCTGTCTCTTCTTAATGATATTTTAGTGTTTCTACTCGCTGTGCACTTTCCCATCAGTCAAAGTTTCCACACATTAAGTGACATAACAGCGTGGATATCCCAGCACAGACACAAATGCTCTTAGCTCTGGAATACAGACATCTTGCCATCCATTCAGATCCTGATACTCACATTTCCCTGAAGTGTATACATATCATTTTTAACCATGAGCTGTGAGAATAACACATCATAAACACTTAGGGGTTTTGGAGCAGAGAAAAACATTTCCAGTGAATCTGAGGGCATCATTTATAAACCATTTCCCGGGATTTTTTTATTTAATGACAAATTATACTCCTGCCTAAGACACAAAGTAACATCAGCCTCATTGTTAATCAGTGTCATTGCTCTTTTTCTATCACTCCGCATAAGTGAGTCAACAGTATGTTGGTTATGCATTGCTTGTGCCTTCTCAAACTTTTCCAGTGCATACTGCAAAGTGGCTAGTGCTGCAGAATGGCAGCCCCTAAGGCTTTCTTCCTTCTTCTGTAAGTTTTGCCAATGGTATCAGTGAAACATCAGCCTTTATAAGTGTGCTGAAGTCAGCAGGCATAGAATCAGAGCCCCAAAGATAGCTTCCAAACTCAACAGGTGTTTTATGTATAAGAGATCTTTGCCACTGCTCATCATTCTCAGTTATCACCAGAAAAAATTCCCTTACATCTACTTTAATACCAGTATCTGCAGTCAAGATTTTAGGAGTAAGTTACAGAGCAATTGTGTATTAAATCATTTTGGCACATTTGGCTCAGCAGAATGTAAAGTATAATTTGACTGTAGCCTTCTCAACAGAATAAAGTCATTGTGCCTGGTTTATCTGAAATGCTACGGACACTGCTAAAACATAACAAAAAACACACACAAAAAACAGGAGACTCACCCAAAAAAACCCCCACAAAACAAACAAACAAACAAACAAAAAAACCAAAACAAAACCAAAAACAAACCAAAACACAAAACCCACAAAACCCTCAGAAGAGGATATGGTAATCAGCAAGCCTAAAAAAGATGTTTTATCAAACATGATAGATTAGGAAGAAGCACAAAATCATTTTAATACTTTCAGTAACACCCCAAGAGAGAAAATGTTTTTGTATTTTTTTAGCCAACTTAACACAAAAAAGCAAACAAACATCCACGTAGATATCATGTGGGGTTACCTAGAAAAATTTAAATCATTGGCTCTGAAAAAAATTGGCCTACAGAAAACATGGATTTTTTTCATGGTTATCATAGGTTTACAAAAGGAAAACAGACATTTGGGTTTGACTGTGATCACTGGGGCAGGAAGCCCAGCTGTCAGAGGAGGACACTGGGCTCTGATGCAGATACACTCTGGGCAGCAGCTTGGACTGCTAATGAGCATGACTTGACCAGAACCCCAGCAAACACAAAGTCCTCCCATAAGGATTGCACTGCACTGCCTGAAGCCAAAGGACCATCAAGTTCAAGGCCCTTTCTGCAGCTGATCAGTATCCAGAGCAAGGCAAAAAGTCAGAGTAGAGCAAACACATTCCTTCCCCAGTTAGCTCCCCAGCCTCTGCTGGGAAGAGGCTCACGGTGGAGTTCACAGCCTTTGAGGGCATTTTACACTATTACTCTGTTGATTTCTTTTCCATTTATATCAAGTGAAATAAAACATAGTAAGGAATTTATCATGGTGGTTTTGAAGAAGGCTGGAATGAAATTTTGGCTATATTCTAGACACTGTCTTTGGTGTTTGTAAGATAAAGTTTTACGGTTTGGTATAGAACTTCAAAGTCTTTAATCACAAAACAGAATAAGTGGCTCCACACAGCAGTGTAGTGTGGGGGAAAATAACCATTTGGCACAACAGGTTAAAATGCAGACAAAACATGGGTTAGAATACTGTGCTGACAAAACAAGAACTTGGATCTTATTGCGACTAGTCCTTATATTTATGAGTTGTTTAGGTTTTATTTGTAAAAGACAATTTCCAAGACTGTGCTTCTTCCTCCCTAGGAGCACTAGTTTAACACTCAGTTTGAAGAAAATTTATCTTTTTAGGCTATCAGAAAAATGCTCCTCTGAACCCACTGCTCAAAGACAAAGTAAATGAACAGGAAAAAATACTGCCACTATCTCCAAAAGAAGCAGAATCTATAAACAGAGAATTGTAAAGCACCTTCTGTCTATTCATGACCAAATGTCAAGGTCTAAGGCCAGGCAGGGGTACTCACAGCAGCTTCCTTTCTCAAGAAATGCTGTAGGTGAAAAATAGGAATTAGTGACATGGAGAAATCAGAGATCTGATTTGCAACTCCAAGCACAGAAAATTCCAAGATTTTCCTTACCAAAACTCAGTTCCCCTGCTTCTTTCAACTGAAGGATTACTGGGAAACATTTCGTATTTCTCACTAAATGGCTAGAATGCATTTCCTCAAAATACAGATGTTCACTACAAACTAAATTTTGCATGTCAAAACACAGATTCAACCACTACTGACATAAACAGGAGTCCACACTCTTCTTTTAGACTGGTTATGGTTCCATCTATCAATTTAAATATAATAGTCTGGAAATTGATAAGAGTTAGTTTTGTGTGGTATTATTGTTTCTTCCTCAAGAAAATTAATTTTCAAGTAATATTTTTAGTATGTCTTTAGATCCTCTTTGCATTCCAAAATGAGATAAATGCTGAGATATCAACTCCAATTTCAATTAATTTAAAGTATTTACTTTCTCTAGCATTTATTTTCATTTGAGGCAGAGAAACACTTTAAAAGAAGCAAAGTTTTTACTTGTAAGTCATGAAATGAAAACTTTCATGTGACAGGTAAAGGCAGTCTATATGTGTGTTTGGATGAAACCAAAGATATTTCAGGGAAAAAAAAAAACCAACAATTTTTTTTCATGTTAATTAGGAACCTAAATCACATTCCCAACTGCAGACAGCTAGAAGATGTCACTGCATGTAAAAATCCACTATGTATCTTTTGTTGCATTATCAGACAAATTATAAAGATCTTCAGATAATGACTTTTTTTGTTACCTTAGATTTTCAAAATGTTTATTTTATAAGTATGCAGTCAAACTTTTGACCCATCAATATGGTGTAGTTAATTAAAGTTAACCCAAAAGCAAATTCATCAAATTATAAATTTCCTTAATGTATTGCAAGACCATTACTATGAAAAGTAAATGTCAGGATCACAATCATCTGCCACTGTTCCAGAGAGAGAATGGAGCTTGAAAATGCTCTGTGCTCTCTGTAGAGGCAGATTAAAGAAAGGGTGGATAATAATCTTTCATATCACTCTCAAACACAGGATTCACTCTCTCTGGATCTGTGCTGTTATTATGGTTTCAGTTCAGGCTATTTGTAATGTTTATTCTCACAACATTAATGAAAAAAGGAAAACAAATTTTAGACATATGTATTTTGGCTCATTTTACAAGACAAAAGAGCCATTAATAGCCTTCTGAATGGTTCACAAGAATATAAACCATTTCACTAAATTGCAATTATAAAAGTAAAAAAAATATTCTGAATGGTACCTATACATAAGAGAATGAGATCATCTTGTTTTTCAAGTAAATTAGTAAAAATCTTTTCTCTCACTATAACGCCAATCACAATAGGTGGAAGCTTGTAAAAACTAACAAGTGAAATTTTAAAATCACATTAAAATAATCAATTTCATCTATTTTTCACTCTGATCTTTAAAAGATCTGAAGAGCTTTTTATATGCATTATTATTTTCTAGGTTTCTCTATCTTAAATATAGCAGCTTTTTTCTGATCTGTTTTGCTCGATGATGTTCTTGGAAACAACTGTGAAAATACAATGTATTCAGATTCAATTTTTGAAGAGGTAGTTTGCTTTCTTTGTGGGTTTTTTTTTAACTTCCAGAAATCTTCAAATTTTGGATAACCAGACCAAAATGAAAATGTGCAAGTTAAAAAAACATTTACTTCAAATGAAAATTGAGTAAAGTCCACAACACTTTCAGTCTTTCAATAAAAAGGAGAAATAGGTATTTCTAAATAGAAAGAAGAGACATATATGCTTGCCTGTGATTAGAAGTTTGTACTTCATTATTAATCTTCAAAAGTGAACAAAGTGATCAATCCTATTTGTCCTTCCTAAAATTAATCTTTTTTTAAGGGAGTATATAATTACCAGATCATTTGTAACGATGCTTGGCAGCCTGACTTTGCAAAAAGAAATCCTGTGGAAATATTTAACACTGAGGTTGTTCATGTCCTAATACTGTAATTTCATTTAGCTGGTCTCAAAAGCTATACATGAGTAAGTAGATTAGAGGTATATCAACAAACAAGCACACACTGAAGTCTCAGAGTAGCTACAATCATTGTTGAAAATCTTCAATTTGGTTAAATCAGAATTTAACCAATCAGCAATAACAGGTTTTACATTGCATAGTTTTCACAGTGATTTTACATGACAGATCCAGAAATGTTAATATATATATTTATATAGACACATGTTTTATAACAAGTTCTGTGTTTATGCAGTACATTGTGAATACACACCGGCAAGTGTTTGTACTGGGACCAGCACTGTTTGGTGCCTTTGGTGACACAGACAGTGGCACCCAGTGCCCCTGAGCAGGTTTGCTGGTGACACTGAGCTGTGTGCTGTGGTCAACATGCTGGGGGGAAGGGCTGGCACCCAGAGGGACCCGCACAGGATTGATGGGGGGGTCTGTGCAAACCTCATGAAGCTCCACAAGGCCAAGTGCAAGGCCCTGGGTCAGGGCAACCCCAAGCACAAGGACAGGCTGGGCAGAGAATGGGCCCTGAGAAGGTCTCAGGGCTCCTGGCTCATGAGAAGCAGGCAAGGCCAAGGGCACCAGGCAGAGCTGACTGCACAGCCCTGGAGAGGAGCACTCCAGGGCTTCCTCCATAAAATGCTATTTAAAGACTGGATAAATGGCACATTCCCAGCAACTGACAGCCCTTGCCAGGAGCAGTGGACCAACCCAGCAGTGGGACTCTTGCATGCTGCACTCCAACCTGTAGATGCAGACTAGCTGCATGCAAACCATGTAGGTCAGACACTGCAGGTATTGGCCCTGAAAACCCAGCTAAGGGTTCTGACGTGGCAGGCTGATGCAGCAGGAGGGAAGGCAGCTGAGGTCTTGACTCAACCAGCATAAGTTCTCTCACCTTGCTCCCCATGTCCTTTTTGTTAAAACACATTCATTAACCCATTTCTTATCAGTGGGTAAATCTGATTCACTGAATGACTCAGCAGCATAGCTTTGTCTCCCAGTTTTTTGGATGTCCACACCCAGAGAAGTCAATTGTTTCCTAATTTTCAAAGGACCTCTAGGATCTGAAACTAATCCTTGTCATTCTCAATCAGTGCTTGCTTTTTCAGGAAATATATGTAAATTAAAATAATCAGCTTGATTAAGCATTAAAACTATTATCAAGTGTTATTATCTGGATTTCCCAGACTCTTACAATACTTTCAAATTTATAATCAACCATAAGCCAATATTAAGCAGTTGGATTAGAAATTGTCTGCATCAACCCAAGGAAACTTCCTGACAGGATCAACAACAGTAATTAAACTAATTAAACATCACTGGCAGCTAACATTATTGAATGAAGTAAATCAAAAAAGAGGAGGTAGGGAAGCATGTTTGCATTATGAGGAAGTCACAATCTTGTTGAATTAGCATTATGCACCATGGTCTGTAGATCTTGATTCTGAAAACTCCCAGAACTCTTTAATGACAAAATACATGGAGTGAAAGCTCTGATTAGACACAAAGATCAGCAATAATTAATCAGCAGCAGACTCACAGGAAGGCATAAGTTACAGCACTGCCTCCCAAGCCGTTTCAACACTTGCAAGAGTAGATTTAGCAGGCAAGCTATACTCCACATCAAAGCATGGGAGGCCAGAGGAAAGAGCCATCATCCTTTGGTTACCAGAGCTGCAGCCCAGCACATGAAATCAGAGGATACTATTCACTGCAATCTGAATAATATTGCTTTGTGCATTAACCAAGCTTCTCTATTTTTACAGCCTTTTTTCAGTCTCAAATCTGCTTATATCTGTAAAACCAAGGATCTGTACATTTTGATTTTGTCTCTCCATACAAGTCCCTTGGGAGCAAGCACAGATTGACTCTAATGGCAATGCTGCTGATGGGAATGGGTTCTGCCCCAGAGAACCGTGGCAGCTTCCAGCTGATCCTGGAACCTTTTCCACCACAGCAGCTCCATTTCCACCCTCAGGCAGTTCCTGCAGGTCAGTCACTTGCAACACTCAGCACCTAATGTGAAATGACACAGACCTCTGCCAAATTCCCATGAAATGGGGTGGTCTACATCAAAATCAGGTATGAAAACTAAGGTACATAATACAGCTTGCCTGTGTATACAAGTACACGCATTCAATTAATTATGCACACTGGGCTTTTTTTGAAGGAGGAAGTTGTTACTTTTGTCATAATTTTTAAAACAAGTCGCTGAATTCAACAAAGCTTCTACAATAAAAATAAACTTACTAGTCTTATTTATAGAAAATTAAACAGCAATGTCTACAGAAATATTTCCTTTGGAGTTTCTTGATGGTAATAAAATTACTAATAGTATAAATGCCTCCTACTGAAAGGAGGAAAAATTCGTTCATCAATACTAGAGTATTATCTAGCTGTTTATTAATTATTTATTTATTTTAATCATTCAAAGTGAGGAAACAGAATGAATGAAATATACTGCTATAGCCACTTAGCATTTTATCACAAGTGAACTTGTGCAATAACCTCTCAAATTTTGAACTCTACAATGAGCCAAGAACAGTTTTATAGAATCACCTCCACATTTTGCAAATATTTGCATAAGCAGTGGCCTCTGAGCACCCAGTATATTATATATCTTTAAGCAGCAGTGTGTAACACAGCACTGAGGAAAAAGGAGGCAGATCCTGCAACAGTCCTCATCTTGCTGATGTCCTCTGTTTCTTAATGCATCTGTTCAGGTACAGCAAGGAGTCTGTGTGACTACTTTGAACAAATGAGCATTCTGTGAACAGAGTCACTAATAGAATACCCAGGTAGTCAATGGGGAGTAGCCATGGCTCTACTCCACAGTACTGTTATTTATCCATTGATCCAGCCTTTCAGCTCCAACTGTTTGGGCCCAGGTCCCAATCAATTGGGTTTCCTTCAGAGGAATCATCCCAGAACAAGTTTACATGACACAGACTCCAACAGCTGCTCTTCAACCTGACTATACTAAGAGAGCCACTCAAATATCAGTAACTACCCAAGACCTCTCCACCTGGCAATGCTGTAAAGCCTTTTTCAATTGTACTTTGACTTTACTTATGTAAAAAGGGAGAAAACCAGAAGCTAAAACTCAAATGTCAGGTTCTCAATGCAAAACCCTGACACAGTAAAACAAAGTCTTTGCCAAGAAATTAAGTTCACAGAAGATAAGGAGATGACAAGAATTAAACTCATTAATTAACTACATAAAGTTGCTGATAACAAGACTGGAGAGTGCTGGACTCTTCTCCAATTGCTGCTGCACAGTCCCTCCTAGCATCTCCTGCCCCACTCTGCACACAGGAATGTGACCACCTTCCTCTCCTTACTGACCTTACTGAGAGCAGCTCATGGCTTCAGTCATGTGGCCCTTGACTTCTAATATCTTCTCTAACAGCCTTATCAAACAGCAGCAAACAAGTGCATGAAAAATAAGAAGAAATAAGAATGGTTTCTTTGATGATGATTGTGGTCCCTCACTCAGAGCTGAAGGCTTCTGCACCAAGAACATGAGAAAAGATGCCAGATGCATGAGCAGAGGGGAAGAAAAAGAGAGTTAATCTCCAGGAAATAGAGAGAAATACAATGAAAGTGTCACCATTTCTTCAGTTCAGCTAACTGTCATTAACATGCAGTGGTCTGAGCATTATGTGAAAAACAGAAGTGATTACAGATGTGCAAGAAGGAATCAAAGTTTTTGAAATATTTTCAGCAGGATTTTACAAAGAAATACTGAAAACATTTTCTCTATTCTCAAAATCAAGTAAGAAATATTTCCTACAGTAAGATTTCAGATAAAAGCATGAAGTAAGAAGAAAACACATAGGTCTACTATTCTTTGTGTTTGCCCATGGCTTTCAATTAGTATAGAGCATTTGTGTGTAACAGACCAATGTAATTTAAGATTTAAAAAGCACTGATTGTTCTTTTTTGAAAAAAAAGATTAACAAGATGACAAAAAAAAAACCAAAACCAAACCCTTTCACCTAATACACAAATTGCCTGGAAACATTTTTTAATAAACTTTAAAAGTAAATGTAAATATTTATGCCAGACTGAACTTCCTCAGCTCACAGGTGATTTTAGATAACTACATATACACATATAAACATCCATTTGTTGTATATTTACATGTCATTATGGATATAGCAATTGAAATATTTTAAATATATGTTAAAGTGTGGCTGATTCACCTCAAGGTACACACTTGCAGATGATTTCACTGCAGTTTGCTTCTCTATGCAAGTCCCCAACACCAAAATGCACACAGACTCTCCAGAAAACTTTTCAAAGACCCACACAGATCTGAAACCTCTGAAGAACACATGCATTTTCTTGGTTATCCACAAAGAGAAGAGTTCTAACCACTGCATTACTATCTCAGTTTGGAGCAATAAGACAAGACATTACCAGAATTCTACAAAACAGTTAAAAAGCCTCACAAGTTCTTGAAGAGTTACTGGAGGAAATAATGAGTGCATGCATTTAAGTCAGTCTCTTTTGCTCCCCACCACTCCTTATGCAGACTGAAAGTTGTATTGCAGTATTCATGCAAACACTGGCACTTGAAAAAAAAAATAAATCCTTTAAAGTGGTTACAATTTTAGACTTTGAGAAAGAGAATCTAATAATAACATGCTTTAGGTTTTGTTCAGCTCTGAATCGGTCAGGCTGTTGGACTAGATGATTGCAGTAGGTCCCTTCCAACTGAAAATAGTCTATTCTCTTCTAGTTTGTTACTCACAGTGCCTTTGGATCTTAAACACTTCCAAACCCTCACATGTGAAACAGTAGTTTGAAAAACAATAGCAGCTGCCTTCTGAACACCGAAAGGTACAGCTCACAAATTCTAAAAAGGAATTTTAAGTCCCATCCCAAAAGCACAGTTTTACAGTCATACAATGGCTGAAGTTGGAAAACAGTTGCAAGGGAAGTTAAATAATATCCAGAGTGAACAGCTGAAAAACCATGTAAAGAAAAGAAAATCAGACTGGAAAAGTCTGTTTAATAGATAAAACTTCAGCTGTTCCTTTTATATTATCCCCTTGTGTCTGACATGCTAGTCCATTAATATCTGAACTGTATCAAATAAAATGCTACAAGACCTACCATTAAAAAGTATTATAAGAAATCGATACTGAACATTAAACATTGACACTGAACATTAAACATTTGTAACTTTCTTTTAGTCTGACTCATTTTTAGATTGCTATTTTGTGATTACAGTTTACACTGGTGCTTGTGCTTTTGCTGCCAAGCGTTCCCTGTTTTCTCTGTAGCCTTCAAAAGCTCCAAGGTACTTCTACAGCCAACATCTTCCAAATGTAGTTTTTAATGCCTCCCCACAGAGGCATTCTCAGAACCAATGCATCTCCCATGTGTGTATCCTAAAACCTGATATGCTCATCCAGTGCTCAAATATGTATGTTGAAACTGAGTGGAAACATCCAACCATAAAACTCCAGAATAAACTCTGAATACAAAAATCAATGAAGACAACTAAGAAAAGGAAATGTTATTTTGCAGGAAGCAATCTCCACATCTCCTTATTCGTCAGTCCTGGTCTAAAGAAAACCCAAAAAACCCCAAAACAAAACAAAACCCAAAAAGAAACAAACAAACAAAAAACCCACCAAAAAACTTCGATAAACTTAAGTAAAAATATATAATAAACCTCTCCATGCCAGTTTTAATGAAAACACCATTTGCCCAAAAGCCTTCCAAAATTTTCAACTGTCTTAGTTTGATAAATGATGCTACCCTTCTTCCCTTTTGTAACTTAGACCTCTATGCAAAATACTAAACCCAAAAGCAATAAAAGTGCAGATAAAAAATGCTTACTTTGAGCAATAGTTTTTATTGTTCTCTTGCCAAAAGGAGTCTCAGTCTCAGTACCAGCCTCTCAATCTTTGCATGGTCTGTTTCTCTGAACAAACTCCATCTCTCTGAAGACTGCCGAAAAATGAAGCATTGCTCTGCTGCTTTCGATGGCTGCTGCCCTGAACCATTTCAAACACATCTGCACCTTCACTTGCTAAAAGCCATTACCAAGGCTCCACAAACACCCATTCAGACTCCTCCACAAGCTGCCAGTATCAGAGTTTGCTGACTTCCACAAAGGCACAGGGAACAGTCAAAGCTGAGATCCGGCACATGCCCTCAGCCGACGCAGGGGTTCGTTCTTCTCTACAGCAGAGCCAGCTAAACCAGAGTCACACCAACCATCCCTCAGGGGACACAGACTGCCATCCTACTCTTGGCTTTACTTTATTCCAGTTGTAAAGATGTAGAGATTAACAAGACTGGATATGACATGAAACCATATGTTAGGTGATTTCAAAGTTAGTCCCTAAATAGGGAGGGTTTAACTGGAGCATTTCAAGTTGCATCCTTTTTCATGATAATTCCTGCCAGATTTTGAGTAACAACATTTAAAATTTAGCAATTGAAATATCTGAAACATGGAATAAATCTTGATCTTGTTGTTGTATGCCTATTTTGCTTGGTTAGCTTAATGAAAAATTTAACAGTGAGAAATGTAACATTAGGACTATTGAGTTGGAGCAGGCCACCTCAAACAGGAGTACCACAGCATAGGAAGTAGATTCTGAGCCCAGTTTTGTACCTGAATGTCTCTCTTTGTACTTATGATGGCATTTTACATATTATGAGTTTCCATTTAATTAGTGAATTATATAATTCCAGAAGAATGGAATATCAGACCTATGTGAGACATAATATACAAAGAAGAATAAACTAAATTATATTATTTCTTCTTAAATTTTATTCATTCTGGAATGAAACAAGATTCAGTAAAGTTTGTTCTGACTTTAAATAGTGAAGACCTCTGTACAAAGAGCATTATCCCAACAATCTAACCCCAAAAGCACTAAATAGCACTAAAAATATGTTGGTTCATGTGAAAATTCCAGAAAGTTTAAGATGTATCACAAACACTTGCTTCAGCTGAATCTCATCTTAACTCAAACATCACTAAGTGAAATATTTCAGGTTGAACTAATCACATTTGCTAAAAAATATATGTCTAACTCATCTTCAATACTTGGAGAATGAGAAAATGTTGAGATATTTATCCATAGGCAGTATGAATCTCAAGTGTCCTGTGTGCTATAGGTTCTAATTTTATATTGCTTTGTGGGGCTTTTTTGCAGTGCTTTGAACACATAATCAGCACTCAAACAAGTAAACAACAAGCAGATAGCTTGACACAGGCTGGTGAACATCACTTATAATTGTTCTACTACTTAGTAACATGGATTCATCAGGGTTTGGCCAATCATTTAAAATGGTAAAATGCACAATACATGAATTCAGGGAAAGCTCAACTCATTTAAAATTGGAAAAAGCAGTACCAATGATGGTGCTTGCAATTTATAATTAGACTCCACTGTTTTGTAGTAGTCTACCACACATTTCTCTGTCCAATCCATTAGTCTCAAGTCTCATTTCATTTTTTAGTGGATGAATCAAAGGAAAAACTTAGCAACTGGATTATGGAGTTCAGGCTTCTCATGTCAGAACAGATCTTTAATGGCTCCAAGCTGAATAGACAAGTTTTTGAGAGGACAGGGTATTTATCCACTAAGTAGCAACTCTGATTAAGAAAGCAGGAGTGGTTATTTTTTTTGTTTCAAAGTACATAAAAAGAGAGAGACAAATGCAAGGCAAGAAGTCAATAATGTACCCAGAGAGTTCTTCATTTTCTACTAAAACTCCCTGAAACACTTGGTAATGCCCTCAGCAGAATGGCTGTAATGGACTGCAGGGCTCTGACCAACATAAAATGAGTTTAAGGAATTGGATGAAAACTTTGCTCTTCAGTAGCTCTGCTAAGGAATTAACAGCACTGTCTGAACAGTTCACTCTCTGAAAAGTATTCTGAAATGTCATAGTGTTCTTTAATCTTTAAAATATTGTCCGTGGTTTGTGCTAATTAGAAGATTCAATCTCTGGGCTCAGTGATGAATAGTGATCCTTTATATTTCCATTACTCCATAGCAGGGAAGAAACAAAAAATACAAAAAAATCCCACATTCTTAGTACAAGGGCACAGTACTTAAGTGACTTAGAAAAGAAGGCTGAAAACAGTGGTCTACATTTATCTAATGAGAAATTCTAGCAGTAATAAGAGTTCTTTTAAAAAAATATTATTTGAACCATTTTTCCTTCTTCCAGTTTCTTTTTATATTGAAAAAAAATAGAAATATTTGTCCTAGTACTCAGACTCTCCCTGCTCTATTTTTAAATAAAAATGAAAAATAGAGAAATCATTACAAATACTTTTTAAAAAAATAATAAGGCACTTTGAGTATTTGGAAACACAAAAGAACCCATATATTTTTGAAAACTGTCATACTTATTCTGCCTACCACTCAAAGAAAAAAAATCAAAAGGTGTGCTAGAAAGAGCATAATGGCTTTAACACCATTCTCTTGGTAGCTAGAAGGTAAATTTCTGTTTAAAAAATTCTCAAAACAGCCAGTTTTCCATATAATCACACACTTAGAGCATACCAAAAACCAGTTGCGCCCAGCACTTGGAGATTTTATGGAGAAATTTAAAAAAACAACACGCAAGTGCAAGTTAGAAGTGCAAGTTATAGACTTAAAGTGTAAGGCAGAAATTGCTGCTACACATCTGGCACTAGCATGAGGCATCTGATTTGGATCAGGGCTCTGAGCACTGCAGAGGAAGTGAAGGATTCAACTTTCTAGTCCAAATGCTGGACATTGTACACCTCCAAAAATGCAGCTAATCTGCTCAAGAAGGGCACAACAGCCTGAAAGCTCCTGGAACATTTATCTTTTAGGTCACAGTAGCAGCTACCAGAGAAAGCTGGGGGCCAGGCAGAGAGAGGTATGTGCTCAAAAATCTTGCTGACAGCATGAAGACCATATGGCTCCTTGTTTGCCATGTGCCAAGGACTCTCCTAAATCAATCAGACTGTAACAGAGAAGTGTAGGGATCCAGATGTTTTAATTCACTCAAGACAGCAAATCCCTTCCATTTAAAATAGCATGCCTTCTTCCCACAAGCTGCTGGAAGGACTTCAGATATTTACCCTCTTGATCAGCGTGGTTAAAGAAACAAATGCAAGATTGAGAGACTGTACTTGGAAACAGATGAGCAAGCTCTGAGCCTCTGGGTCTCTCAAATGTTGGATGCTCCAAATAGGAAGGGAAAGACAGAAAAAGGGAAAAACCCTCACATTCTCTAGCAACCCATTTCAGAACATCTCCCACATTGGGTGACCTCTTCTAGACACAAAGAATCAGAAGTCATCCAATTTTAAAATTGTTAAACCATTTAACAGGTGTTTGGAATACAGTGATCTTCAAATAAGGTTACCATACTTAAAAACTAAGTAGAAATCAGCAGGATGTGAACAGTTCTAAATTTTTTTTCCTGTCATTTCTCCCATTCCCTCTCTATTTCCCAGTCTGGCTACTTGAAAGACAAATATTTTTCTCAAAGAAAAATTATGTAAAGACATATCCTGTAAATAACATGCATAAACTTTCTATGTAAATAAACATAAGAGCCATTACTTATTTTGTCAACAATATTTCATAAAGAAAATGCCTTCCAAAATAATTTGAATTAAGAAACAGTGTTGAGTCATTCTGCACTCCTTTCCTGCAGCAGCTATGATTCAATCAAGTTGGGTCTACACACAAAGTTGTAAAATTACATTTGCAATTCCAAACAAAACATATATTTACCAAAACGTCTGTGTATTAGTAACAAATGTACTTTGCTTAGCATATTTGATTTTACTAAGTATAGTCTTTGTTGGTGGTTTGAAGTGGCCACATCAGCTCTTGCCAATTAGAAAATTGTTTTTTCCATAACAGTATGGCTTTAAATGCTGCAGAATTTTTGGACAGAAATTTTGGAAGTTTAATTTTGGAGAGAAGTTACCAAAGAAATATTTTTTTTTTAACATTATCACTTTTACTTTCAAAGCATTTGGAAAGCACAGTGCTGTACATGCTTCTTACTACTCCTATTCAAAAGTTCTAAGGAGGAACATTCTCCTATTCAACACACTGCTGTATTTCACAGCTTAAAAACTGGATCATTAATTTTTTATGTGAAGCCTTGAATAATTACTTCATTTAGAGCATTTCAGCATTGGAGAACACTAAAGGCTTTTTTCATTCAACCTCCAATTATAGACAACAGTGATTACCTACTCCTTAAAAATATAACTAGCTGATTAAGAAAAAGAAGAGATCAAAGCCCTTGGAGCTCATATTCTTGGGATTGCAACAATCAATTCAGTGACTTAAGAAGATTCTGCATTCGCACAACACATGTAAGCTGTCAACTCCTCTGACTGTGAAGTTGTCTCAACCACAATAAAGAGAAACCTTCATGAAAGGCTGAAGAATGCTCTTTTCACTTTCTGAAAATGCCAAGAGCTTCTGGGTGCCAGCAGCATGTGCTGTGAGAGACACGTCTTCCTCACACATCCTTCAGTTCTAAGCACCAAACTCAGCATGGTCTCAGACTTTATCAGAGCTTTCCATGGCTGGCCTTGCCATCAATTATTCCCATTCTTCTTGATCACATGAGCCTCAAAGGGTTAGATCTCCCTGATACCTCCTCTCTGAAGCTTCTGACCTTTTCTGGTCTTTATGTGATTGACAAGGCTAAGGAAAGTCACTGGAGAATGCCTTTCCTGCTCTCAGATTTCCATAGTTCACCAGGTTAGGGTACCTGGCTCCACAGCAACCATCAAGTTCACCCTATCTCTAAGACACATTTGGACCAAGACCAAGGCAACGGTACACAACCTACAGCCCAGTTGTCATGGAGATTTGGCTTATCAATGGATGAGAAAGCACTTTCTTCAGGGTTGCCCAAGATCATTCCCAGAGCAAAGATCCAAGAGAAGGGTTTTCACACAAAACCTTGCACCTTCAGCAATAAAGATACATTTCCATGATCTTGTCTTCTCTAACATAAATAGACACTGACATGTAAATACATGTATATGCAAATATTTGGAAAATTCCTAAACAAAACACTCCCCTACATATGCCCTCCTCTTCCTGGGAAGGGGATGAAAGCAACAGCATTTGACAGCTGTTAGACAAGTTGTTTAATGCATTCCTGAAAGTGTTTAATGAACACCTCACACAAACAAAATTTCCTCTAAACCTACTACCTCAGCTACATATAAAACTGCTTTGCTCTGGCTGCTGGGCAAGAGGGAAGGATGCTCAGGTCTTGTTGTTTTGCAAGGTTTACCTTAAACCATTAAAAAACCCCAAAAATACTCATGGAAAGGAAGAGAAAGATGACATGCAGCAAAGTCAAGATCAAACAGGGCCTCTAGGAAGATGCTAAGCTTCAACTTGCCAAATTTCTGACACATTATACCTCAGGGGTGAGATCAGACACTTTCTGAAGGAGATGGGTGTGACCAGGCCTTCACACGATGCTGAGGGATCTGTGGCCCATGGTAGCAACACCATTTATGGGATCTTGCAGGTTCTTACATTACTCAGCTCTTCCACAGGTTAACCAAAATCCTTCCTACCTAACAACATTTCTGAGTTGCCAATTTAGCAACTGCCTAACTCTGCAGACCCAGTACAGTTATCATAGTTCTGCTCCAGTACTGTTCCCCCTCATTTACCTATCAGAGTTCATGACATCGTGTATAGATGATCTAATCTGACAATTCAGTGGCCCCTATTCCTACATGTCCTCCATTTCTTCCACACTTCCTATTTATGAGCAAGCACTAGAAAGTACTTCTGTGGAAACTTGAGGTTGGTGCTTTGTACTCTTTAATTGTAAAGTTTCCCATTTTTCTTTTTTGTTGCACATTCTACTTCACTCTTTCTCTTCTGCTCCTACAGTTATCCATCTGTTGTAGAGATCCCTCACAGTCAGAGCAAAATAGAAATATCTCATGGGAGAGCAGGGGTTATGCACATTCATGTGCAAGCAAGATCCTGAAGCCTCTTTCATCATACCCAACCTAAGATGCCTAAACAAACACCCAGCGTGGTAGAAGTAGCATAAAAAAACAGGGTAGAAGATGATTTTCACCACTTCCACTTCACATACTCTCTTGACTTCCTTCATGCTGGGTCACATTTCAGAAATACTCTCCCACTGTTACTTCTGCCCCATCTGCCTCATTCCATTCTAGCTACCACAGCATTGATTTTCTTTGCTTACTAGGAGCACCTTGCTGACCAAGATCCATGACTCCCAACCTGAAAAGACTTACAGAAAAGGACAACACTGTCTTATCTGTCAAATACACCAATTCTGCAAATAAACTAGTTGGAGAGTTCATCTGATGGTCATATTCCAACCACGTTTGGCATTTCCCTCATTTTTTAGATAAAAGCACCGTGAGCATACATATTTTCACAAAAACAACGCAGCATTATACTTGCACATGTGCCTGGTTTCTCTGTGAGTACAGGACCAAGCAAATACAGATGGAAAACCCTCCTACAGGCTTGGGCCCCTCTAAAGTTGCATCCACAGCAAGTTCTCAGTATATATGTCAGATTAAAAGACCCCACCTCTTAGAAAACAAGGCATTTTAGAATTTTTTCACGATGCTGTGCTACACAGATATCCAAAAAGTATCAAATATTTTGCCTCTTTATGGATGTAAGACTTCATTCAGTCAACTAAGAGTTCAAATAGTGAATTTCTGTCCATAAAATCTTGCCTTTCACTATTTACTCTATCACACAAATTTCACCATTTCTTAAATATAATTTTGTTTTATTTCTTCCTGTTCTTTAGGACAGAAGCATTTTGCGAAGTCTTCATAAGACTAATATACTTCACCAAAAAAAACTCAAGATGCTTTAGGTCACAGAAAAATAAAACTCTCATTTTTCTTTTTAAAAACAGACAGTGAATTTTAAGTGTTTTTTGGAAGGAACATAACCTGTTTCTCTAAACACAATATTTGCATTTTAGTTCAGTGAATAGAGAGGAATGAAGGCACCTCTAAAGACCTGTAGCAAGTCCAGTCAAATGTAGACTGCTGATCTGTAAACTGAATTACAAAATTCAGGCATTCTAGGATAACTACAGTCAACTTCAGAACAGACAGTACCTTGAACACTAAGTTCCTTCACCTACAAGAGATCCAGCCTTCATGGCCTTTTGATAGTGGGCACCAGCAGCAGTAACCACCTTCCAGCTAACACTTGCAGCTTGAGTTAAAACACAGAGGAGGAAAACCCTAAGTACTGGTATTTATTCAACTAGGGAACCCCATCTATCACATTTTAAAAAGTGTCCTAGGTAGAGGATTTCCTGGTTATCAGCATTTGCTATCTGTCCTCCCAAAGTCAAGGCACTGTGAAGTTAGAAACGCAAGTATCATTAAACGAAGTGTCATGTAAGATGCAAGACTGTCAAAGAAAGAGGGAAATTCTTGTGTATTGTCACAAGCCCTTACCTGGAAAAGGGCAGGACCAGTATTCCAGATAGAGCTCCCTGGAACTAGTGTCTGTTTCACACCAGATCACCACGGGATAATCCTGACTCTCTAAACACCTGCTGGCACCAAGCTCTGTTTGAGGAGGCTGGGTGGACGTTGGTCTAACACAGGAGAGCCTCTGCCTTAGTAACAAGGGCAATTACCTGGAGAGGTAAATTCTATCCTTTTCAGTGAGACACCACAACCAGGATCTCTTGCTTTTTGGAGAAGCACTCTAAGGCTTTCTGTTAAGTAAAAAAGCCAGTGGGGGCAGTAGCTCCAATTCAACCGAAGTTATGCAGGCCAGGTCACACCCCACTTAAAATATTTACTCAGACAGATGAAGGATTACAGGTGTCCAAAAACCTGTATCTCAAAAGGTGAGGGAGAGGTGAAAAGATTCTACAGACATTTCTAAGCCTGTGGTTTCACTAATTTATTATGCCAGGGATCTTTCACACTAATTAGGAGTTATCTAATGATTGCAGGTGCCAAACCTGGTTACCTGCAGCATAATATTTTGAATTTGTTACAGATTTAAGAGAAATTAATATAGCTAAGGCATACTTTGATGCACTGAAAGCTACACCACTAAAATTTGTTATTTTATTAAGCTTTCTTAGCTACCATACAGATTTTACTGGCCACATCTTGTGCAGCTTTGTTTCAAAGTCATCCCAATCTTCTGGCTCTGATCCCAGCAAGACATTTTAAGACTCACAACTTCTACAGACATAATCTGACACTGGAGATTCTTAGCCAAATAAACATGACTAGTATCAAAGATTTTGCTTGAGCAACATAGTGAGTGTAATGACAGAAACATGCAGAAGATAAAACATCACAAGACTGACACACAGCACAGTCAGCACTCTGGCAATAGTTAAAAAAGTCTCTGTGTAGGCACTTAGCAGATGTAAGTTACTTCTGCCAGGATAAGCCTTAAGACTTCATCTTTATTGAAACTGGCTTTGCTAACATGTGCTTCAAAGACATTGTGTGAATACTCTCCAAAAAACTGGAAAGAACAAAGGGAAACATGGAATACAGGATGAAGCCTTATTTATCATCCACTTATGGAGCTCAGGCTGCGTGAACAAAATTCACAGTCATGATATATAAATGCGTCTGTCTTATTTTTCAGACTTAAAGATCCCAGACTAAAAATGCTTTCCTTTCCCTTCTTCTCCATCATGCCTGCTTAATTCATGAGAATCAACTGACTAAAATGCAGAAGGACTTGAGAGTTTCACTTGAGAGTTAAAGAACAGAAGTCTTTTCCTTGCAGTGCAAGGAACAGAAAAACACTTGAGCCTTTCTGTTGATGATGTGCTTACAGTTCCACATATTAATATTTTGGACTTCAACCTAGCCCTTTGCATACAAAGTTTTTCATTGCTGTTTTGTTATATGGCAAACCTACTTTGGCAATGTTAATTAACAAGGAGCAATGTTAAATAAAAAGGAGCAATGTTAATTGCTCCTTTTCCTCAAATTGATGAAAAAAAAAGTTCTTTTAAAGAAAAAATAAACCAAAAAAACAAACCATCAGAAATTCTATCTGGATTGCAAGTTCTGTCCTGGTCATATATTTTCTGTAAAACATTGAAGTGATTAAAGAGTATTCTGCAAGACACTGTGACTTACAGATGGAAGACGGTGAGAAGAACTATCATGGTTTTTCTTTTATTCTAAAGCTGGGCTTAAAAAGAGAGTACACCACATGCCAATATCTGTAAGATTAGTATCATACAAACAAAAAAAACCCAACTCAAATAACTAGTTATGACTAGCTTGGTAACTAGGCTTTAAGTAATGTACTTGGAGACCTGGCCAATGTGGTGCCTTATTTATGTGAAGCTGAACTGTCTGCAAATTGAGATACAAGTTTTCCTCCATATGGAAAGAGCTGCTTTCAGCATTAACTGCTCAGAACTATAAGTACAGATAAAAAAACAGCAGGTGAATCACTTGTGTGTATCAGTAACATTGCTAAGGGTCATAGCTGTTTTATGCTGCCTTGAGGAGGTAATCAAGCATGAACAGGGATGAGCAATGAGTTTACTCAGTAGGAATGATTAGCATGCAGTAAAGGGGAGGTAAAATGATGCTGAGCTATATAAATGAGAACCATTCTAAACACACATTAATAATATAATTTTCTCATAGATGAAAACAGAATTCTTTGAGCTACACAGACTAATAAACATCCCTGTGCACTACTTGCTGCTTGTCTCCTCTTGACAGGGTTCAGAGGCAGGGTGGAAAGGAAGAAAGCAGAGCTCCAAAAGGTAGAGCTTGAGTATCTGCTCATATCCAAGGGTTTCATGTTGGGAATCACAGATATCAGTGCTGCATCTAGTTTAATGAGATGCATTTTACAGAAGGTGAACAGTTCTAGTCCTTGAAAACATGATGCAGTCTCAATTTAAGGGAGCTAGATTTTTGGATTTAAACTTCTAAAAGCATCAGAAGACCATGACATCTGCAGGAACCTGCTACATAGAAGTAATTCATAAGGGTTTATTCTTGATGAATAAATAATGATCACTTGGGGCCTATAATAGGATTCCTGGAAACATATACATATATATATACACACATACATACATATATATACACACATACATACATATATATATATATAATATATCTATACACACACACATATATACATATATATATAATATATATTCGCACACAGACATATATATATATGTATATATACATATATACATACACACACATGATATATATATCTGTATATCTCAAAGTGTTGCTTGTGCACATCACTGTCCCAGGTCAGCTTTACACTGCATAAACAAGTAATTTTTTCACAGAGGGTTGAACCTTTAATAAAGAGGATAACACTGTGCCTGAAACCTGTTCTTCAGCAGAACAGTGAAAACAATCAGCAAGGGTCCTGTGACCATCCCTCATGCAGTCCCTTGACACAGGGGATCTGGGGCTGTCACCCTGTCACTCTCAAGCACCACCACGCTGCCAGCACACAGGCATCTGTTTCAGCTTTCAGGTCCTCGTGCACAAAATATGCTTCCCTGAGGGTAAAGCCCAAATAAACACCAACCTTCTTCAAATGAAAGTGTCAGAGGGTCTATATCCTGGGCATATAGATCTCAAAAGCTTCCAGCAACTCCAGTCATTTGTGTGGCACTTTTACACTTAGAATAAATACCTCAAGGAAGAAATCTGACTCCTTCTCTTGGCATTCTTTCAAATACCTTAATTGTTTGGCAATGTTGCTGCATAGATAATGATATATATAAAATAAAAGGCAACACCACTTATTTCTACCAGCCTTTGCTCTCAATTCCATCTGCCAGTGCCATAGGACTGTGAAATCCATTTGCTGCACTAGGTTGCCCATGAGATGGTCATCTGAAATTTGCAAAACTCACCACAGTCAACCATGTGCAGTTAATTTTTGTTAAACATGTGATAAACCACTGAAACAAACTACCTTCTTTATTTAACAATATGCCTTGAGAACAGATTTTCTGATTTAAGGGGATAGTTCTGTCCATTATCCCATTAGATACACATTGCTAGAAGCACCCCGGGCATCCCATTGCCAAACAAATGACTTAAGCTATCAAAGGCTCTAAAAACAACATCAGTTCCTTCTGCTCTTGATTATTGAAGAATGGCCCCATAAAATATCACCCATTAGATCAGATCACCAAAAAAGGGAAAAGCAAACAATAAGAAGTCCCACTTCCTATCAACTTCTCACCAAAACTCATATTCCATATACCTGCCAACATTTCTGAAATAGTTACACCACCCTGATTATTTCCTCACAGCAAAAGTTTTCAGAATGATCTTTCACAACAAACCACATCAGAGCTGGCAGGGCATCCCAGTGCAAGAAGACATTGATAGCTATGCATGGGAAATGAAAAATTCAGTGTTCTGACTCCAGATGTTTCCTGCATCTAGCATGGAGGAATAATTACTTCTTTTCTCCTCCTCTGTTTATTTTGGTCTAATAAAATTGGAAACACTGAAACATATACTAGAAATTTTGGCCTAACCCAAAATATTTTTAAAGGCTTGACTGAATACAGAAGTCATATACAAAGCTGTTGCATATTAATATGGTACTCCATTCAGAGCTGTATGAATACTTATGCTAGATTGGACCTATAACATCACACAGAACTGAAATCTGTTTCAGTATGACTTTATGCAGCCAGAATTTTTCAACAAGTAAAAATCAAGCATCAGTTATTTTGACATTTTGAGATTTGACCTCATATATAATAAATGTTGGTTTGGGACTTTATTCTTCCTTCTTCCAAAAACACTTCATTTTGTCATTAAAAAAACAAAGCACTATAAAAGCACATTAAATTAAAGCAGGAAGTGTTGAGCAAATGCATGAAGCTACATAGCTGGTCAGTCTGTAAAAAAAAACCCAAACACAATGTGGTAAGTGAAATAGTAATGTCAGAAGAAAATAGATCTTTACAGTATAAGGCTGCTGTTCCAAAAACCAAAAAATTGGATCTGAAAGCTTTTGTATACCTCAGGGAAATAGATATCTTGCAAGTTCAGTTCTGCTCAGCCCACTTGGTGTCTCCTAGAGATACATCTATCTGCCAGCCAAAAGCATAAGCTTTACTCTTCCAAGAAAATATATTCATTTGATTTCACTCACAGCTCTAGGCTCCCAACATTAAAAGCAATGCCAGCATTCAAACCCTCTTAGCATATGCTTTTAGTCCTTAGCAGGTATATAACACAAGAAACCAGCAGCAGAACTCTGCTGATTTGTCTTCCAATCCACTTATTTCACGTGTCTTTGTTCAAACACCCATCCCCCTGCAAGTTCACACCATGCTTCTAAGCCTCCCCTGAACTTGCAGAGCTGGAGTGACATGGCCTAAACAAACCCAGCAGCCAGCAGAATGTGATGTCACTGTGAGTTGGGTCAGAGCTGGGATGGGAAATGCCATCCTGGCAGCACCCTAAGGAGCCCATTTCAGTCACCCTTGTAAACTGCTCCTCTGAGATTTCTTACAGGGCTAATTACAGGTACACGTGCAGGCCAGACATCACCCTATTCTTCCAACTGATTTATTTTATTATTTATAGTTATTTTATGAGAAAAACTGCATACAATGCACGAGCAAACTGAAAATTCTATGCTAGCATATTACATGACCATGAAAATGCTGTAGTGACTCAGGTGAGAACAACAGATGATCTCCTGCTGATCATACAGCAGGAAGTGCTTCCTCTAGTTGCTAAAGAGGTTTCACAGCAGTGCTTAGCAAGCCAACTTCTCTGCTTTGTCCCAGAGTCATGAAAATAGTCCCTACACAGGACAAAATCAGTTTCACTAGACCTGTGAATTTTCAGTCATTCATCTTCTTTCTCAACTTAATGAAAAGAAACACAAAATGCTTCTACTGCTTGCTATTTAAGTGTTGACACCTTTGATTCACCTAGATCAGCTTAATCCCCATACCAGTAAATTTATTACTTGTTGGAAAAATCCATCTTGTTCTTTAATTCTAAGAAACGTTCAAGCAGTTCAGTGTACAAGAATCATGTTCAGACACAGCAAAAGAGGAAAAATTACAACCTACTTAGGGTGAAAACCATAAAATCCTTTACTAATCTGATAATATGACAGACTAATCCATTGGTGTGGTTTCTTTCTTACCTCAATAATCTTGTCATTAATTTGCAGGCCTTCTGCTTTGTCTGCAGGTCCATTTTCCAAAATCTTTGACACATAAATTCCCTCAGCAGATTCCTCCTGATTGTTCTGTATCAAGCAACAGGGAAATTGCAAAAAGGGCCACATTAGTACAAAAATTGAGAGAGTACTAAAATCAGCAGCATTAAAAAAATGTAAATCCATCTGAAATATGCAGCTCATTTTTTTAGCTCCTTGAATTAAGAATTAAGCTCCTTGAGATTTTTTTAACTTGCTTAACACAAAGTAGCTATTAATCAAAAGGACAGAATTAATGAACTATTCCAGCAATTTTTATAAGATTATCTATTTACTTCCGGTTATTTTAGTCTAAATGAGACACAGTGTGCAACAGTAATCTGATCCCAGCTGAAATACTTGGAGCAAACCTCAGACTTCACAGCAGCCAGTGACTAGCACATAAATGCACAGTGGAAGACACTCATAAAAATGGATGCACAAGTGTTTCTCTCAGAAGGAAAAGGGCCCCTGCAGTACTGCTGCTTGCAAACTGCCTTACTGCATTTGAAAATAAAGCTCCAATGAACAAAGTGACATGAGTTTGCTGGCACGTAACAGCGAGAGGATTTGGCTGGAACTGGTTAACCTCATAAATCCTATTCACATGGGAGATTGAGAACTTGCTCAACTATGAAATCCACACAGAGGAGCTGTGGACAAAAAGAGAATCCATCTCCAGCTGATCTCCATGCAACACTAAGTACAACTCACAGAAGGTCGTATTTAAAACAGCCAAGTTATCTAGCACAGCTGCAACAATATAACTGACGTTGTTGTACAAGCTGGAATTACTTTATTTCATTACATGATAATTAAAAGTAGTTTTAAATAATTATTAATAAAGAACTAATGTCACTGCCTACTTACAGGGTTTTAAGTGTTGATACAAATAATAACCTAGCTAGCAATAACTGAAGGAATCTTTTTCCAGCTGATTTATACTTTTGATTGCAGTTTATATGATGCCCATTTTCCTTCTGTGACTGGTGAATCCCTGACCAACAGCAAAGTTCATATGTGCACAGGTCTAGGTCCTATACACTCATGGGGACAATGCTTTATAACTTTTTCTATTAAGAAAACTGTGAAGACATATGTAAAACATACTTTATACAATGTGGCAACATTCCTACGGACACTTGACCCAGGTAGATTTAAGGTCAATAAATATTTGTTCAGCAAAATATTAGTCAGACTATGTTTTCATAAATTCCTCCCCCCCCCCTTTTTCACAGAGACTCATACATGTCAGGGAAGAAGCAAAAGGGAAACACAGTAACAGTTCTAGCAATATTTTGAAATTATGAACAAATAGATTTCCATTGACTTCCCATCTAGGCAGTGAGAAATGAAACTCTGATAAAAGAAGCATAATGGCCATTAGTGAAAATACAAGAGGGATGTGGTTTGGTTTTAACCTGAGAAAACAAAAAGCTAGATTATAGCACCTTCACCCACATAAAACTGTATTTCTTTCCATCAGAAATTTCATTGACTTTTTCAAAAGCAATCTATGATCTGTCTAAAAAAAAAGGGTACTTCAGTCTGGCTTGTAGTCCCCATCAGTTGCATGTGCTGCTACCCCCACTTCTGATAGGAAAACATAGCACAAGGCACACTGAGCTCCAGCACTGTCACCCAGCCCAGGGGCTGTGCAGCAACTGTGCCTGCAGCACAGCCCCCTCCAGCCTGGCTTTGATGTGGCCTCCTCGGGGCAAGCAGTCCTCCCAGCCAGACAGAGCTGGGGCCCATCAAAGCAGCCTTGCTCCCTCAGAATAATGAATCACCTCTCAGGAGCACACTCATGAGAGGCAAGCTCCTTTCTGACAAAATAAAAGATGATCCTATGATGAGTTATTTCTTTCCTCTCCTCCTTCCTTCAGGTAGAAGGCAAACAGTGGGGATGCCTATTATGGGCTGAAAATAAACACAGCCAACAGAAAGTATGTATGTGCATTACCCAAGTCATCAAGAGTCACCTGCTTTCCAATGGAAAAAAGCTGCATTGCACTTGTAAAACACAATGTGATGGAGAACACACCCCCAAGCAGATGACTAATACAGAGACATCACTGTTCTGCTCTTCTGCTGCAAGAGCCAACGTTTCAACCAAGGGCACTTTTTCCCTGGACAGCCTGAACGTACAGAGCACCTTCATGAACTCTGTCTTTTTAATAACTCCTGTTCCACTATTTAAGCTTTCCAGCAGAACTTTGTGTTTTCACTATTTGAGTCAACTCAAGCATTTTTTCCTGTTCTCAGCTCCAGATACACTGAGTCTCACACTGATACCTGGGAAA
The DNA here is from genome assembly GCF_023055355.1 of Agelaius tricolor. Classification (NCBI taxonomy): domain Eukaryota; kingdom Metazoa; phylum Chordata; class Aves; order Passeriformes; family Icteridae; genus Agelaius; species Agelaius tricolor. The sequence continues at coordinate 41,667,426 of NW_027269263.1, forward strand.
TGCCAATCAAAAGCCTGTGGTAGTCACATTTGTCAAAACAAGAACACAAAGGAATTTCCAAACTGAACTTCAAAGACTCAAAACCACCTGACACCCATCCCTGCCTCACAACCTCACAAATTTGTCTCCAAATATGAGTGTTATAGAAATTAATTTCCTTTTCTCCATTTGGCAATGTTCTCAACACACAGTGCTACAGACCTTCATGTATTCATCATTTACTCCTTAAAAATCACAAAATATTAAGTCGGAAAGTCTGACAGTTTGTGATACATATCACTGTTGCAGTATGCACTGTCAGCATACTGACAGTGCATACTGCATCTTTAAAGGACATCTAAGTCCTTTAAAGAAGCTCAGTTGCCATCCCAAGAAAACTGAGCACATGCTCCCCTTTCCCTGCAGTTCTACAGATGCAAATTAGAGACATCACAATGCAATCCAAAATAAAGACTGTCTGAATTTTGTTACTGCTGTACTCAAATATGAACATAATCATGGCATGTGTGTTTTAACTTGTAGCCACCTGTTGTCTCATCCTTCCACTAGAAAAATCTAAGAAGCTCTTGCTTTGGATTTACAGCCCCATCATCTGATAACTGCTGGTCTTGATATTTACCCAGAGGGAACAGTAACTGCAGCATAGAGAGTGGACTGATGGGAACAGACTCTTTGGCACCACTAAATATAGCTTTAGAGCAGAAGATTGCCAAACTAATACACAGGGCAGGGTCCTACTCCCCTCCTCATGAACACTAGAAGGCTACAATTCTCCCCCCAACAAGAACCCGATCAGTACATAATTATTACCAACCCTTTTTAATCAACTATTAATTTTCCAGTTTAACAGGTTTCTTTACCCTTCATATGCAATGACAGTCCTGATTAATGCTTTTGGAAAGATGAAGTAAAAAAAAAAAAAGCAAGCATATTCATGTGTATATTCTAAGTGGGGGCTAGTGATCCTTATGCATATTCTGTGGTTTGCAATGAACTTTCTAAACCTAGACTGATGAGATTAAGATTCAGTATTGGTGAAAACCATTTCAGTTCATAAAGAAAAATTGAAGGCAGGCATGTGAGAACAGGACATGTGCTTAAACTATCTGAGCTACAGAAGCAAACTTTCTTCTCTCCTGTAAAGGAAAAAAAAAAAAAAAGGCAAGCTGCTTCACAAAATTCCAAAGGCTTAATCCTGCAACAATGACTTTTACAAGTATTTCCATTGAACAGTTTGCATGGATACATATTATCCACATGGAAACTGAGTGTAAACCAGCCTAAGTTTTTAAAGAAAAAACACTATGAACGCTCTTCCAAAAAAATGAGAATAACACAATTCTCATGAGATAACATCCTCCAAACAATACTCCAGGTATACCTGATGATAAACAGTACTTCTATCTGAAGAACAGATTCCATACCTACTGTCATCAAAAGTTACTCTTAATTAACAGTGTCACCTAGAGTTACTTTTTGCATTACCTGATTGGGTCGTCCTCCTATAATATTGAAGCCCAAAGTGTCGTTTTCTCGGTGTAGCATGATCATCAATGGTTTGCGCGCTCCTCCCTAAGAAGCAAGAGATTAAACACTGGTAAAGAACACAGTCTCAAGAAGTTATTAAATGAAAACATTATTGCATGTAAGATTTTTAGCTGGAGAATATATAAGAAAAGGCTTGAAGGAAAACTAGGCTGGAAAGACTTGGCACTGGAAAAAAAAAAAAAAAACAAAGGAAAAGTCATGATTCACTGAAAAGTTAGCAGGTAACACCTGATTATCTCCAGTTAGCTTCAGCTGAACAGAAGAAAAGGACAGGTTTTGGGTGTGAGGAATGCTTGGCACCACTGAAAAAGTCAGAGCTCCAGATGCCTAGGAGTCTCTATAAACATAAAATTGCTATAAGTGTTGACACATTAAACATACAGACTAAAATATACAAAATTCTAATTTTCAGACCCCAAAGTCCTACCAGTACACATTTTAAAGCAACTTTCAAAGAACACAGGGAAGCTGAAAAACAGCTCTTTATCCCAAACTTTTTCTCTCCAAAAAGAAAGAATCCAAAACATCTTTAAAAATATGGGTTGTATTCTGAAAAAAGGCTTAAAATATAAAGCAGATACTGAGAAGCATAAACTGAGTAAAAGTTAAAAATTAGAAAAGAAAAACCTTTTCTTTCAATGCACCAGGAGAATAATTAAATTTTTTTAAAAATTAAAAATTGGAGGCTTTAGCACAGCAAGTTACCTTGTTTTACGCTGAAACCCACATTTTATTAACTGTGTCAGTGACGTGTTTTATGTCCGGACGGTAGATTTGAATTTAATTCCGTGTGTTTTTACTGTACTGATCGTTTTCCTCCCCGGCGCTGAGCGGTGGCGATGCCCGGGCGGCAGCGCCCACAGCGCCCCCTCCCGGCGGCGCGGGGGAGCGGCGCTCCCGCCCGTCCCGCACCTCGGCCAGCTCCAGCTCCCGCTCCTCACCGGCAGTCACGACACCTCTCCTCCCTTTCTTCAGCCACCGCTTTCCCCCACACCCCACCCCAGCAGTCACTGCTGGCCCACTCCACATGACTTTATCTCATCTGCCAAGAGATGAAGCAAGTGCATGAGCACACCTCTCTAAACCTCACGGACTAGCTAACCAGAGGAAACTTTAAAAAATTACTCAAGTTTTCAAACACAGTTACTCAATGCCACGAAGACCTGTGAGACCTGTATTCTGAGGCATTCTGGTGTCCTGTGAACAACGTCCCCTTTCCCATTTTCCATGCAGCAGGCATATGCCCAGCACACTACACTGCTTCTTCGGGTGTGAGTTTCACTGCTCAGACCTTTTCCACCTGGGATTTTGCTTCCCAAGAGCCCATGTAGATTTAGGTAGAAAGAATAATTCTTTGCATTAAAACACTTCTCACCACGGCTGCAATCAGCAATGCCTGAGCCTGCACAGTGAGCTTCCAGACAGGAATCAAAAACTAACCAGTTCCATCAGAGCAAGTGAAGCCAGCTCACCGCAATTCTCGCATGGTTCGTTTTGCCTAAGGAGCGTGTCAGTCTCCGGGCAATGCCCTCAGATCTGAGGGGAGAGCGCAGCACTACTCCGGCCTCTGCTCATCAGAGGCGGTAGCTGTCATACCGTTCTACCAAAGCTTTGCTGTCCTTTCGCCATCCTTTCCACAGTCGACAGTAATTTTACACTCAAGTTTTTCAAGATAACTTCTCAGCTGCTGAAATAAAAGTTAAAAGCCAGCTCCACGCCCCTGAGCTGCCGCAAGTACCCGCTGGAGCAAAACCAGCAGCAAGAGCAGCTGGGTCCCTGCGAGGCGGAGCGGTCTGATGCGGACACCCTGATCGGAGGAGCCAGGACCCGTTTGCCAGCTGCCAGCCCAGGAGCGAAGCCATCTCCCCTCCCGCCCCTTCCCCATCCGAGGCAAGCGCTCGGTCGCAGCCTCTGCCAAGCACTGCTGGGCTCACCGCAGCACAGGGTTCCGGCTACCGAAGAGGGACAGGCAAGAAGCGTGTCCCCAGTGGAGGTGTTACAAAAAATCAGCCAAAATAAAACTCTTCATCTGGCAACAGGGTCCGGCGGCTATATCTCCCCGAAAGAGGCGAGGGGCGGCTCGCATCGCCCGGGGGATGGACGGCAGGATCGGGCTAGGTTCCGAGCTGCTGTGGTGGTGACTGCCGGCCCCGGGGGCACATACCGCCCCGTAGTTCACTCGGCCGGTGGTTCACAAGTCGGGCACGGGAAAGGGAAAAGCAAAAGCAGGCTGGAGAAGAGCACAGCTGGAGGGGCGCGGACCGGGTCGCGCTGCCCCGCCGATCCCTGCCGCCGCACTCACCTTGCCGGGCTGGCCGCCCGCCAGGTCCCGGGCGATGCTGCTGATGTGGCTCATGTACTGGCCGAACTTCGCCTGGTACCGCCGCGCCGTCAGCTGCACCTCGCTCTGCAGCGCAGACAGCTGCGCCAGCAGCGACTTCTCCCTCCTGCTCCAGCGCAGGGCGTCCCTCTTCAGCTCCTGACCCGGCTCCGGGGCGCCGCCGCCCCGCAGCGCCCGCAGGCAGCGGTGCCCCCCGCCCGCCCGCGGCTGCCCCGCCGCGCTGCCCGGCGAGCGGCCCGAGGGGTGCCGGGCCGGGGGCTGCGGCTCGGCGGGGCCGGGCGGGCCGTAGCGGCACGCCGCCAGGTGGGCGGGCAGCTCCCGCAGCCGCACGGTGCGGCCGCAGCCCCGCGGGCTGTAGTCGCACTTGACCTCCAGCTCCTGGACGAGGCTGCGGAGGGGCAGGACGGGGCGCAGCTCGGCGGCCGCCAGCGGCCGGCAGCGCAGCGGGCAGCGGCGGCGCCGCGCCGCCCAGGGCAGCAGGCAGCCGGCGCAGAAGACGTGTCCGCACGGAGTGGACAGCGGCTCCTCCAGCACCCGCCCGCACAGCCCGCACTGCAGCTCCGCCGCCACCGGCCCCGCGAACCGCGACGGGTCGAAGCCCATGGCGCGGCCGGGCACCGCCAAACTTGGGGCGCCGCGACCCCGGCCTGGCCCCGGCGCCGCTGCAGCCGCTCCCGGCGGGCGGCGGCGAGGGGCGGGCGGAGGAGCGGGGCTGCGCCGGGAGAGGCGGGCGGCAGCGCCCAGACGGAGATCCCGGCGGCTCTCCCCACCCTCTCGCATTAGCTCCCTCTCCGCGGCGCTGCCGCCCCACGCCCAGCCCCGGCACCACCTCCGCCCTCCCGGGGCATCCTCGCTGCGCGGCGGGGCGAGGACCGAGGCGCGGGGACGCGACGCCGCCCGGGCGAGCCCTGTCCCGGCGGGAGAGCTGTGTCCCCGGCGGGGCACTCGGGGCTGGGCAATGGTCGCGGACGGAGGGAGGGAGTTGAAAGGCTGTGGGACAGCGAATCGCTCAGGCTCTGACTGATGCACACTTGTGCTGGTAAATAACGCGCACGTGTGAGCACGCCTGTTTCAGGTCTCTCCAAAAGGCTTCCTCCTCTCTTTTCCTCCCGTTTTGGGATATCCGTCAGGGCACAGAATCCTGAAATCCCTTGTACTAGCGCTCTCTTTGTTGCCACACCATAAAGGAAATAAGTCAGGATAAGAAAATTACTTGTTGAGCTCCCTCAAACTATAGCATATGTATAAACAACACTTTCATTTAAAGAAAACCTAAAACACAGCAAAGTCTAGAAAAGTGTAGTTAGGATCAATAGCCGCTTGGATTCTACCCCTTCATTGCTGCACAACCCACAACATACACTGAAACATGAAACCCCTAACACATTCCCCACATAACTTCACTATTGAAAACACAGGGCCAGATTGCTGCCCCCAGCCCTGTGGAAAACCTCCCAGAGCAGAGAGGGATGGAGCTCTCTGAGGAGTTTCTTCAGTGGACTCCTTCATGTGGGGATCAGACACCATCATTTTTGGAAAGGATGACAGGTTTGGTCTGTCCAGGCTCGATCACAGGTTATTTCCTGGGCTGAGAACTTCTGAGGTAGAGTCAGGGTGTGTCCTTACCAGTTCTGCAATTTCTACTTCAAACTCTGAATCTCAGGAGCATCCCTTTGGGAAAGCCATGGGGGCTTTTGAGACCCACTAACGAACGGTTCTTTTCTGTGACTAAAAAGACATCATGTGGGCAATACAGTAGAGACTTTTTTCCCCCCAAAGCAAGAAGGAAAACTCTGCACATATCTGCCCCTAGAACTGAATCTGGGATAGCAGATCTGTTATGTATACTCATGATTGACTTAAAGATTCACAATGCCTCATAGAACATCTACAGACACAAATATTACTGAGAAGCATGACCAATCTACTCTTTCCGACTTGCCAAAGAGAAACCCATAGTTTTTGTTGGATTACCATGGCCATGAAATACATAAGAAAATGAACTGCACCATAAAATAGTGTCTCATCTCAAAGAGAATGCACTACAATCCAATATTTCAATGCAGATCAAAATCACATTCTACCACATGAAAAAGGAAATCAGACACCTTGAGTAACTAATTGTGCTTTTCATACTGGTTTTAATCATCTATCCATTGATTTTAATTGCTTTGTTCATGGAGTCAAATCAGTGTCATCCAAAATGTTATAGAAAATTATTTTTAAATAGTGTCCTCCTCTCCATTTTTGAATTTAACTATTAATTTGGCCTCATTATTTGTTTATATCCTCTTCTGTCTCCCAGGCTCCCAATGTATTTCTTTGACCTCATTATACATGGCCCAGAACTTCAGGCCTGAGGACAAGCAGTAATGTCTTCATTCATAAATTAAACTGGGCAGAGAAAAGGCCCTGACATTGGTTCATGATCTCTTAAGCTGGTATTGCTTCTGTTAGTGTGATGCTTGAAATGGTTTTGCCTGAGATGTGTGAGCAGCCTCCCAAATCCCAGCTGGACACAGCATTAGCCCTGAAGGGGCAAGTGCCAAGAGATGGTTTGAGGTGGCTGCCCTCTTTGGGAGGTGGAGGCTTAGGGGCAAGGCTGTAAGTCCTTCTGGAGTCCCTGGCACATTTTATTCCCCAGTATAAATGCAGTCATAGGAATGAGGTAGCCAGGTTTGAGCCTTGGAGCCTTTTGCCTCCCTTTAGATAGGTGATTAATTAAACAATGGTTTGGGATTCCTGTGGTAAGCATACTTGGAAAAAACAACTCTGTCCTTTCTGGCCCACTTTGGGCATTGCCAGTCAATGAACTGGCAAAACAGTTCCAGGAAGTTGACATTTTCTTTGCTTGTTCTGGACTAAGAAATTATCTTTCTTTGCCATGATGTCAGCACAGATGGAAGCACAGGCAACTGGGTTTATAGCAGAAGCAATTTTCCAGTGCAGGAACTTGTAATACAGACAAATATACTAAACTCATCTAAAGATAACAGCTGTCAGCATACCAGACCTCCATGGATAAATACATGCAAATGTTACCAATGTGCTTACAAAGGATGATTCCTACAATTAGTCCTGTTAGTTCTGATGTAATCAGGAAACAAAAAACACAGTCCTCATGCTGTCCTAAAATATTCTTAAAGAGACAGCATAATTATAATTTTTTTTTGCTTCTCCAAGGTCTCAGTACGTACAGCTCCAAGTTTCATATAGCCACTCCAGTCATTGGTTCACTGAGGTGGTCAAAGAGGGAAATGCAGATTTAGGGAGATGGAGAGAGGCTGAGGAGCACAGGAACAGCAGTGCTCTCCTGAACCCTGGGGACAGCTGTGATAGCACCACACTGGGACTGAACCTGGTCACAGATCAAATAAATGTGCAGTACCTTGTCTGCCAATCAGTCCATGTCTTCAACAGCTTCTAACACATTCATTTTGTCTCTGCTTGGTAAGGCAGAAAAAGTAACTTGAGATAAGAAAGCATTTGCTTCCTTAGTCACTGGTACCTACACACACAGACACACACACACACTTTGAGGGAGGATTTTGGTGGGGGTAACTGCCCTAAAGGAATTCTTTACCAGCACACAAACCCAGCTGCTCCTGATCATCAGAGCCGGGAGGAAGAGCTATTTCTATTATAAATAGAGGGTCATATCTGCCCATAGCTCTTTTCTCATCCTAAGAGGATCTACAGCTTAAAGGATGAATTATACAGCTGTTTCCAAGTCTTCTGATGAAAATATCACAAGAAAGTAAGAAATACTGCTCTGAAATACTGAAGGTAACTGTAAGGCTCCAGGCTCCACTGAAGTCAAAGGGGAAAATCCTGTGAACTTTCAACTCCCATATGTGGGAATAAAATATGTATTTTTGTATTTCCCCCCTCATTTTCATAAAAATTTTGGCCTATTATTCATCCATAGGATTTCACAAAAAGGTTCTTTTTCCAGTCACACTAGTAAAATGCAGTAACTAATCTAGAGTTAGGAAGACTCAGCAATTTCACTCTGAGATTAGAACTTAGATTTGAGCCTTTGCTATTAAAATCTGTTATCAGATTTTAATAGCAGAAGTCTGCAAATAATTTTTGTCACTGCACTTTGGAAAAAAAAGATTATAAGCATAAAATTAGACAATATTAGTAATGTTTTATTGAAAATAATCACCTCAGAAGGTTTACAAATTTTAAGTCAGCAAGCAATTTTTCTGTACTACAGTTTATCACTGAGCACAGTAAAAGTGTTTGAGGAAGTGTCCAAGTCTGAGAGTGTGCAAGTGTACAGATATTTCCTGAAAGCTGAGCAAGTATTTGCATTCATCAGTTAAGGAAAGAAAATTCAATTAAGTTGCACACATTCAGTGAAAAAGATTACATCCAGAAATATTTGTAATCTATGTTATTCACCGGCACAAAGACACTGTATGATCTCTATGTTTGTGTAACTATGTATGGCATCAAATAAGCCAACAATCTGCTCTGGCCACTAGGAAATGAGAACAAAAAAAAAACCAAAAAAACCCAGTAAGTAGGAAGTCTAGATTTTTGACCTGCCTCTTTCAGCCACTAAATAGCCATAAGCAAGTCTTGAAACAGCTTTTCAGTTTTCTCTTCACTTACTGCTAATGCTACCCAGCAGACTTCCCAGCAGTCAACTCAAGTCCCTATACAATTCCTGTAGCTAATAAAGATGTCTCACTAGGACACTTTAGGGCAGTCAGGATTGAAATATGCACCTTCCAACAGAACAGGTGGATAAAAGCACCTTCCAGGACGTGCCTGACCCGGGAGGTGTGCTCTGCAGTCACACCCTTGAGGTGTGAACCTTGCAGAGAGAGGAATTCAAGGAGCAGTGAGATTGTGTGTGATATAAGAGTCAATCTGCCCAGTACTATAAAAGCCAAATGCTCCTAAGCATGCCTGTTCAGCCCTTTAGGAACTTACCTGATAGAAATTAACTATGCTATCAGCTTTGGACACCTCCAGCAGCTGAACAGGGTTTTTTTCAGTATCACTTTTCTACTGCAGTCCTTGGTACAAGTCAAAGGTAGATATGAGCACTTCAATGTGGTTTTTTCATAGTCCTTTTTAGCAGAACATTTTAATAGTAAACAAATTTGAAGGAGGGAATAGCTCCTACACCTATTTTGTGGATGAGGAAGTAGGTAATTAAATTCTTTAGATTCTGGGTCAGAATTATTCGCATAAACTGGAAATATGTGCCAGAACAGGAAACTGGGACTTCTCTTTCTGTTTTGCAGACTATGAGCAAGACAAAGTCATCTCCTAAACTGGAAGCCCAGGTAGAAAAGGCTATGCACTTGACCTGTATCGATGCAGTTTGAGTGTTGAGACTGCTTTTTCTTTATTCCCCTTTACCTTTCCCCCCTCTCTTGTTCAGTGTTCAGCATAAGCTACTCGCCAGCTCTGTGCCACCTCCCACAGCCAGGCTGTGCTGGCTGCCCAGCCCTGCCCAGCACTCCTGCACTGCCCTGCTCACCCTGGGGCTGCCTGCAGCCCAGCAGAAGGGGCCAGCACTGGGTATAAGGGTAAGGGAACATCAGAGCCTTGCCTTGCCTTGGGCATTTCTCATTTCCCTTTCCCAATCCAACTGTTGCAACCTGCAGACGTCACGGGTTTTAAATTTGTCCCTGCAGAGCCAGTCCACGGTGCACTTGCTGCAGACACCTCCTTTCTGCACAGAGCTGCTCCCTAAGGGTATGCAGATACAAAAAGCTTTCTATTTTAGCACCCATTAAATCAAGGGAAAAAAGGCTTAGGGGATCATTTTCACATTATGGAGTCTCATCAGTTGCTGTCACTGAGAAGAGCCACTCACTCACCTTATGAGATGACAGAGCCCAAACTGGACTGGAAAGGGATCACCTCATTGCTGATGACAGTCCCTCCTGAGAAGGGCCAAGTCCTCTTGCCCTTGCAGTACTTGATCAACCAGCAAACACCCAGTGGCTGTTCCTAGGGCTTCCTTTTCACAAAGCAAAATGACATAAACACCTAAGATGAAAAAACAGTCACCCCAGTATTAGTAAAATAAGGCACCACAAACTGGAATAGAAGCAGAACATCAGTTTCCAACTCAGCATGTCTCAGTGAAGGCTTTGACAGCTGTTCAGAGTAAAATAAATTGTTCAGGGTATTTGTACCCTTTTGCATGTTTCTTTCCAGTGTCACATTACATGGCCTTTAGAAAACTGCCTTTACCTATGCATTTTTTGTAGTATTAACTTACATATCAACTGGTAAGGGAGACAAGTAAAAATTTTAAAAACATATATGGAAAGTTCAGAGTGAAATATAACAAACTAAAAATAAATAAATGTGGGAATTTTGTGGTAGGATTTTCAGAACTTTTATTTAAATACCTGAATTTAAGCCTTTGAAATTAAAGTTAAATATCATTGCCACCAGAATGTGTCTGGTCTTAGTCTAAACCAGGTGAACAGGCTAGGAAGTGTGTGCAGAGAATTTTGATTACTTTATGCATTTAAAAATGACACAGATTGGAAAAGCTATTAGTAAGTCAAAGAAAACCAGTCAAAAATGAAAGAAGCCAGTGGTAATCAGTGCATGGGAATATGAGAATCCATGTACTGTTTCAGTGTTAAAGTCTTACATGATACAGTACTAAAAAAAAACAGAAAAGAAAAAGAATAGGTTAGAAATATGGAAGCAATAGAAAAAATGGAAATGAAATGAAAAATTAGTATCTTGTTGTTGATATGGGCCATAAGATAAGCATATAAGAATATGTTTCTGACTCTTCTATATGTTCTATTTGTTTGTTACACAAGCTGTAATTTATGCAGTGTAGAATACCCTCTTAAATCCCATGCCTGTTGCCTACATGCACAAAATAGGTTAAACAGAAATAGCCAAGGAGCACTTTACTCTGTTGGTGTTCCTCAAATATGAAAGCTGTGATACTCCAAATATTAAATTGACCCCAAGGTCAGTTCCTTTAAGATTCAGCTTACATTAACACAAATAATGCAGTGGTAAAAAAGAAAGATTTGTTCATGTAATTAAGTATTCTAGTGCACTAGCAAACATGATTCCTAGATATATTTTACTTTCTCCATGAGACACTTACAACATTGAAGTTTTGTGATTGCATTTGACAGTAGAAATAATATGCAGTAATGATTTATAGTAGTTAATCTTTAGAAATGTCATCATAAAATAGAAGCAAATATTATGAGCAAGGAGAAATAATGAGTTTGGATTTTGTAGTTTTTCCAGCTCTTGATCTTTTTAGCCTTATTTTTCTTCTGAGTCCTGTTTTTCTGAAGTTATGCTTTCAGAAATTACTTATTAATGAGTCTGAATTAAAATGCATACAATTGCTTATTCCATAAGTAGACTTAAATCATTTCAATGATTTGTATTTTATTTAACTTATAAATAGGATTTATTGTACTTGTCTTATGTGGAAGACCACCTTGACTAGATATTCTAAAACCACATCTGGAGCATTACTCTTTCTATCAGAATGTCTTGTTGCCACCCTCACTAAAAGTAGAGAGAACTTGGTACAGTTTGTGATTTTTTTCCTTTTAGGTGTGTGAGAACCACTGTTATTTCAAACAGGTCCTTCCTCTCTGCTCTCAGCAAGGCTGGAAACCATGACCTCTGACAGATGGTGACTTTTTACAGTATTTTGGGTAACACCTGCAAGGGACAGCACTAAAGGAACTGCAGGGAGCTCAGATCAGCCTCCATGATCGATGCCTCCATGCTTTCTGTTCCCTCTCCCATTCCAAGCCAGGCAGAGGGCCACGGTGGGCTTTAACTGTGGTGCCTGGGAGCTGTCAGAGTGGAGACAGACGTGGCCTCCCGGTGCTCCTGGGGAGGGAGGGCATCCCCAGGCTGACAGAAGGTTGGCAGAAGATTTGGCAGAACAGATGAATTGGGGTTTTCCCAAGAGTTATGGATGGTGTCTGGTTTTTCTGATGTTCAGTGACAGTGGGTTTCATGGTGTTGTTTCCTTTGGTGGGAAGACCCAGGGGAAGGGCTTTCTCCTCTAGCAGTTTGCCAGGTTTTATTTAACTTCTAGGATCTTTCTGTCTCCTACACATTTGCAAGATGTGGTTGAAAGAAATGAGGAGTTTAAGCATAATTAAAGAGGGTACCCAAACAGATATGCATATACACAGATAAGGCCAATGCCAGATCTTTTCTTAGAGACCAAACTAAGAAACAGTCTGTACAGGTAAAACCATAGTAAAGATCTTGTAGCTGTTTATCTTAGCACCTGAGGGAGGGCAGTTTAGCGGAAGAGATGTCCTGGAAAAATGCTCTCAGATGAAGTGGATGTCTTCCCTTTCTGGAAATGTCAAGAGTGCTGAATTAGAAATTTTCAACTACATGATTTAATAGTTTCTATTGCAATGAGCTCAAAAATGGAAAAGAAAGAGAGAAATAACTTTCTGATGCTTGAAAACATTTTAAAAATATTTTGAGTTGGACCAGCCACATCTACTCCTCCTTTTGAGAGACTCAGACCTGAAAGATCAGAGATGACATCATTGAAGCATATTTGGACAAAGTAAATCTACATTTTTCCTTAACTGCCTATCATCATGGATTCATGAATGTTAATTCTGGTGTACTAATGCAACTTTCTAATGACTACCTACTGCTGCACTGAGGATTGACATGTACAGCCTGATAGTCTTGTTGTGGGGTGTTTTGTCAATGTGCTAATGCAGCTCCTCCCTGCTGTATTTCCTCATTGCTATTTTTTTTAACCTATAAAGGTTTTCAGAAAAGAAGCCTGAGTTTTAGAAATGCTGAGCAGCAGGATGCTTCAGTGACATCAACAGGAAATAAACAGGTCCAAATCAGGCGCACTTTTAGATAGGATGAACATGCTTTTTCTCATACCTATTAATATTGTCCTGTTCAGCCCACTCAGATGTATTTCAGGATGTTTCCACCCTTCATGTTGGAGTCATATTATGGATGCATCAGTTTCTGCTTGTATCACCAAAGATATGGATCAATAACATACAATGTAGCGTAAGGGTCTGATATTAACTTTTGAGAGTTAATATCAGACCCTTACACTCCCCTTACCTAAGTGAGAAAAGCTGGATTTGGCCCTTGGTTATATTTTAAAATTAATCAAGGCACAGCAAGATGTTATATATTAATTTTATATTTTGCTATCATGATTGTCTCTTTTAAAGAGAAACATAAGCTGAGGTTTGGGACAACTTAGCTTTTCACCTTAAATGGTTATCTGGTATATGCAGAGGCAGGGTTTGAAATTTATTACATCTCATTTTAAGGCCAGAAAATTTTCCAAAATTAATGGTCATTCAAACTGTAGTAAAAGCTGAAGTTCTTCCTAGATCATACATATTAATATGCCATCAGCATAAAATGCCACTTTAAATTCACTGATTCCAGTCTCCATCCCCACGAGAATCTGAAGCAGCATTAACAGCTTCTGTGAAACATTCTCACATTAAAATAAACCAGCATGATGGTTGGAAAGAGGAGAGACACAGAAAATAACTTTTTTCTGTAGTAATGAGACTTATAAGTTTCCAGGTTTCTTGTTCTCTACAACATCAAAATTTATCCAGCTTTGTGTTTGAGCAAGCAGTGATTCACTGCTGACTAGGACAGAGTCCAAAAGTGGCAATCTTTTTCTCTAAGGCAAAAGTTAGATGAACACAATCTTTTGGCAGCCTGCATATTAAGAGTTCCCCTATTCCCAGGTTCTCAATTGAGGACCTTCAGTGAGGTAAGCAATGACATTGAAATCTGATTTTGTACTGTTTGGGAACTGAATTTCAGTACCTCAGTGTTCAGGCTGGTTTTGTGAACATGACAGCCTGACAAATAGTACCAGCTGTCTGCAATACCCTTCAAGCAGTGGGATTCAGACAAGCAGGAGCTTCTCTTTCCATTAGTCCCACTTTCAGCTTTCTTTTAGTGATTCCCTCCTTTCCTTCCCACACAAATAATCTGTTCCTAAAGAAATCCAGCTTTTAGAGATTAATAGCATTTTGCAGTCAGTCTAACCCTTTACTAACAACTGTCACATTGTCAAGGCCAGAGGGATCAGGGCTCAGGGCTGACTTTCCTTATCCCTGATTCTGCCTCTGACGTGCCTTAGGATCTTTATTAAGTTAATTAACCTCTGTGACTCAGGGTAAGCACTGGTGTAATGCACGTAGTAATGCTTAACACAGAGTCCCACAGATGTGAGGTGTGATAAAAGGGTAGAGGACTGTTATTGCTACTAATGATCATTAGTTTGAAATCATAGTCAGGCAAAACCAAGAATAACAAGACCATTACAATTAGTTGAAAGGTAGGGTTGTGATATTTAATCATCATTAAAAGGGTACATGATGAAAAATATATTACATATTTTCAATGAGTGTCAAGAAATAACTTTGTGGGCTATCTGCAGTAAATACCATGAGTAACAGCTCTGAAAAACAAGGTTCACTAAACCTTCTGGTCTTTTTCATCCAGCATAGAGGTTATTTTTCCTACTGTGTCACACACTGTGGCTACTAGCGTAAGTCTATTTTCATACATGTGATATGATGGAGCACTGAAAACTAACAAGCCACAAGTCTGTAAGTTTATCTCTGACTTTTTCATTGTTGCTATTTTCTTTACTGTGCTTAATACTAATTATATGCCATTTCTGAAGAATCACAGATTTGGGTCAGAGCAAGCTCTTTTGTCCTGTGTGCTATACAAATGCATTATAAGATATTCATGGTCTTAATGAGGTAGCAAAAAGAAGCTGACACTGTCATACAGCACAGTTGTTTATAGCTATCTTTCAATTTTTTTTAAACATTGCCTCTGGGACATAATTAGATAAAGGAAAAAAAATCTCATCCATCAATTAAGATATTAGTAATCAGAACTGAATATTGGCAGTCTCAAAGAAGACATTCCTTTCTAGCTATCAAGAATTTTCCTTCATTGACTTGTCTCTTTCAGTCTATCAAAGAAAACTTTTAATTTGCAGCTGAAATCCTGATCCTATGATGAGTCATGTTTTCTCTTGAATGCAAAGGGCGTCTGTCTGGCAAAGTTGGCAGCCTGACCTCTGTAAATATTGTTCTATTGATAAAAAGAGGAATTGGATATAGACACTAGCCAAAATAAATATTTTGCTGGGATCTTGCATGTCTCACTACAATAGAGCAAAGGGATGTTGCTGCATTTTAAATTATTCAGACATGAGTTGAAGTGAGTATTAGTTTTAGTTAAAAAACTGTCAAAGGCAGTCTGCACGTTTCCTTTCGGAAATGAAGATGGACACCTATTTAGGGACTGCTCTTCTCACTTTATTTTCATAGGGATTTGCCATTAGTTTTGTTGGGAGCAAGTCCGGGCTTTTTGATTTCTAGGAGAATTAGGAAAATATTTCAACAAAATATTCAGAAATACCAGCATGATGTGCTCCTGTCTTTTGGATGGAGGTGCATGGAAAAAGAGCCCTTTGTGCTGTCCCTATCAGAAGCCTTCACAGGCTCAGGGAGGCTTCCTCAGCATGCCCTTGGGACAGGTATGCAAGTGGAAAATCAGCTGGGCATGGTAGGCAGCAGACGGGCTGGGCAGGCCCAGGGATCAGGGGAAGGGAAACCCTTATGCCCCCACTTCATACTGAAGAAGTACAGAAGCACAATTTCTCCCAAAAATGTAATTGCTCCAGTGGGTCTCCTGGCATGGAACACCTCCCCACTGTTTCCTGACATGGCTGTATCCCAAAAGAAGAAAGATGTGCTGCTCTGTGTTGCCATACCTCCTCCTTTCTGTCCCCTTTGCTCCGACAGAAACTGCTCCATAAAGCAAAAAGGGTGTGCAGAAGGAGGAGGTGTATGTGAAGGATTACAACGAGAAATCCTCAGAATAGCTGATGAGAGGTGTCTCAGCACCATCAAGTCACAACAAAAATGCTCTGACACAGAGGCATGAGTGAGCTTGTGCTGAAGTCAACAGAACTGTACCTTTGCTTAACCAGTGACAGCCTCCTGCTGCTCTTTCCCAAAAGGAGAAACAAAGGAATTTTTCCCATCAGAGACTTTTTGTTCTTATCAATAAATGACACTATCTCACTACTGCAATAGCTAGTCTGTAAATAACAGAGGACATATATTTTTATTGGCTCATCTGTTTAAGCAAAGAGAATTCCTGTCATCAGTGCTGAGCTGCAAAGTAAAATTTGAAGGTGAGATACCATCTATTTCTTCTTTCTCCTGGAACTCACAGCGCTGCTGGGATTGCTGTGCAAGGGAATGTTTGTCTAGTGCATGTGACAGATACCCTAACACTTGCTGTTTATCTGGTTCTCCCTTCCTATCAATCATTCTCCTTTCTGTACTGTATACCTCCTGAAAAGGGCCTCCTGTTTCAAATTTTTTTAAATTAATGTTTACAATAAAATCATAATAAAGCAATACTTTTGCAGTAAAAATAATTACATAATTTACCTGGAATTTGATTCCTCTCTTCTGGAACCTCAAGCTGAATTTCCTTTTTTCCTTATTTTCTAGATCATGGAGAAGATTTGCATCTATCAGCTTTCTTTGTTATGGGTATATTTTGGAAATGCCACCCTCTCAACATTTTGAAAAAGCTTTCCTACTTTTTTTTTCAAAGAGGGTGACAACACTTGCATCCTCATACCATTTGCAGGAATCAACCAAAGGCCACCAACTGAATCTTAAACATGTGTATTAGTCACTCAAAAAAAGAGTGAGACAGGGATGGCATTCTCCTGTGTTAATCCAAATGTTCAAAGAAAATTTAAGAAAATTTAAGAAAACCTGTTCATGCCCAGAACAAAACGCAGAGAACACTATCCACACACAGAATCCACCACCACCAGGCAATTCCCATCATTCTGAGTGCACAGGCACTGCCACCAGAGCACCCTGAAATGCCTGCTGAAGTCTGCAAGCAGAGCAGGGCCCACTGTGAGTGCTGGGGCTGCAGGAGCCCAGACCTGCAGAGTGATGACACCGTGCACAGCAGTGACAGTGCCCCACACTTCAGCAGTGCTGCGGCACAGCTTTGTGCCTGTGACCCCAGACACTGCCGGCTCCAACTCTGCCTTAAGGGAGGCTAATGGGGACTTCCTGGCCATGCTCCTTGCACAAACAAGCAGTGAACCTGAGGAGAAATAAAGAACAGCTTGTAAAAGGAAGCAGGCAAAAAACCAGTACAAAAAACCAAAAAATGGTTTGTGACAATCTCACACAGTCAAAACCAAGGGCACAACATTTATCAGAGAAACACAAATCTGCTTGTTAGGTTGCCATCTGCTAGACTGCAGGTCTTCAAAGCTGCCAGAGGAAGGCTGTGTGCCTAATCAAAACACATCTCCTACTCCTGGCTCAGTGATTTAATACCTTTGCTTCTGAGAGCAAAGCATTCTCCTAAGTACCACTGGGCTGCAAGAAAGTCTTTCTGGTATATCTGTCAGAAGGCTGATTTCTGAGCACAAGCTGAAGCTACTGGGGAATTTTGCCTAAAGTCAGATTCTAAATGAATTTCTGCATAACTGTTATTGCCTTGTTCACACTCCTCTCTTTCTGCTTTTTGCTCTAATTCTCACAGCTAGAATTGATAAACTGGGGGGACAAAAACCAGGATAAACTTTTTCTTGGTTTAGGTCTAGAATATTAATGCACCTATTTTATCTCTGGGACTGCAATGGTTTTTCACTAGCAAAACCTTGTGTACCAGTACAAAGTTACATTCTGGGACAAAGTTTTAAGAATTTGCTTCCTATTACATCAAAAAGCCACAGCAGACTCAACATTAGTGCATCAGCAATGCAGAGAAGGATCCATAATAAATGCTTGCAGTCCTATCTTAGAAGCACAGAACAAATCAAACTTCCTGAATACAGGCATCTAGTGCCACTTGCACACCCTGCCATGTCCCACTTGGTTCCTTGTCTGTCTCTCACACCAGAGAGTGCAGGTTCCCAGGTGCCTGCAGCCAAACCTGGCAGTCCCTTGCAAATGTCCTTAGTGTATTTGCCTCTTAGTACATGTAATCAATCCACTGATGACTGCACATCTAATTTACTTTGAACCTTCTTAACTCCATCTCGGGATAAAAAGATCAATTTCTAGTCTTGTTATGTGTTTTGAGCAGAGCTTTTGCAGTGCTTGGGGTTTGCCTGTAGAGAAATTCCCACAGCCATCATGAGCATCCCTGTATTCTCTGGGAAAGCCTTCTTAAGTTTCAGTGAGCTTTGAACAGAGCTCATGAAGTTGCTATTAAAACAACAGCTAGAGGCCTCAGCTGAGACTGACAAATACTGAATAAGAGCCAAGAACTCCCCAAAAGGTTCTGAAATGAACATCAAATAGATGTGATAGACAACAGGCAAATAAACTTCCCATTTATAAGTATAAATTTATATCTTTTTATAAATTATACTTATTTTATAGATTTGGTTTCTACTCTAAACACCTAAAATATGTGGGGGAATCCAAAAAAAGGAGACTACTCTTCCCAGGTCCCAGGTCAGCACTTTATCTACAAAGACATTCTCTTCACCTATTAGCTGTGAGGTAGGTAACAGAGATTAGGTTAAAGACTAAGAATTCAGGAGTTAGAAAATGAATGATCACCAGGAACTTTGAAACAGCAAGGCAGTGTACATGTCCTAGGATGCCATCTTTCATCATGTGCTCATGTTGTTTTTTCCTTTCCATGGATTCTTAGTGCAGAACCCTGACTGCGCTCAGTTAATGAGTAACAACACAATGTTATTTTCCTTCCATTGTTCAGTGCAAGACTGTCCGGGTTTCATCTGGGATAGAGTTAATTTTCTTTCTACTAGCTGGTACAGTGCTGTGTTTTTTGGATTCATTATGAGAATAATGTTGATAACACAGTGATGTTTTCATTATTATGAAGCAGTGCTTACCCTGAATAAAGGAGTTTCCAGTTTCCCATGCCCTACTAGGGAGGAACTGCACTAGAAACTGGGAGAGGGCATGGCCAAGACAGCTGATCTGATCTGATCTGGACAAAGGGGTATGGCCATGCCGTAGAACATCATGCCAAGTACATAAACTGGGGGGATCTGTCTAGGAAGCACTGATCACTGCTTTGGGAGAGGCTGAGCATTGTTCATTGAGTGGTGAGTAACTGGATTGCACATCACTTGTTTCTCTTGGGTTTATTTATCTCTCTCTTTTTGTTCTCTTCCCTTTCAATATTATTATTATCATCATTACTATATTTTATTTCAATTATTAAATTCTTTTTATCTAATCCCACAGGCTTTATTTTTCCAATCCTCCTGATTCCACTGAGGGTGTGTAAGGGTGAGCAAACTGTCTGGAGTTAAAACACAGCAACAGCCCAAGCTGTCTTTCTTCTCCATGAAGCTGTGTTGTGAAAGTAGGGTTATTCACATCCTCAAGAGCTCTTTACAGTGCCTTTCATTGCAGCATGTGTGTGCTTCATTGTAATGTGTAACCTGGTTTCACAAAGCCCTCTGAGACGTGGACTTAGTGCTTTTCCCATGTTCCAGGTTTGTAAGTGCAGTGCAGAGTGACTAATGTCAAGTTGAACAGCATCTGCCTGCTTAGGGCTGCAAGGCCCTTGGATGTGCTCTGGAAGCTCTGGCAGGGAGAAGTCACATCTCTGTAAGCTTTCACTGGTGAATCACAACCACTTTCTACAGAGATGTTTTGAACTTCTCCAGAGAAATGTGGTATTTCAAAGGGCCGTCTCTTGACCAAAATTGAATTTTCATAGTGACAGTAAAAGATAAGCTTATATATAAGGTTTATCTTTTTGTGAAACTTTATATCATGGCACTAAATCTTAAAAGAAACTACATTTAAAGTAAAGAAGATGTTAAGCTCTGAGACAGGTAGAAGTATATTCTTTATCCCCAAAACACTGGCACTACAGTACTAGCTTTCCCAAATATTCAGAAATATGCTCTGGAAAAATAAAATAAGTTAGATGGAAGTTAGATGGAAAATTGCATTCCGTATGGAGGAAGTTTGGAAGAGTTGTGAGAAGCTAAAAATGGGGTATTGCAACAGGAAATGTGCAACCTCAGGAATATGCTACTGGCCTCACTGCAAACTCAGAGAGCATTCAAAAGAGAGATGAAAAAGAGTGTACTGCAATGCTGAAAAGAAAGGAAATCACAATAAGAACATGTAACAAAATAATGCCTGTCAAAAAAAATAAAGAATCTTTAACAGAGAGTAATCCCATAGAATATTGAGTGTATTTCTCTGGTCATTCTTATCCAGACTTGTGGCACCATGCAAAAATCCTTTTCTTATTTTCCACTGCCAGCTCATACAGAAAAAGAGCTTTCTGGTTATATAAAATGGAGGTTATCAGCAATATTGCTAATTAATGGTGTAGTTGCCAAATAAGAAGCTAAAATCTGACAAACATGACCTAATGCTACACAAATATGCTTCATAAATCACAGTTAAAAAATTACACAACAGGCAGCATTTTTTTTTTTTGGACAAGTAATAGAACCTATTGGCAGTTAGTATAATTAAAGGCTAGTAAGCAGATGAAAATGTTTGGGGGTTTGCAGACTTGTGTATCCAAAAAAAAAATAGAAGTGTTTTTAAAATTCCACAGCTTTAACTTGTTGTTCCTTCAAATGGGAAGACTTCAGTGGGAGTCCAAGGATCTACAGGCAAACCCAGGTTGAGCATGGGGAGGTCTCAGATCTCTGGGCACAGTGAGGCTGTTTTGGATGTCCTCTGATGGACACAGCTGTTGCTGGCACTGATCTTGCTCCCAGCAGCCAGTGCCAGTGCACTGTGGTACTGGCATCTCCCCGGGTATCTGCCTGGTCTTGTGACATACGGGCTGCTTTCTTTGTCCCATTGTATCCCGTAAAATTTGAAGCTCTTGTGAAATACTGGAAATGTGGAGAGCCCTGAAGGGCTGTTCAGGAGATGGCTTTGCTTGGCATCTTCCCTTTGAATGGAGCAGAAGGAAGGAGAGTCCACTTGTTTAATATATTAAGTGCAGAATGTTTTGAATGATGGCTTGTAACAGGTGGGAGCTGAAGAGTGCAATGAAAAATTGGGAACTTCAACAGCAACCTCAAATGAGACATCAAACAGATTTTGTTCTTAGGTTTAGATGCAAAGATTAAAGGCAAGGGGAAAAAATTTTGCATGGGAGAATTCCCTTTACTCATTTAGTGACGTTAAATCAAAGTTTTTACAATTCTGTTTCAAAACAATGAAGTCTAATGATGAGGATGAACCAAACGTTCTCATATATTCACTCTGAATGCTGTTTCCCCACATCCAAGAGAATGGATTGACTACTTTTTTATTGCTATCAGAAAAGCATTTCTCATCTATTTTAGTACAGACTTAGTAAATCATTTCACAGTAATATTTATTTAAGCAGAAAAACATTTGTCAGTGACATTGAGAACTTTAGTTCCATTTGTGCTTGGCAATTTATCATTAGACCCACTGGATTGACATACCATCCCAGGAGGGTAAGGAATGCTATGAAAAACTGTTACTTATTAAAAGGAAAATCAAAATATGAATATTAAATAGACTGCACTGTGATGGAGGTTTTGTTTTAGTACTGGTGAAAGAGAAAAGCACCATAAAAGCAAAACATGCTAGATGAAAAAAACATGGACGGAAGCAGTGTCAGTGACAGCTGGCTCTGAACCTTTTGTGAACCTGCTGATTTCAGTGGCCTTTGGATGAGGTCCAGACAAAAGCCACATTTTTATATGGCAGGCAAATTTGATAAAAGCACAGTCAGAAGCAGAAACAAAGAAGTGTTGAGGAGCTTTGCAGAGTAGACAATGAAGCAGAAATAAACAGAATCATACAGTCCAAAGGACTAGAATTTGCATTCACTCACATTGAAGCCACTTGACTGATTTCCATGTAAGGAAATTTGAGCTGGAAAAAAAAATAGTAATCAGAATTGAAAAAAATCTTCAATATCTGGGTTATACACCTAAGATAAACCCTGCCAGAAACAGAGCATGCATTATGCCTGGCATTTGGCCCATGCTTTGTATTGCAGTTGGATTTCACTAATCATAAATCCCCAGGAATTTAGAACCTCCTTTCATGGGATCACCTGGCCAGCTCCCCATTATACCACCAGCACAACTAAAGCCCATGAAACACATACATACAAACACTTTATCTCCTCATGAACATGAGTAAGAGCTGCTGCTTCCACTGATGTAGGACTGGGTCTCCAGTGAAAGGTTTCCCTTGTTCCAGATGAAATTGTGAAAGGCCCCTGCTGAGATGACAATGCACCAGAAAGAAACACACAAACATTTAGTGTGGGTTTACAAACACAACTGAAAAGCTGCCATGCCAAACCCCTTCATACCCCTGTAGGTACAAGAGCTCTTCAGGTGCCTTGGATTTTTAGCTTTTCCCAAGATTGTTTGAATAAAATGCAATTATTCAAGTGAATGATTTCAGCAACACAAGATATACTGAATCCCTCTTTTTTGTTCCAGTAAGGATGAGATTTGTCTGACCTTGTCTTCAGCTTCAGTAGAAAAAGAGAGTCTGTCTGGGTCTTAGGGCAGCCAACAAATGGGGGTGAGGGCAGTCTTTAAGAAGCCCAGCTATATGACTGCAAGTTTGTAGGAGAAATTTGGATGAGCCTTTTATTTTCCCATCACTCTAAAGTAGTAACTGGAAAGGGAGGAAGAATAATAATGCATGATGCCTCCCTGGAACAGAATGTTAATGGCTGCAAAGGCCAACCAGGTTGTGCTAGTGGCAGCATAAATGCCAGATTTAAGATACATTTCAATGCACAGAAATTCTTTTATCTATGTATTAGGTATTTTCTTGCTGATTGATTGATTCCTGAGCAGAAACAGCTTATGTGCTAGATGAAGTTTTTCTCGCTCCAGAAGCCTTCCCTTTTCCTTCTATTGGAGAGACTGACTTTCCTGCAAGGACAGCAGAGACCTAGGTAGGAAAATGTGACAGCTCTTCTAATGCTGTGTTGTACTGGCCCGTGGAAGTTTTGTTCACTTTTTATTCCACAACTGATTGTTGTATTTTCTCCAGAACACATCTGCAGACAAGTTACTTTACTCTTAGCAGATGCCCAATGGGGTTTGTCCCTCAGGATCCCAAACAGCTCTGCTGTCATGGTGCTTTGGCCAGCACGCTCTTCCCCCTGGTAACCCAGAACAAAGGTATGTGTGTAATTGCATCACCTTCTTGTGTGCTCTACTGGTTAGCTCAAAGTCCTTTGTGGGGAGTCTGATCTTCCCCAGGCACCATAGAAGTAACACAGGCACTACAGCATTTTGGATTCTGCAGCAGAGGCCCTAATTTTAAGGCAATTTAGTCTCTTTGAGGATCTGGCCATTTATAAATGGTGAAAAGCAAATATCCTCTATTTGCACATGATTGACAAAGAAAGACTTTTCTAATAATAATTCATGGCTTCTCAAGAATGTCTCAAGTTATGGAGTCAAGATTTCTTGGAACAAAGTTGTGCTCATCAATCTACTGCCTGTGAGGAACTTTTTCTGAAAAAGAATATGAAAAATTACTGTGTCTTTAGAAACAAACATGACTGGCTAGAATAGACCATTATTATTATGCGAAAATGAATTTTTTTTCTACAATCTTTTTTCCTCAGGCTTCTGCAATGATGTCTTATTTTATCTCCTTCTCTAAAAACAGTACATCATTTATGATTCACAAGGAAGATGCTTTCATAGGCTTGGAGCAGAACAATGACAATGGGAACACAGTAAAATATTATCAAGTTAGAATGGCCAAACTGCCATAATTTTCTTTGCATTACACCTTAAGATGTTTTAACTGAGGTGCAAACCATGTTTTGTGGTTTTTGTTTTTTGTGTGACATTAAACTAGCCTAATCCAGGCTTGGATAGGCACCCAGACATAACTGCAAACTGAAACACAGCATGTGTGAAACAAACTTTACAGAAGTACCCGTGACGGAAATTATATTTGTAAATACAGCACATCTACACAAACATCTAGAGACTAATTGCATTCATAATTAACAAATGTTACTCAAAGCATTGTTTATATTATAAAACCTGTAGCTGGGAAGAAAACATGTTGGGCCTTATCTACATCTATCGTAGCCCAGGAATACTCTGAGTTAGGTTTTGGATGAAGTTGCAGGCACTTTGAGATAAATAGGCCCAAAAAACCAAAAAATATCTGAATTTCATTGCCATAGAATAAAAAAAAAAAAGAAAAAAAGGTATTCTGGATCAAAAGATTGCTTTGCCCAGTCACTGATATGTAGGTTTTGTCCTGTTTGATTTATCACGTTTTGAGTGGGATTAGATGCAGACACATTAAAACATGTGATGCTAGCACTACATGTTGGTTTTGACAATTTTTGTTAGTCCTGAATTAAATCTAGCCTGGCTTCTGTGACATATGTCTGACTGTCTCATTTCTTGAGAACACAGTTTTCTTTACTTTGGAAAGAAAAATGAGGCTTTGAAAACCTTGGGGACAAAGATTTGCTCTGCAGATTAAAATTACTGATGTTAATATTTCTATTTGTTTGCCAAAGATAAAATTTGAATTTCCTATTTTGTTATTTCAGACTCTTGCATGCACAATATTTTATTTAGTTGGTTGTTTTTTTTTTTAATAGGGGAAGAAAGGACATATTTACTGCAGCAAAATTATTTAGAATGAAGGTTTAAAATTTTATAAGATCATTCCTGCTATTAAATTAGAAATCATTTGACCAAGGATATAATTTTCCAAATAGTTAAATAAATGCTGAGTAAGCAATACAATTTCCTTCTGTTGCATTTAAGAGTTGCACAAAGTCACGTCACATGCTTAGATGAGACCTTTTCACTCTACTACAATGTTGTGCAATGGTTTCCACACCCATACTGGGGACTGAGAGGGATGACAGACTGCTTTATCTTCTTCACTTCAGGAAAAGAAAAACTGGTTGACAGTGTATTCAAAGGGAGAGAGAGAGGAAGAGGGAAAGAGAGAAATTTGTTTGGAACCCACCAATGTTATTATGAAATATCAAGTTCTAATCCACATGACTCATACCAGCTACTCTCCCCAGGCTGGCCAGAAGACAAAGCACACTATAATTATGTGGGTAAGATTGGAATGCTCTGAAAGCCTACGTAAGGAGCCCGTTGGACTCCACTGAAACCCACCAAGGGCAGTAGACCTCCTAACCAAAGACCATACCTAGAGATTACAAGTGGCAGGGCCCTAGTCCAGCTAAAACATGATGCTACTTGCCAATTGTTTCTCCCTAAAATGATTGCTCTGCTGAATGCCTGAGAAGAGTGACATCAGTAAGTGGTCACCCATGACAATTTTATTCCTTCAGCCATTTCCTATCACTTCAACTGCAAGGAAAAAGATTTTCGTTCCTTGCATAAAACTCTGTTTGAAAGGAATAGGCCAGGGGAAGCTTTTCTAAAACTAGAACTCTCACTCCTTGAGTAAACAAGAAAATTCCTCGAAGGATTTATTCATAGCAAGATTATCGTTATGGCACGGATTCGTCAGCAAAATAATTTCTTATTGTGTGTGAAAGAATTAGGGTAAATGAGGACAAAAGGAGAGCACAAACTGCTGGTTTTACTGGCTGGAAAAGATCAGCCTTCCTGATTAGTTTGTCCGTTCTTTTGCTCCCTATTCCATGTTAGAATGAAAATATCATCCTATAATGTGTTTGTAAAAATGTCTTCTCCATAAACAAAAAATTTTTCTTGAATAGCCAGTTCTCAGTGCACTGCAAGGCCACCTAGACAATCTTAAAAAGGCAAGGTAAAAAAAGAAGAAAACAAGCAACAAAAAACCACAAGAGCAAACATTTTCAATGTAAAAAAAAATCTGTTATCTCAAATACAATCTAGAAACACAGATCCAGGAAATCATGCCTACAAATTTCTGCTTTCCTTTACTCATTCAAACTTTTCCCATTCATCTTCCACTTTCTCAAGGATTTTAGTATTTGCTTCTTTTCTTCTAATTGTTTTGCCTTTCCCTGTACCAGCCCCTGACCATCCCTATTCCAGTCTTCAACATGCCCAGTTCTTCTTTCCAGTTCTCCTTCCCTCTCCTTTGTCATCTGTAGCTGCTACATTTTGTGTCATTTTTTCTATTCCTCCTTTGCTAGTGAGGAGCCAAGAGCTAACGTCTTCTACCAGCCACAGAAGGGAGACAGGAACACATACAAAAACGAACTCCTGTGGGAAAGAGGAAAAAGCAGAATTCCCACCCAGCTGTTGCCTTGTGCTGCTTCCATTCAAAGGCTTGCAGTTTACAAAATCTTAATTCTTCCCTCGTCCCTGTAGGTGAGGAATAAGGGAATAAAAGATCCCTCATGGAGGTCCCAGACCATAAGAACATCAAGAAAAGGAAACACTTCCTTCTAGCAAAAGAAGAACAGATGTAGTTTGCCCTGAACCTTTAGAAATATTGTACAGTCACATCCACTGGAGAAAATAATTCATCAGTTTTCTGTCTATTTTCAAATGACTCCATTTACTTTAGTTCTTCAGATTAGATCATCACCTGGCACAGGCAGCCTCCAGGAGCTCACCCTGCTCTTGCAAGTCCCAGGTTTCCCAATGAAGAACTCAGGGAAGTTACAATATCCATCTTGATTTTAGTATCTTTCTTTTTAAACCCTTGCAATGATGTGAAAAAGAGCTCTTAGAGAGCTTGGATGTTTCTAGTAACTCAGTTCAAATGCCAGGCCTGCCATATCTGCTGCTTTTCCCACTAGCCTACAGCTGTTTGCTCTCCTTTGTGAGACCTAGCCGGTGTCCTAATCTACCTGTGATTTATTTTTGGCACTGGATAAGAATTGTATATTCAGTTTGTGAGACTATTAAAGAATAGTGCCAATAAAAAACTGAACTCTTGTTTCTCTGAAATCACTGAGAATATATTACTCAAATACAGTTTACACAGATTCATGATTACTAAGCAATTCTGGGTAAGATTTTTTCCCTTGTTTTTAGTTTTGGGGGTAACGCTTCTATTTTTGATTCATACTTCTTAACTGAGGTTTCAAAGTGTTATAGTTACTCTCAGCTTACCAAGGTATTGTCTGAGGCTGAAGAACAAACCTTGCCTTTAAAACAATTCATCTTTTGTCTGGGTTTTTTTGTAACCAACATTGCAATGGCACTACTTGGTGGTTGGGTTTTTTTTGTTTTCTGAACTCATCAGTACAGACAGAGCTGTTGAAAATAGCTTGATGCTGCTCCTTTGCCTCCTGACATTAATCATAGTTAATTAAATGAGAATAAAGTTTGGGTTAATGCAAAAAGGCATTAATTCCTGTCATCTCCCCACTCTCAGGAGTATACAAATGGAACAAGCAGAGAAAAGCAACATTGAAAATATATCCTGGAAAAAACATTCAATTAACATCAGGATTAGAGGTCTTGTCAGAGATCTGTTAAAATGTGTTGCCCATATTTTCCCAATAACTTCATGAAGACAAATCCCAGTGTCTGCTCAGTGAGACTATGGATTGAGATGTACTTTACTAGCACTAGGATAAAACCTTTTGTATCCTTGCAGCTGAATGTATGCCAGGCAGTGTCAGGCAGAAAATGTGCCAGGCTCATTTTTCTAGAGAACCTTATTTCAGAAACACTGAAATTCTTCCTCATGTTGCTTAAATGTAGAAAACCAAGCCCAATCAGGGATGAAGAATAAGTGATATTCCTTGGGTGGAAAAAAACTAGGTTTAGAAAGCAAGATTTAAGTAAATAGGTCTCTCTTTTTTTAATTTTTATTTGGGAAAGAATAATAATTTAGCAATCAATTTGAAAAATCTGAAAAAGTGTCACTAGGTGAAACACTGTTGTTCCAACCTGTGTTGCCAGTAGTCCTGAAATGCTTCTTTTAGCTCAGTGAGGGAGCAGTTAGATATGTTTATGTATCAGTCACAGCTCAGTGCCTATTCTTAGAGATTTAGAATCTCTTTCTCAAAGGGTATGAAATACATGAGGTCTGTTACTACATTTAGCTAAAGCATTCACATCTCTGTTTCTAGTTACAAGACCCACACAATCAGCTCTGTCTCTAAATATGCTCTCCATGGCTTCTTCTTCATGTTCTTCATGGCCTAAATTCAACTCAGCCATTTGCCACCACCAAAGCAATACTCTGCTGCTCTTCCTCACCTGCTAACCAGCCCTGCAACACCAGTGCCACTGGCACTACTCCTCTGAAATTGCTGCTGCTACATCCCCATCACAGTTTCCTGTTGATCCCCATCCCACAGAGTTGTTCTCACTCACAGCACCCCTGCAGCACTTCTGCCTGCTGGAGGAGTTTTGTGTCTTACAGGACTGGCTCCTTCCAAAAGCAGAAGGCAGGAGAAGCTGGGATAGGAGTTGCCTTCTTTTACTCTAAAAAAAGTGAGAAGTTTATTTGTAGCAAAAAGACATACTCAATACTTGAACTGTCCCATCAGCTCCCATGGCTCTCCAACAGACTCCTGCAAAGTGCTCCTGTCTGTCTTTGGCCACTTCTATTCAGAAATTGGAAGTGCTCTCCAGGCAGGACCCCTGGGCAGTACATTTACACCCTCAGGCCCCGAGAGGGGACAGAGGGATGGGGCACTGCCAGGGGGGCTGTGAGCACCCACCCCAGGGTGCACTCCTGGGGCTCCCTGGGGCAAGGCAGCCCTTCCACAAAGCAGTATGAGACTCTCTGCACCTCCACTGCCAAGTGGCCTGTCCTGGTGTCTGTCCTCCCTGGAGTGTGTTTTCACTCTGGATAACTCCAGATAAGCAGAAACTGAGTGCCAGTGAGTGCCTGTTTTGTAGCTTTATGGATGACTTGTGTTGGACAAAAAGTCTCTTCAAAATAAAGTTATGGAAGGACATTTGCAACAAAGAAGATGTGCCCACAGCATTATAAGTTTCTCATAGTAAAAAATTTTAATAAATCTTTTAATTTGGGCACTCTTTTGCATACTGTGCTATACACATAAGTGTTGGCAGGTATAAAAGCAGGCTTCTGTTGCAGTCACAGGAAGAGGAGCTGAATTATTTACAAGGGGAAACTTTTTTCAGTCTGGGAATCGTAGTCAAATGAAGAAAATTAAAAATCTTGACTGCTGCACAGTCCAAAGGCTATAAACATAAGATCTCCCACCCCAATTTTTTATGTGGCTACAGGACATCTATATTCAGCACAAAAAATAATTCATATACAAGTGAATGCAGGGGGACCTGCTTCTCCCTGTTTTGACTCTCTATGCATTAATGTGTGGTAAATACATGATTCAGCACAGAAACTAAACATAGCCTTTGAATTTTTTGTCATGGGCTTATTTTTTCAGGATTCTGCTCCAGTACACTTCTGTTATCTCCATTTTTGAGTTCACAGCATCACAAACCTGCTGGGTGCAACAACTCAGCTGTTTTTCTCCTCTTATTGCTGCATACAACACATACAACTAATAGCAATGTGGAAGGGTAAAAGGAATGTGGAAGCCAGATGGAAAGCATGCTTTTTTGTAGGTACATATATTCAACTATTGCATGGTAAAGATACATAAATAGCTATGCCCTTCATCCATGTCAACTCATAAAATTCTTGTTTTAAAGATGCATTAGTGTACTGTAATAAAGAAATAACAATGTATTCTTGTGTTCATATTACAGTGACACTATGGAAAAAACAGACTTTATATTCGTTCTGTAAAAACAATTGTGATAAGGACAAGTCTCTTCTACTTCTGTTTATTGGTGTTCACTCCTCCAGCCTTTATTAGAAACATTGCCTTGGCCCTCACATGCCATCCCAGAATGGGGACCTGAACTCTTCTATACCTTTTGATAAAGAAAGAGGTGCAGCTGCCTCAGCTTTCAGAGCTGGATTGCACAGAGGACCCACATTTAGATTCATGTGCTACAGCTTTTCTTTCTCATGGTAAGCAACTAGCAGAAAATAAACTTGTTTCCCCATTTCTAATACTGTGCAGCAGCTCTGCACTTTTGCTAATCTTTCCTCTAGCAGAGGAACTGGGTTCTTGAAGAAATCAAAAGCGTCTGTCTCTTCGCTGAACCACTGAGTGGGGAGAAAACCACTGCAGTATGAGAAAACCCAGCTCATTTTGGTTTCTTTTTTACCTTCTAGACACTAAACCTGAGACAGCCATCATCACAACACTGGCTCTACTCGTTGAAAAACTTGATTAAGAGGTGGACAAATTATGCCAAGGAGATCATCCAAGAATTATTTCCATAAAGGCAACACCATCTCACCTGGTAAAAACTATTTTTCATCTACTAAAAGTCAAAGGAGGAATTTAAGAAAGACAGAATTAAAATTTGCATAATTTTCTTCCTTGTGTTCTCTCATATCCACTTTCAGCCAAGACCATTAGGGCTTATGAGGAAGTTCTGCTTTAAAAATATTACAAAAAATCAATTATGACTGCTAGCTTTAAATAAAGAGGTGACACTTGGGAGCAATCTGGATTGCTTGATAAGCTGTGTTCCTTTGAACCACACACACTTGCATATGGTTAACATAATGCCATTAACCTTGACATAAGAATGTAGGTCACGATTACAGAAGGGTGATTGTATTTTGGAAATCAATAACTACATTAAGGACTTAAGGGTCATCAGTAGGTGGGAGCTAATCAGACTTTCCTAATGCAGGGCTCATCCTGATTTCACCCTGCATTTGTGCAGAATGTGAAATTAACTCTTTCTGTTACTAAGGTCTAGCTGAATAAGTAGAAATTCCAACTGGAAGACAGGAATGAATGAGAGTGCTTTTAAATAGTATATTGCTTTAAAAAATAATAATTCAATAGTCAGCTGCCTCTGCCTGGTCTCCCAGAATCATGCAGTTAAGTCAGAATTGCAACTTGCATTAAAAGGTGAGCAACCCTCCACCACATATTGCTGCTCAGTTCTGATTGCTAGGGGAAAGATCTGAAAACATAAACCTTGTTTAAGTAAGTATCATCATGCTTGGAGCTGCCATGCTTTCTATACACCAAACAGAAATAAAAAAAAAAAAAATCATTTTAGAAAATATAACAACAAGGAGTAGCTAAAATTAAGACAGTTTCTAATACGAAGATACCATTTTGTTACCAAGGGAGTTTCTGTCTTCAGTTTGCACTTGAGAAATGAAGACTACTGCAGCAAACAGGCTGGATTGACTTGGCCTATGTATGTCTGTAGATGGTGAGTAACTTGGGATAGTCCCACCTAGCTCTAAAGTTTTGGAGCTGTCCATCATTGGTTTCTTGGCTCCAGCCAGTAGGATAACAGAAGTTCATCCTCTGTGTTAGCTGGTAGTTAATCAGTTTTGCCAGCTGTCAGCTACAGTTTTGTCAGCTATATATCAGCTGTGTCTCTCCTGAATCTTGTAACCTGGAAGGGTTTTTTAGCCAGCTGGTGTTTCTAAAACACAGAGATCAAGGCCTGCATTGGGGTGCCATTAAAAAAAGGCACATTTGGGGCCAGAACTCCTGAGCTATTTCTTTTTGCTGAAATAGGTCCTCAAATACTCACAACACTTAGTCCTGGCATGGAGTAGGACCTGGTTACAGCAGTTTTATTCCCTCAAAGGAAAAATCTGAGTGACTCTACCAGCCTTGCTTTCTTTCAAGTCACAGCCTCACGGCCAGTGATGTGTGCTGACTCTTCCTGGACATCAGAGTTCCTCTCTGCAAAGTGTCCCCTGGGGTCACCATGCCATCTTCACAGCTCTCACCTCAAGCAAGAGTTGAGCTATAACCCTGTGATTAAAAAAAGAAATTCAGGGGGCCCAGCATCAGGCACACACTTTCCCAAAAGGAAGACTCTTCCTGTACTTTGTGTCTCCTCCTGGTCCTCCTGGAGGTTGTCTAGGTGGGTAACTAGAGCCTGCTGCTTCCTCATGCCTCCAAAACTACTTGACTTTTCCTTTGGTTTCTTTACCAGAGAGAAGCATTTGCAAGGCTTACAGTGCTCCTGGCACCCCTCAGCTTTGACCAAAAGGCCTTTTTTCCCCAGCAGTCCTTACCAGTACTCTTCTGTCTTTAAGTCTCTGTTTCTGTGCCAGGATAGCTTGCAGGAATGGGGCTTATATGGGGATATAATCGCTTGGGAAAGGAATGTAATTAAAAGCAACATATAAAGCAGTTAAAAAAAAAAATCTTCTGAGGACGCTAGCTGGCACAATGAGAATCTTGCTGAGAATATTTAATTTGTTTGCATTATTAAGTGCAGACAGGTTGGTTTTAATTCAAAACAAACATGGCAATTAAATAAAAAGACCTATGTCAGTACAACATTGTAGCTAGAGAATTAAAAAAATGAAAATGTAGGAAACACAAATATTCAGGCTTTCAAAAAATGGGAAAGACTTACTAGATTAACCAGATAATTAAAAATAAAAAAGAAAACAGTCCTAAAGTTTTATATCAGCTATGCTATAAGGAACCAGATGAAACACTGATGCAGCTGCCTTGATCATTAATATTTTTTTATTCCTGTTTTTCCAGTTATATGTGCAGCAGAACATATAGCATCTGATGGTATCAAGTGCATGTCATAAGACACATTTGACAGATGAATTTACATTTATTACATTTTCTTTCTTTAAATAGTAAGACACGTCCTGTCTTACTATTTAATTTTTGAAGTCTTAGCACATTGACATACTAATTTAGGTTTTCAGTTTCTTTTCAGAGAATATATATATATGTGTATATATATATATATATATATATATATATATATTGTTTTCAAGTTTGATGGAAATGTTTGATAGAAATACTGTGAAATATCAGATAGACTTGTGTGAGGTAATGCCAAAATTGATCAGAAAAAGTCAAAGCTACTTTTTTTTTTTTTTTTTAACTAACTGAGAAGGAAATCCAGGCTTCTGAAAGACACTACATGGGTTTATCTAGTATGTCTCTTCCATTGATAATAATATATTAAGTTATTCTTACCTGAGAGAAGTAAGAAGCGTTGAGCCCTGTTTGAGAAATGGGAAGCTCAAATAGGGAGATTGTTTGACTACCATAAATCCAGAGAAGGAAACTCCTTCAGTTCTATTATTAGCTGTTAGGAGATCTGTATTTCTTACCACCTGCTCAAATCTATAGACAGAATTATGCCATCCACTTCAAAGAAAATACTTAACATCTTATTCTCTGGAATGGAGTATCATTAAAAGGTGTATTTTTCCCCAAACTGACCAGTTGTTCTCTTGGAACCCTTTCCTGAGCTCCTGTATTTATTTCCATTTTACCCTTACTACAGTCAGACACTGTCTAAGCCAAGTTTCAGCACAAAACAATTTTTCCCTTTTGTCAAAACTAGTCTGGGGTGGAGGGAATGGAGGGTGCTTGGATGAAAGTGTTGACACTTGAGCTGTTGTGGAGAATCATAAATATGATGCTCTAATAAATAATCCCTGCTGACAGGTTAGAAATCAAAGCTCATTAGCACAGAAGGAAGACGAGCATTTTAATGCCTCTGGATTCCACCCACTGCAATTAACACCACATACAGCATATTGTTCACCTAAAGCCATAAATCACAGTAAAAATGTCATATTATACACAGATCCTGAAACCACAATAAAGAAAATGAGAAATGGCTCAGAAAAACTAGGGAATACCACATTTTATTCATATGACCAATTGGAAACTAAACCTAGTGCTGAAAATATTTTAAAGCCTTGTAAGGTGGATGGTCCTCATAAATAAATGTGAAGGTCTCCATTTACCTGAATGAACTGCATTGCTGTAATGCCTGTGGGTCCAACCCTACCAACCCAGGAAAGCAAGAGTAAGGCAATGGTAATCCTGAAGTGAATATATGAACTTATGTGCTTTAGTCTGTATGGAACTTGATATAATTCTTGGTAAAAGTCTTACAGAATTTTTTAAAGGGAAAATTAGTGACCCTTAAGTTCAAAGGATATCAAGAGCCAAATCTGAGCCTGAATGTGAC
The DNA here is from genome assembly GCF_023055355.1 of Agelaius tricolor. Taxonomy (NCBI): domain Eukaryota; kingdom Metazoa; phylum Chordata; class Aves; order Passeriformes; family Icteridae; genus Agelaius; species Agelaius tricolor. The sequence continues at coordinate 41,701,340 of NW_027269263.1, forward strand.
ACACAGGTGCAGATTATTTAAACTAGTGATTATTTCTGAGTATTTCTATTTACAGGTGTTGGACCCCAAGAAGGGGAGTTGTTAGTCTGTTGTTAATGTTTAACTCATCCTCACATCCACTATTGTCAATTTTTTTATTTTAACCGTTTGATGCACTGCAAGAGGAGGCAGAACTCTACAAGTCCTGTGCCTTGTTTGACATCTTCCTGTGCAGATTGTCACTTAATTGGCCTCCCTTCCTGTTTAGGGCATTAGGTGTGCACACCAACCAGCTGAGAGAGAGAGATCTGAATTGAAGCAGAAAAGGGCTGGAAGGGGAAAGCATATTTCTGATATATTTTGCAGCATAAATGCTGAAACATGTATTCAGAAAACAGCATCAGTGAAGTGGTGCAGTGGCCTGTGACAGCATTGGGGATGCACAGGGCACCCTGATGGCCAGCACTCTGCTCAGGCACACCAAGGAGGTTCAGGAAGCATCACCAACCTCCAGCCTCCACCTCCTCATCCACATCCAAAAGCACCCATGCTGGCCCTGCAGCAGATGATATTCTGCAAAATGTTTCTTCTGCTACCCAGGTGTAGCACTGTGCACTTGCTTCTCCCTTCTGCCTCAGCAAGGAGAAAAGCAGGATGGTAGGATGGTGCCCAACCACACAAATTCCACATAAGCAACATCACCCTTCCCAAAAGGGTTTCTGCCAGCCCATCTGCAAGCAGAGACTGTTTCAGAGGTCATCCCAGAACAGCTTTGGTTTTCCTGAGGGACAAACAGACCTTATGACCTTCCCCCCCCGCCCCCCCCCCCCCCCCCCCATTTATCAAACTCACCTCTGTCCTGGTCTGGCCTGTCTATCAGACCCAGTCTGGGTGAATCCACGGCTCAGGAGGGATTGTGCAGCTGTGCAGGTGCTCTCCAGCTACATGGAAAATTTCTCAATAATCTGGGCTTGGCTGGGTGTGGAGGAGAGCACCAGATCTCTCTTTGGGAGCTCCTTGTTTTAGTAGGATATAGGCTTGGCACTGGCCATATATGAAGAGTGGCTCTTTCCTCTGTCTAATTACCATTTTGAGCTGAGGGCCAGGAGAGGTGAGCTCTTGCTGCCAGTTCCTTTGTGTGCAGCTCCTGCACAGAGGAGCCATCTGGGTGCCTGCCCACTCCCTGGGGACAGAAGGAGATTCCTCTGAGAGGAGTCCCACTGCCTGCCCCTTGGCTGGGACGTGACCAAGGGACAGCAGTTTCACCCCCAGCTCACCCTGGGACCCTGCCTTTGGGATCAGGCTCCCTACCACTTGCTATTTTCCTGGTCCATGACCCTTATATTCCTGTCAGTAGGGGCTGGGGTCTGACAGGAGCATGGGATCTTGTCCCTTCCCTGTGCCTCCTCTTGAGGATAGTTTGCTGCTGAGTGGTTAAAAAGAGGCATAGAATCCTTTACAAGACAGAAATTATCCAGATAATCTTTCTAAGAGAGGTTGCAGATCAGACCATATCTGAGGAAAAAGCTGATACCACCAGCAACATCAGCACTTCTGCTCCCATAGGAGACCATTAACCCTGTCATGAACTTGAAGGCCTCCACATTCCATGGACAGAGGAACAGAAAACAGCCCTGAAGTAGGTTCTGCACAATTTCAGGGCAAAACAGTGGCAGAAATTCAGGTGTACATCTATGTCTACCATATCCTGATGGTTGCTCTGTCTGATCCCTGCTTGACACACAAAGCTTTCTGGATCAAGATTTTAAGGCAGAAATCTTTCCATGAGTAGGAAATCTGTGTCTTACTTAGGTGGTCCAGATTTTTCTGCCAGATATCTCTTTCTGCCTGTTGTAGCTGTCTGCTTCATGTGTTGCAATATCTGTCTTGCCCTTAGGCACCAGCAAAAGAAAAATAATCCAGTTTCATGTCAACAAATGGTTGGAAACAAACATATTTCTAACACATCATTATTTCATGTCAGGTGGAGAAGGAAGACCTATAGCACAGCAGTGAGAACAAGCCTCACAAATGCCTCTGCTTTTTTTCATGTTCCAAAGGTATACATCCAGTCAGAAACAGGAAACACATAGCAGAACAAGGGATGGCAAAAATTTGAGCTTCATTCATGTTCTGAAGTGGTCTTTGCCCCACTTCTCTTGTATTTCATTATATTACCCAAAGCACTCAGTTACACATCTGAATTTCTTCAGCTTGTCAACAGAAATTTAAAAATTTGGCACTTTTCCTAGAAGGGTATGGCTGCAGTTAAAGGAGAGCAAGATTCTTACCATAGTTTTCTAATCAAGTGTTTTCTGTGGGCAAATATTCCCTGTCCCACCTTAAGTGTCTCTGAGGAAAGACACATGGTGTCCCATGCTCCATAGTCATCAATTATCTGAGCACTACCAGTAGTATTATTAAGATGGAAGAGAGCAGTTTCCCACAGATATGCTTCTCATTTGATTCTCATGAAAAAATAATTTTCAATTAGCCAAGCAAATATATACTGCAGGGAGCACATGAAGGCTGCTGGCCACAGCTGGTGGGTGGATTACTCTGCTGATGGGGAAGGGACTCAGCAAGGCCTGGTAGGGGCTGTCATGGCATCAAAGTCCAGCCTGGGCTTCACGCCACTGTGATTAATGAATCATTTTTTGAAACCAGTGGCACATTGTGAACGGCCTTCAGCCACTTCTCCAGCCTCAGTGACCACATAATTTACAGCTGTAGATCCAATGAGGGTATGACTGAGTGTGGACAGCCTGTGGCACAAGTCCATTGCAAAGGTTTACTCATGCTACTGTGCCACAGTGTACAGCCTTTACAGCATCTTTTACAGCTGAATGATCACAGAAGGAGATTATACACTTATCTTTGTGTATTTCTGGAATCTGAATGAACCTGTGACAACTGCAGCTGAACAAATGTCTCCTCTGCATTACGGAGAAGATTGTGGCTGAAGTCCCTACAGTGTCCTCTGCTTCCCTCCCTACCCTCTGCAATCTTCCTTTTGTAGTGGCCACCACCAGCAAGGGTTCAGCATTTCCTTCCTCTCTCTGTCACTCTGGGTAGGCAGCTTGTTCTCTCTGTCAGTAATACTAAGGTACTAGCAAGAGTAGATTGTCCCACCTTTATGGAAATCCACGTGGAAGAAACCACAAGATTTCTTAGTGGATCCATATGCCTGAATCTGCTGTGACACTTTTGTGGGCACATATAATGAAGCCAAGAAAAAGCAGAGATCAACCTGCCTTGACCTGTTTGCTGCCTTTAGGACTTTCTCAGCAGCCCTGAAGTTTTGCCTGAAGTAACTCAAAAATGCCTCTTACATTGTCATACTTGTTATGTTGGGCTCCCAACAGTTATATGGCAAAAACTAACCCAAGACATTTCCAACAACAAATTAAATAAAATAAAACAAGTATACTAACAATCAAAGATGCATGGATTCTGTGGGCAAAACCCATAACAATTTATTGTCTATTTACATTCCTTTAAAAAACTCACCACTTACTCTACAGATGTGTTTTGACAGCAGCATTTTTGGCAGCTGCCAAGTAAGGATAAACACAGAGACCTGGTGCTCATAGGGAAAAGCACAACAAATGGAGGAAGGAAAGAAAAAAACCGCACATGCACATAGAAAACCCAAAGGATTTTGCAAGTAGATCAGAAAATGGGAAGACTATTTAGTAACAAGTCTGAAGTCACTGAACATTGGGAATGACTCTTCTGAAAGGAGCCATCATAGCACCAGGACATGAAAGGTTTGGCCACCCAGTGGGCAGGCAAGTGTGACCTCTGCTGTCCACACTGACCTGACAGGAAAGCACAGGCAAGTGCTACAGGGCTGTGTTAGCCTGGCACTGTGCTCATACTTGGAGGCAGCTGTGATGAGAGCTCTCAGCCCAAACCTGGGTTACATCTGACCAGCCTGAGGGGAGTGGGAATACTAAGGTACTAGCAAGAGTGGATTGTCCCACCTTTATGGAAATCCACGTGGAAGAAACCACAAGGTTTGTCCTCATCAGGTTCTATGGGCCTGGGCAAAATTGCTTGGCTGAGCCACAGACTCCTTACACACCACACTGGTTGATGAATTGGATGAATTGGTTAAAGACTAGGATTTTCCAGAATACAATTATGTCATTATCAATTAGAAGGGAGGTGTATTTGGACTTTCAATGTTCTGAAAAATGTTAAAATTTCTCCAAAAATGAAAGCTTTGACCATGCTCTTTTCTGACAGCCATTTTCTGCTTTTCCACTACTTTAACTTCCTGTCTCAGTTTTACTGCTAAATCCTAGTGCCACAACCTAGTGCTTCTCTCCATCCTGGCTCTTAGGAACATTTTTTTCCCAAAACTATTCTCCAGGTTTTTCTCCGACAGCTGTGCTGCTTGCCTTTGAAAAACTTCCCAAATCTAAGCCCTTTCCCTTCTCACCTTTCCAAAGATCTCCCTTAGAAACTTCTGCAAAAGTTGTGGTTGTAGAGTAGTTAGCTAGCACCCAAAAGTGTCTGAACAGACACCCAAAATCAAGATTTGGTATGTATATGCAGACCTGATATCTGAAAATACCCACCAGTAACACAGAATAGAGAGGTGAAATAGGTCTAGAAGAGAAACTAAAAGCTAGGATGCTGTGTAAGTAGCTTAAATTTCAGAAGGATCAAGTACCCAGTAAATTTCACTGAGACTAAGAGAATTATTGTCTGATTGTGGCTGTATTTAATACAAACTCCAGTAAGAGAGACAGACACAAAAAAGGCAAGATTACACTGGCTTTGAATGTGAAAGCTGATTAAATGCATTTTCCTCAGTCACTGTTTGTTGCTACTTGTCACTGCATCTATAGATTACTCATTCTTTCTGCATATCATGTTTGTGTTTGCCACACAGTGTTATTCAAATAGCCCAGATGCTGAAGCACGAGCTGGTTGCATTTTGTTGGCCAGCTGCACAAGGAAGAGATATTCTATACCACGTGTATATAAGAGGTACTTTTTCTTATCCTTCTGTGTAAGGGAAAGCAAAATACAATCTCCACCTTTTAGAAGTAATTCCCATGCTTTTAAGTCTTTCAGGCCTTATCTATGAGGAATAATAATTCTAATTCCTTGCATTACTGACCTGTTGCAGGTTGAAATCCATTACACATGGTGAAGTGCTCCCATACCATTGTGAAACACTAATGACAAATACCCAGATATGTACCTCATTACCAAGTTACACAAGTTAAAAGTCACCAACTTGGTTTACCAAACCTACTTATCTGATTACTACAATCTGATGAAAATACAACTTAACCCCAAAATATGTTGCCTCTGGATATTTTAAGATCAGTGACTGATGTTACCTAGAGACCACATACAACTCCTGGTTGCTTGTTAGGATGTGCTGTGGAGTGGACTGTGACACAGTCAACTGCTGCTGGCAGATGTTTACAGTCCCTGTAGTCTAAGATATAAATTCAGCTCTGGTCTCACAAACCTGAGCTTTGCTTTTCTTAAAGCCTTCTGCCTCAGGAATGCTCCCACTGCCACCACCCTTCCCTGCCCAGCATGTGGCTGGTGTTCTGTTCTCTTGCTGGGACTCGATGGGGGAGGCTCTGGTTAGATGCTACAAAAGCCTTGACTGTCCTCTTTTTCTTGAGACCAGAACTGGAATGTACCTCTAGCTGTTCACAAGAACATAATTACAGGTAAATTTAATCTTGCTGGCTTATCCCCCTCTATCTGCATATCAGCTCAGAGTACAACATCTCATGGAAATCCAGTATTTCCACAGTGCTCAGCGCTGTACCTCAAGCATAAGTAGGAGGTGTGCAGGGTGTGAGGAATGTATTAAAAGCATATATATTTGAATGCCTAAATGCCTGCATTTGCCAGCCTTGCCTCCCTGGCCTCCCTTGATAGTCAGTGCAGACAGAGCGTCTCCCCCAGCGGGCAAGTCAGAGCGTATATCCAAGGCTCCTCTCTGAGTCACCCCCAGAGGTGTTACCCTCATCCCCTGACTCTGAAGGAGGAGAGTCTCCCTCTCCTATTTCTCCATGCAGGCATCCCAATTGAGTGCATAAACCTTTGTCAGTGTTACTGTTTTCCATCTTCCCTGGATATTTTCTATTTCAGTTTCTTAAGGGAATGAAAAATAGCGAAAGAACTGCAGGTATTACAAGCACTTGAACTAAACCCAGACTAGAGAAAATAGACTGTTGCCACATTAGCTTAATGGAGAAACAAGCCCTGGCCAGGAATGGGTGACAGCAATGTCTAAATCTGAAAGACAGACTGGGATGATACATGGATGATACACAGACTCCATGGATGATACAAACTCCCCAACTTCCAATGAATCCTACAGCATGTATAGGCCCATAAGCAAGTGCTCCGTATATGGGAGGAAACTGGTTGTTCTCCAGTGCATCCTCAACTCTATGTAAACCAGGAGGTGAGCAACTAAAGAGAGATCCTAAATGAGATACCAGATAGGTCTTTCATCCAGTTTTAAATATATGAATACATAAATCAATGTGCATGTTTATGTGTCTGGCTCCAATTAATAAGCACCCGTCCTATGCCTCAGGCTTCCTGACAAGCATCAGAATTAATAATTTAATACATGGAAGAATGATAATCTTGTGGTTAAGTAATTTGAAAGTTGGATCAGTTCTTGGCTCTGCCACAGATTTCCTGTGTGACCGTGGGCAAGTCACTTAATCTCCTTGGCCAAGTACCTCAAAGGTATGTAGGTGCCTGATCCCACCAGTTCGGCGCCACTGCTATCTTCAAAAAAGCATTGCTTAGCTGTTCCTTTAGTTGGTAGGTGTCTGATTTCTCTCAGTAGGCATAAACAGGGTTTGCTGACATCATCCTACAAATTAATGAGCCACTTTGAGGCCTTAATCAATTTCAAACTCCTGGGTCCCCACTTTGTCACCGCTGGAAAAGCTGGCTTTCAGCTCAAGGGACCCCACGTGGAGGTGCAGAGGATGTGCCTGCCTAGCTGGAGAGAAGCAAGCAATTTTGGCTGGGAAAGCACTCCTTTTTGCGAGGACTTTGGCTGCTAGAAGTCCTTTCTCAGCTGGGAAGGCTATTTCCCATCCATCCCATGTCTGGACCCCTTGCACATTCAGTTAGGTAGCAGGTAATCTCAGTTTAGGGGACATTTTAGGAAGGACAGAGCAGAAAGACAGAGGTTTTAGCTTAGGCCAGGGCAATGCACCCTCTGTGCCTCCCAGAAGGGGAGCAGCCATGTCTGGGCAGTGTCAGCCAGCCCACAGCAGCCCAGCAGTGCCTGAAAGCTGTGTCTCCTGACTCACTGGCTCCTCTTTGCTGTGAGAATCCATTGCCCTCCCTTTCTCCTTCTCCTAGTGCTGCTGACTTTCCATGGGGGAAAGCTGTTGCTCATCACTACTGCAATTCCTCACAACAATAGCAATGGTCAGCACCCTGCTGAGTCCCCTGGGGAGTTGGAGTTGTGATCTGAAACTCAGAGCAATTAAAAAAAAAGAATCCACCAAATTTATTTGCCCTTGTGACAGACTGGGGGTACATTGACCAATGTAGTGACAGGAAAAATCCTGCATTCCTCCCATTTCCAGCTATTGTCTGAGGGTGGTGTGTGAGGCATCTTGGTATACACTGGCCAGAGCTGTTTTTCAGAGGCCCCTGCCCATCCTTCCAGAAGGACCTGGAAACCTGAGCAGCCCCAAGTAGAAGAATGATGTTTTTAGACTTTGAGGACTGGATTTAAACAAGTCAGTCATGTTCAGGTCTTTAGCATACCTTCTAAGCTCAGCCAGTTGTGCTTGATCCAAAAGAAAAGAACAAGGAGAGAAATTTTACACAGAGAAAGGAGTAAACAGAAAATGCAGCACTGAAATTAATTTAGTTGGTTTAAGAAATTATTCCAGCTAAATGCTCATTTACTCTTTTAGCTCTTTTGAGATATTGCAAACCAATCAAAATTATATAGAAAATTAGAATTTCCACGTGTGCTTTAATGGTTTCCATAAGAATGTGTAGCTGCTAAATTTCATTAACCATACATGAGAAAATCAAAGATCTCTGAGCACAACTGAGGGGCACTGAGCTACCAAGGTAAGGAGATTTCAAGCTGATGAAAGCTACTCCCTGATGTGGCTGTACTTGTGGATGTGCAGAGCTGTCTCTAGTGCATACGTTGTGGGGGTAGCAGCTTCAGTGGAGGAAAAAGCAGGCCCTAGTGGTTATTTCTCCTTCTGCTGAAAACACAGACCTCTCTTTTTGTCTCATTTACTGGCACAGCCCAATGGAGTGGGCCTGCTTGCTGCTGCCACCCACAAGGAAGAGTTCCCAGACCGGGGGATGATGACCTTTCCCAGGAAACCTTTGCCTGTCATTCCCTGGACAAATGCCAAACAAACCCCATTCTCTAGCAACTTGATGCTTCAATCATGTTTTGTTCCCTGTTGTGCAGTTGAAGCTTCTCCCTTCCTACAGAAGTGTCTCCAGGGAGGTACAGAGGAATCCCACAACAAATCTCAGCTGTGGCCAGGAGGGCAAAGGCTTCCCCAGCCTTGCAGGTGAGTCTCTGAGAGATGTCAGCTGGGATCACAACTTCCCTGGCTCTTGGGTAGATTCAATCAAGCTGGAATGAAAGCCAGCTTTACTGAGTTCATTGCAAAGTTAAATAGACTAGGGTTTGACAAATGAACTCCCCTGATACACATTACAGGAGAGAAGTTAGGTTCAAGGTTTCTCCTGTGCCTCCGTGTTGTCCAGGACTGCAGCATGGCAAAAATGAAAATTTAGGAACTCCTTTGTGACTTTTAAAGTTACCCAGAAAGGCCTTGTGGTGCACAGATTGGGACATTACAATGACAAAAAAAAAAAAAAAAAAAAAAAAAGGGAGGAGCTTCATAAAAATAGCACAACATTTAGAAAAGAAATGTTTTAGAGAGGAAAGCAATTATTTCATACCTCTGCTGTATGCATCCTCCACAAGCAATCTCAGTCCCAGTCTGCTGTCATTATAGTCAGCAACTGCCACAAATGTCTTCAGGCAGGATCAGGTCTGTGTTGTCCTCCTGGGAAGGTTTTTTTAAATTGATAATGCAATGAATAGAGTAAAACAATGTGCTACTTAACAGTTTTCCCCTTCAGCTCAATCATTGTAAAGGTTGATTTTTTTGACAGTTGATCCAGCATACAGGCATTGACTAAATAAATAGTGGATGGAGGCTTAGCCAAGAAATTAGTCTACCTGTAGGTGAAACACTGGTTACAAAATGTGGTGGAAAGGCTCCCATGACAGTTCTTACACTACCCTGGGCCAAAGTGAAGGTTTGCCCTCTTATTGTCTGGTAGAAATCAACTGTTTTCTTATGGCCCTCAGCCACCTGGTCTAGTGGAAAGTGTCTCTGCTCATGAAGGGGGGTTGGAACTAGATTTAAGGTCACTTTAAGGTCACTTCCAACCCAAGCCATTCTATGATCATGCTTTATTGCTTAAAGAGAATATAGCCATTGCTCTCTGTACTATGTTTTACAGGCACATAAGCACGAAACACTTTGTGACCTTAGTCATTATTATACCTAATGATAAGCACTTAGAAATAGTTTATTAACATCTGGCAGTCATCAGCTTGTAATGAGAGTTAATTTTAATATATCCATTATAGAAAATTACTTTTTGATGCTTAATGGACAGAAACATTAGCATCCATAATTGAAGGATTTTTTAACATGTTTTTTCTACATATTTTACTTATTTTCCTTTTTTTATGAGTTACTTTTTACTTCTGGTTGAGCACACACTTTGCGAAGGAAAAATAACAGAGGCTTCCTGGTATGAGCCAAAGGAAGTAAAAAATAATCAAAGACATTTTAAATGGGTATTATCAAAAAACCACATAATGCTTTTACATGTGTCCTTAATGAAGTGTACATTTGATTTATCTAGATTTTGCTTGCAGTTCTACCAGAGAGAAGCAAGGAGATTATATATTTGGTATAGCTACTATTTAACCCCTTTACACAGTTCATTCAGTGGTTTAGATTCACAATTAACTTACAGGTCCTGTCAGTATCTACTCATGGCATGAAAAGCTGCAAGATCTTTTTAAGCTGTAATTTATTTTTTCATATTTATCCTAAGAAGTCATCAGAGAACACTAGGCCAGTGAAAAACTATTAGTTAGTAAATCAGGAATATGGAAATCAGAAAAGACACCACCACTTTCTACAAATAAACATGAAAAGGGAAAAACTTAAAATAATGATCATAAACATATATATTTGTCATTTAGAAAACTATCTACTTAGATGCGAGATCTCCCATTGTATTTTTCAAATGTTCTTTCTCATAAGATTTTTTCATCCCATGTTTACTTGCATTTTTAAAGATCAGAAACGGAGCTGACTTCCCTGGAGTTTGATTTTGTAATAATTCTCAATAGACATCACAGCTTTTGGCATAACATCAACATTATCATAGTTTATACGCAATTATTCTCACAGTAGTTCTAGTTCATTAATTTCTGAGGAGCTAATACTGTCAACAAGACTTTGCTTTTCTAATGCTATCATTAGAAAGAATCTTTTTATTTCTCAGTCTGTTATTTCTCCAGTGGTGTACTCCACAGTAGTAACTCCTTCCTTTCAGTTGCCCTGGGGTTCCTCTGTGCTAGTATGGTACAAATGCATTTTCTCTTGAGCAGACATCCCACAGGATTTTACTTTTGGTATAATAAGGTTCAAGTATTTCACTGATAATCTAAATTTTCCATCATTTCAAGATTCTGAAGCAAAAAATAACCCAAAACACAAATGTTGGCAGCCTCTCGTGGGGCACACAGTCTCCCTCAGTCTCCTTTATAGCCTTAGGAGGTAGCCAGCCACCCAGGTGTTCCCACCTAGCTTCAGCAATGAGCTCAGCTGAGGTGAGCTCTGCTTGCCACAAGCAGAGGTGAGGGTCATCAGCCTGTCCCAGGCAAAATGGCTCCCTGAAGCCTGCCTGGCTGGCTCCCCAGACCTAGGGGAGGTATTGTAGGACATAGGGGAAGTCATGGAGGTACCTGAGTTGGGGTGGAATAAGTTGTCCATAGCACAATGTAAATTCTTTATTGATGTAAACGCCTTGTCATTCAACACAAAGCCAGACTTAGGCATATTCCCCCCATTCTGCCATGTTGTATGTTAGAATAAATGCTGGTATCCAAATATCTATCATGTTCATTATGAAACTAGATTAGAAATTGCAGGTTGCTCATTGGGTAATGCATAACACATGTGTTTTAGTTTAGTTTTCAGAGCACATGGCTTCAAGTTCTTTAAGATGTCTGACACTGCTGTCAAGTCTTTTTAAATCACTGGACTATATCCTTGATCCTCCAAATCCGATTCAGAGCTTTGGGAAGAAGCCTACACAGGGCTTGACAGAGTTAAAAGTCATGGTGGTTTCACCTACCTCTTTGTTGTACCAGAAATGTCCATGAAATTGAGTGCTTGCAAAATCTCTTGGACACCTGGATAGTCATTAAGGGATTTTTCCTTGTTTTAGAGCTTAACTAACCATGATATTCCCTAGTGATGGCTTTTTATTACCAGCGTTAAAGTTCCTATTCAGTTTTTCTTTTGAGAGAAGGAAGAGAGGAAGGGAAAAGGGGAAAGCAAATGAAGAAAAGCAGGGGGAGAGGAAAGAAAGGAAGCAAGAAAGAAAGCAAGAAAAGAAAGAAAGGCTAAGTACTTTGATCATGGAAATATCCATTTTTGTTTATCTTTGCTGAAAGGCTGAGTGCTGGGAGAGCACTGGCCAGAAGCCACCAGGTTATCAAATTGCAGCAAGGACATCCTGGAAGATGCCAAGTAGGGAAATGAACTGTGTTAACTAAGTTCATGCCCCCTGTGCCCCTGACAGAGTGAAGGCTTTTAGTTTCTTCAGTACTGATTAGAAAAAGACAAAGCCAGTGATTATGCTGTTTCTATATTTAAAAAAATCCTGTTTTCCTGCCTCCTGGAATCCATAACCCTCAAAGCAGCAGGTTCTTTTGTTGTATGCCAACACAGTTACTAACACTGAAAGTTAATGCTATTTTCTAGGTCATTTGCATTCGCACATTTGGCTCAGTCTTGAGTGTTTGAATTATTGATTCCTTCCTTACTTACATAGAACTGTTTTACCCTCTTCTCCTGTACTACTGTCTAAGTCGTCATCTCTGCAGCATCACACAAATCAGTGCTGTAGGTTGATGACAGAAACCTTTGCTGAGCAGAACCCAATGCAGTCATTCTGTGTGCACTTCCTTGCCTCTTGGAGCACGAAGTTTAACCTGTCTGTATAAAAGCTGCCACAAAAAACTGCAGAGCTCCCCTCTATTGTTTTGGGCTTTTTTTCCTTGAGGTATTAATTTTTGTTACAGATTATGTTACAATCCCAGCGCATGCTTTACATCCTAGTGTGCTACTTGCAGAAGGCTCACATATATAAATACACTCACCCTCTGTAGACCCTTTTGTATCATTCCATCACGAGCTTTTTACTAGAGATAAATCAGGTACTGAAGCTGGCTGAAGAGTCTTGTGATTTGATGCCAGAGGAGACATCACCTTGGCTTTGGCACACACGTCAGAGGCCTGCAGCGGTACTTGGGTGCTCTTTTGCTCTGTGAGAGGAGCACAGTGGAGAACTGGCTGATTTTCAGCAGCTCTTTGAGCTGCAGGTAGATCCACAGGGAGTCTGACATGCATTATTCTGTCAGCGTACAGTTAAATAAGGATCCATAATTAACTGCTTCAGTCCTGTCAAAGAGATCTGACAGATGCTTATTTCTCAGGATCTATAGCTAAAAACCTTCTGGGCAGAGAAAACAACATATGACTTCATGAATATTATTGGCTTATCATAGACTCACAAGACAAAGAATAGCAGTTTAATGTTGAAGCACAAAAGGTGGGTCTGCAAAAGCCTCACCAGAGAGTCTTTCCCTAAAGCCCTGTGCATGTCTCCACTCCCTTCTTAATTGCAGATAGAGATAAATTAATAGTAAGGACTAAGCTTTTGTGGAACCTACAGCAACCCTGAAGATTTTAAACTGATAACTAACATACCCAACCTGCAGCTGGTAGTGCCAGCCCTGGGGCACAGACTCCTGCACTGCTAAGTGGTTGCCAGGGGTTCTGGCATGGCTCAAGGCTATGCCATCTGAAAACCAGTCCTGGAAGGACTGCTGGCCATGAGCAGTGCCTCATGAATGCTGTGGGTAGTACCAGATTTGAGCAGCTTGGAAACACCATTTGATTCCACCAGACCAATTCACCTACCATGTCCCATGAGTGCTACCATTCTGCAGACAACTGCAGGGCAGCCGTTCATAGAGAGCTGTCTGGATGGGATGAATTCCCTGAGTTTAGTGCCTCTGGGAATTTGGCATTTTTTTATATGTTTCTCCCTGTGAGAATCAGAAATAAATGTCAATGTGCAGCTAGCACAGTTATTGGCACATAGGTCCAAGTTGTTGAGAACCGCCAAAGGCTTTCACTTCAGGGCTCACTGGATGTTGAAATTCTCCCTGTTCACATCATATGGACCTTTATGCTGGAAGATATTTTCTTCTCTCCTCCCATTGAGGAGAATTCAGTGGCTTGTGCTGGATGTATCAATGTATCGTTTCTGAGGCCAGGGCGCTGTTTCCATGTCTGGACAGAGGCTTTGTGCTCTGAGGACAACAGCTCTTGCCTGTGTGCTCTCCAGGGCCCTGGGGCCACACCACCTGGGTATTTCCTGAAGGATTTAAGACCAGCCCAAAGTCAGGCAATGACCACTGCTGCCATTCACCCCCATGGCATGTGCCCACTTGGATCTGCATGCCACAAAAAAGGATCTAAATTTGGCTGGAGCTGGATTATCTTGGTGCAATGGAAACACTTCTCTTTCTGCAAGCATCAGCTGAAGGACAGAGGTGACATAGCTGCACCATGACAGCCACGAGGAGGGGACGATGCCCAGTCAGTATCTTTGTATTCTCTGTTTGGATTTCTCTTTTTGCCAGCAGATAATACTACAAACTCTCATGTATGCTGCCTGCTTTGAGAGAAAGAAATTATGTCATATCTTTTTGTGAAGCAGAGAGTTGGTGGCTGTGACAACACAGTAAAAGACCAAAAGCATCAGGTGTTAAAGACATGATTAGATTATTTAAATATAGACCAGAAGAATCCAATCATCAGTGCTTACCAGGGGTTGCCTGTTGAAGTTACCACCTAAATCAAGAGCTTGTAAAGGGTTTTGGAGAATAAAAACTGGTATAACTTCCAGTGTCATTAATTAATCAAGAGAATAAATTAAATGAGAGTTAAGGCCAGCTAAAGTGGAGGAGGTATTTTTCAAGTGTCTTTTTATTATGTCCTTTAGACTTGGTTAATTGGCATGGAGGTAAAAGAAACATGTTAGCCTAGCAAGAAAAGACAGTGCCACTTCTCTTTGAGATGTGAACACCATTTTTTATTTTCTATTGATGAGGACTTTTGTGCATTCTCTCCTTTCTTCTGTTTTTAGAAACAAGAAGAATTTTTAAATGGCAAAGCAAAAGGAATTAGTGGTAGAAAGTTAAAAAGACAAGTAGATCATCTCTGGAAGAAATGGAGAAGGGTGCAGAAGGAGTTGGGAAGGGACAGCCAGGACAGCTGACCTCAAAATGCCCCAGACCACAGGCCACCACCCTCAGCACAGAGAGCTGAGGGAAGATGAAGGGAGTGGGGAACATTCAGAGTGATGGCATTTGTCTTCCCAGTCACCATTACCCATGATGTATCCCTGTTTTCCTGGAGGTGGCTGAACACCTGCCTGCCCATAGAAAGTGGCAAATGAATCCTTTGTTTTGCTTTGCATCTGTGCATGGCTTTTGCTTTTCCTATTAAACTGTCTTTATCTCAATCCATGAGCTTTCTCACTTTTACTCTTCTGATTTTCTTTCCACTCATGATCAGACAGTGAGTGAACAGCTGTATGGGGCATAGTTGCTGGCTGGGGTAAAATCATGACATATATCTACTGGAATAGAAAATGTTACCTGAAAAAATACTCTCCTTAGTTATCTCTTGTTTCCAAAAATGCTGAAAACCTCTCAGGATGCTCTCTCTTACCGATTTTAGGAAAGTCTTTCTATCTGTATTACCTATAATCAAAGCAAATAATGCAGAAAAGCTCTTAAACTCCAGCAATAGTCACAGGAAGGCAGGGCAGGGATACACAGGACTTCATTCTATCCATACCTTTACTATCACAAATGACCACATTGCCGTTATGAAATTAGAAAGCTCCAATTCAAAAGACAGTTATAATACTTTGAGTAACATTAATACATTTATTTAATTGTCATTTACTTTTCATTCATAAAAAGGACAAAGCACAGTCCTGTTCTACTCCTTTGAAAAGAAAAGATAAAAAGTAACTAAAAAACCAGTTCAATATTCATCAGTATCAAATAATAGCAATATCAATTTTCCTGAAATATAAGGAAACAACAAATATGTCTATCTATATAAACTTTAATTAAGAACCTTGCATTTTAAAGCAGATGATACATTAGTTAGTTTTTCTTGACAACAATTTGAAGCTGAAGGTCCCAGTCAAATTTACACAATTATGTGAAACAGAAAATTCTCCAACTATCTGATCAGTATGTGACACCTACCTCATCCATGTTGCTGATTTAAAAAAAGAGAAGTGGCTTTCCGTCCCGGGTCATTTCCATGCAAAATGAAACAGTTTTGCTTCTTATATCATGTATTAGAAAAGTAAAAGGCAATCATGCATTTGGCAAAATATGTACTTGTGGTTGTATATTATATAAAAATGAGTCTTACTGCAAAAGAACAAAACCAAATGAAGCACAATAAAACACATTTTTTTGTACAGAAGGCTTACAGCATATAAGTCTCTTATGTATGAAGACAGCTCATTTCTCTTTCAAATAATTATACAATTTATGAAACTCAGTAGTGTTTGACACTTTGACATTCCTCTATAGGGGAGTATCACTTTTGCCTATTTAAAAAATTTTCTTCTTGTAACAAATAGTTAAAATTAAACTAAAACCATATTATTGATATTTATTAATGAAGACTCTACACTTTTACATGTAAATATATAGTACAAAATTATACAAATAAAAGGAAAGGGTGTAAATTATTAATAGACCTATTCTTGCTTCATGTAAATATTATTACGGACCTCTACAGTATCAGTTCTAAAAAGATAAAATCTATTTCTAAGTAGCTAGCAAGGTTGTGCTAATAAAATATGATTCAAAGCTTATAATTCTTGAAGCATCAGACATTGCACTATTACTTGAGCCAGCTGATTCAACACCACTGTGTTTCTTCATCATTCACACCCAAACTAATTCCCAGCATACCATGGAAAATGAAAGGAATGCACATTTCTTTAACAACTTAAAAAACCCCAAACAAACCAACAAAGAAACCCAGCACTGAAACACTCTAGACACAGTCAGAACAAAAACATTCTCTATCTCTAATAGATTCCCATTTTGAAAAGGCCATAGTAAACACGTAGCTTTGACTAACAGTTGGGATCTGACTTTCACGTACTAACACACAGTTGGATCATCCAGTACTCTGTCAAATAGAGAAATGGTCTCAGAACTTTAAAACTCTTATTTACAACACTATGAACATTAGAATAATATCAAGTTCTTGAAAAAGCATATAGTTCCCCCAAATGTATGCCTTCAATACAGGAAGGTAACACCTGGTGTCTGCAGCATAAAAATGTAAATATAATAATTTTTTTACTGTGCTACTCTGCTTTTGCCATTTATTGTATATCTTTTTTTTTTTATATTTTAAATCTTTTCACTCTAAAAAATAACATACATTTCCTACCATTTCATCGTCCACTTGGCTGTTCTTAGCATGGACTTCATCTCCAAACTCCTAAGTGTTATATTGCTACCTTAATAATAACAATAGGAATAAGACTAAATCAAAACCAATACATTACGCTGCTTCCCTGAAAGCTGACATTTGACTCGCAAAACCAGCAACAATTACCATAACAGAATTTTTCAACAGAATTCTTTTCAGAAAAGAATATAATAAATCTCGGGTCAGTGAAGCACAGGTAAATTCCTTTAAGCTGAGCATGCTATCCATGCTTGGGTGAACATATTTAAAACAAAAAATCCTTATCACTGACTTTTATTTCAATTCCTTCAAATTCTATCCAATAACCTCAAGAAATATAGCTCTAAATAATTAAATGTTTTTGCTTTGACTGTCTCTCTAAAACCAGTAATCCCAATAAATGATGACGGGGCTATTCAAAAATATGCAGTACACAAAACATATAGGATAGTACAGACAGACGCAGTACTCTTACATTTATCACATACAATCAACATTTCAATCTCTATTATATTTCACAATTTGTTATTCAAGTTAAAGCACCTACGTATGGTGATTTTACTTTCACTGTACAGCCTATGTTATTGGGTTTTAACACTGTAACTTGCCCCATTGGACCGAATCATGCAACTGTCACAGATCAGCATAAGTGTTTTATAAGGCATATTGGAACAAGTTAAAAATTCTTAGCCGTTCAAAAGTTGATTACTTCATGAAGGAGTTCCTGGATGCCTCAGTCCTCTTAAAGTTCATAGGAAATCGGTAGGGTAATTCTTTTTAAAGTGTAATTTATTTGGCTTAGGATGGTGACACAGGAATCAAAAAGAATCGTGGTCCTCATCATCAAAGGGAATCCTTTGTGTAATGTGGAGGACAAGGTGAATCCAGCTACATTCAGAATCCCGAGCAGGCAAGGACACCCAGGGCAGGCACCACTAGGACCAGGAGCAGAGTTGGTACTCCAACAGCGGCACCTGTGCATCGAACACAAAACAACACAGTATTGGTCTGACTGCAGCACCACTTGCAGTGGGGGAACAACCCTGAATTCGACAAGAGTATGGAGGCTGCAAACCAGCTGGCATATCTCAGCACAGCCCCTACCTGGATGAATAATCTGCAATGGACAGAGACTTGTTACAGTAGGGCAGAGGACTTGCTCCTTTGTTCTGCCAGAGCTGCATGTTTATGCAGCATGTTTATACAAGAAACAAGGCCATTCAGGACACATCAGTGTATTTTGATTTGGCCAGTCTGACAAGCCAGGAGGTTATTATACCAGGAGGCAAAAGGTCAAAATAAATATTTAAGCTTGTGAAAACAAAATTAATGGAGTCTTTGAAATGTGACAAAGCAAAGAGACACCTTTGGAAATGTTAATGCTCATTTGAACAGCAATAATCTGAGAGATGTCAAAGAGCCTGGTCCGTTTGTTTACCTGCCAGACTACAAAGTCCAGATGGCCGACTTCTAGTAGTGTGGCATTTATGTCTGTTAAAGTCACAAGGGTATTTCTTAAACAAATATTTTAAGACATAAAATATTAATCTATGGCTTACAAACTTTACATGACTCGCTCTGACTAACAAAATTAAAAATTTATTTTTGTCTAACAAAAATAAAAATTGCTATTGTTCAGAGGTTTGTGCTGCGATGGTCCAGCTCCCTGTTAAGAAGCATCTATATGAGAAAACAACCCAGCCAAACTGTGCTGGCTGCCAGTCTTGGAGATGGGCCAAAGGAGCCTGAGAACTGGATATTCTTTCACCCCAGGGAGGGCTTGTCTATACCAGGATGGTAGATGGGCAGTGCAGGACCCAGCTTAGTGCTGCTGAACACTCAGCACAGAGGTGCTTGCAGCTGGTGCTGAAGGCATTGCTGGAACAGGCCCACTGGACAGCTCTCCAGAAAATGTTAAATGAAGAAAAACCATACTGAGAAGGTAATGCACAAACTGAGCAGCAGAGATTTCAGCAGGCCTAAAAACAAGCACAGCATGACAAACTGTGAAAGCACAGGGATATATTTATCTTATTTTTTAGTGATTTATGAAGCACATTAATGTTTTGTTTTTGTTCTTAAATATCAGAGTACAGGTTCTTAATGAATGAAGCCATAGGGGAAAAACTCCAGGTTTTGTGTTTAAGAATATCCACAGAAAATGTATTCTGCTTTTGTCGGACCAGGATAATGCAGTTGGAAAGACACAAATAAATATTTTGAACACTTCTAATGAAGAAAAACAAGACAAAAAGTTTGCTGAGTAAAGTTGAGTGATGTGCAAGTATGAGGAAACATCTCTTTGCATGTTGCTGTTCTACAGAGAAAAAGGAATAATAAATCTTCCCCTGAGATGTGCTTACTGGCTCCAGAATAGTTAGCAATTCACCTCATTATAGTGATTCCTTACAAGGTTTAGGCACTGTTGCAGAGATATATTTACCAGTTTTCTTAAATAAAGCAAGTCCTATCCTTGGACAGCACATTAACAGAACATTAGCAGGATAAATGCACATTAAGCAGATCATCTTTTTCTTTCTTGTTAGATTACTGACCTACATGTAAGGATCCATACTTTACTGGAAACATTATTTGCCATTGCATGACATCAGAACACTCCTGTAGCTCATGAATGAAAGTTAAGAAAAGTTTTGCCTAAGAATAAACTACAAGAATTAAAAAAATAAAATTCTGCTCAGTAATGCAATTGTGATCTGTCAGTTTTAGCAACCTTTAAAAGCTAGAGAAATGCCAGATAAAGACTCAATGGAAGTGTACAAATAAACATGTGGATGTAAATTAAAAGAGAAGGATTAGTAAGCTCCCTCTGAAGTCTGGCCAGGTATGAGCCAGATATATGTAGTGCCTAAATATTCTTTCTCTCCTCAGTGTTATAATGTGTGATCTCTCCTCTCAATCAGCATTTAATGGATCCAGTGTGCAAGCAACTGCAAACTAAAGCTATCGAAATCAGCGTCAACACCAAATCAGAATCACACAATCCAACCATCACTCTAATGCACCATGTGTGAACTTACTATCAAGAATCCTCACCTCTTTTAAATAAACAAAACACATGCCCTTAAATTTGGCTGGGTTTTTTTTGTTTGGGTTTTTTGTTTTGTTTTGGGGTTTTTTTGTGTGTGTTTTTTTGTTTTGGTTTGGGTTTTTTTGGTTTGTCTTTTATTTTTTTTGTCTTTTTGTTTGGTTGGTTTGGTTTTGGTAGCTTTTTTTTGTCGTTTTGTTTTTGTTTTTTTTTTTGTTTGTTTTTGGGTTTTTTTTTGGTTTTTTTTTTTGGGTTTTTTTTTGGTTTTGTTTTTTTTTTTTTGGTTGGTTTTTTTTGGTTTGGTTTGTTTTGGGTTTTTGTTGTTGCTCTTTTTTTTTTTGGGACCCCAACAGTCCCAAGCAAAAATAGTGAAATCTTGCACAGGCTTTACTACTGTCTGGTATATAATTCCTTCAGCAGATAATTTTTAAGTTTAGGTCTAAACTATCTAGAGAAACATGTACCCAGAATGTAGTTGAACATCAGATAAAATCTGTATGGGATGCATGCAGTTAACCTAACTTTTTTTCCTGTCTCCTGTTCTCAGAAGCCTTTCTCACACAAGTGGTTGTTCATCTGTCTGAGTAAATGAAAAGAAGAACTGCTCGATGGCTTCTCCTTCAGCTTGATCTTTATGTATCACAGGAACTTCTTGTAAAGTTCTACTAATTCACAGCTTTCTATTACTATTTTAAATTCTCTGTTGCCATCTCAATCACATAACATCCAGGATGAAACTTTCACATTTCTGAAAGGAGATCCTAAATTTTACTGATGTCTTGAACAGTATGCAACAGTCTTCCAAATATACTCAAAGGAAATAAAATCAATGCCTAAATGAAACATGCATTAAAACAGTTCCGACTTTGATGTATTTCTTAAGCCTTTGTGACAATTTGTTACATCATTATTTTCTTTAAATGTTACTTATCTTTATATATGATATTTTTGGCCCTTTTCCCAACATCAATGTCTTTTCATTGTGAAAAAAAGGACCTTTGAGATCTCTTCCAGACCTCAGCAAGCTGCAACCTCCCTCTGAGTGGGGCCTCTCAGAGCCAGCAAACTCTCAAGTTTGTTAAGCTCAGGGGACTGCTGATGAATGCCAAGGACACAGCCTGGGCTGATAATCCCCCTCCTTGAGGCTCAACCCTTTGCCTGTGAAAATGCAAATACATTTAACATGAGCTCTTCCCTAAACTCAATGGGAATTATTCACACACTCCTTTAGCTCTATGTGCGTGTGAGTGTGAATATGCCACAGCAAATGCACTGTGAGTGTTGCTCTCAGATTCTCAAGTATGTTGGATTCCTAAGTCAGGCCCATAAAAGAGTTACTGATGTGTTTACAGTAAATTCTACAGAACCTTTTCTCAAATTGTTCGACTTAGGCTATTGATTAAGTGCTGTTAAGTTTAAGTGCTGCTAAAACCACTAGGTCTAAACTGTTGGTCAAGCTGAAGGCTAAGTTTGGTGAAGGGGGTCCCCTTGAAACATTTTGACACAACCAGAGAATGTCCCTTATTCCTTTTTATCTTTACCCTTCCCCATCCGTACCTTTTGCCATTCCCTGCCTCCATGTAGATAATTTGAGGTTGATTTTAGTTTTAGACAGATTGATTTTAGATTTTATTCTGATTTTTCTCTCTGTGTTTTGTCCATCTAGTAAGTAAAAGAGTGAACCTTACCAACAAACTTTGTTGTACTTCCATTTTTACATTAAATCTGCTTTTGCTGATACCTTTGCTGTTGATTCTTCAAACAACCTAAAAACTCACTCATGACAGTCTGTCTTTGTGACTGTTTTGCAAAACAGGTTTCTTTATTTTCTGAAAGAATGACCAAACTCCTACTCATTTTCCTGTAAATAATACTCTCCTTTTGGTGCAGGATCCAAGGACCTATATTCCATTAGGGCTATCTGATTTTTAGCTCTCCTTTTTACTACAAGAAGGTTAATTGCAAAGCCTTCTTAAAGTCTGTTTCTCCTTGAGTCTAAGTTTGTCCACTTCTGTGTGAAAAAAATAGGCCATCTGGAAAAATGAAGGGATTTTTGCCTATTCCAGTCATTAGTTTCTATATCAACTATTAGGCTTCGTTTGTATCTGTTTTCTCAGTGTTTTCATATTTACTCAGGTAGAACAGGAAAACAGAAATGAGGTGAAATATAATTTCTTCAAAGACTACTGCAAAAGAAATAGGTCGTATCAGGTGACAGGATTTAAATTCTGTTATCCCTATTCATGGAAAATGGAAAATAATGGAACTAATCACAATATACTTATCTTGCATCACTGGCATCATTACTAAATCAAGCATCCAACTTTCCCTTGTCTAGGAAACCTTTTTTTGTGCACGAGGAAATTTTCCTCTTGACTGCGCCATAAACCTTTCACTATGGAGTGATTCACAACTCTGTGATTTACTGTATTTGCAGCAGAGTAGATGTATGGGATGGAAACAAAGCTGTCTGTCCATCTGCCCATGCTTTGGGCTGTGCTAAGGTTTGCTGTGCATCTGGGGAACAGCTTCAACTATCCTAAGAAAAAACATATTTAAATTGCTGCTGATGGTCTGGGTAGTTTTTCTACCCCATTATGTTAGTCTGTCCTCTCCTACTTGAAAATTCTGTCAAGGAAACATTTTGTTTTCTTCTGGCAATAGCATCTGGAACCTTGGCATTGTCAGCACAATAGAAGCTGGAGCTTCTATTTCATTGATTCTAGCCCTGCCACAGACCTGGGCTGCCAACATGAAAAGATGACCTGGACTCCAAAAAAAATCAGAAAATTTTCAGTTGTTGGGTTATTACTTGGCTGTCAACAAACATAGGTTATTTCTCAAATACCTCTTCCCCCTCACATATACTAATATGCCTTACAGATTCTTTCGCATGGAGAGTAAAGTAGAAGACCAATGGTAATATTTTTTCATAAAATATACTCTTAAAGTTGTGCACACAACAAATAATAGCATGAAGAGATTCTTCTGTGACCTTGGCAGAGGATCTTCTTTGGCCAGCTGGCATCATGAGGGATGTCTACTCCCCCTTGTTCAAGAAAATAGGGGTTTGTGAATTTTTCTTACAAATAAATTCAGCCCAGCTATATACCAGCTGTGTCACTCTTTTTGACTTGCAAATAGTCCACATTTAAAAAGCCACAGGGTGCAATGTGCAAACAGCAGAAACTCTTCAGGTGCAAAATGGTGGCACAGCCTCCTTCCCTCTGCTCCCTGAGTACTGCAGCACCACAAGGAACAATCAGTGGCAACAAGCAGCACCCAGGGCTGGAGAGCAACACAACAAATATGCAGACAATAAAAATAATGGACTGAGAAGCAGCAAAGAAAATAAACTAGTCCAGCAGGACAGATCAGCTTCAATTGACCTTGCTCTTCAGCAAGGCAGAAAAAGTCTTAAATTGGGCATTAAAGTCACTGTAGAAAGGAAGAAAGGAAACAGGGATTATCACAGGATAATGCAGACTAAGAAAACATAACTAAATATGAAAATACTTCCACCATCTGTCCAAACTTTGAGTTTGAATAGAAGAAAAAGAGAAAAAAATTGAAATTAATGAGAATATGGCTTTTCAAGATAACACTTGTTCTATCACTGAGTATGTCACAATGCATGAAACTGTCACCTTATTCAATCAAACTAAGGCTTGGAAGGAGGCAATACCAATAAATTAGAATTGTGATGAAATGAAATGTGATGATGAAGAAAAATCAAGAAAAACAGCAGAGAACAAAATATGTTGTTTTAAGCATATGTATGTACCAGGTTAGAGGGCATTCTGAGTATTTTCTAATTAATTTTTCAGTAGTGAGACAAGAGCAAATGCATTTTGAAAGTTACTCTTCTTTTAGAGGAGAGCTCTTTCAGAAATGTACTTTTAGTTCAGTAGAAGCTTTTTGCTGTATTCTTGTACAAGATGCATAAGAAGTTCCAAGGTGAGGAACAAAGGACTGTCCTGCCCCAACTAGGTAGAGTCTGTTTTCTTCAGTATTATGATTTTTATCTGTGTTCTCCTCCTCTTATTACTACAACTTTTGCAACAGATGGGCATTTTCAAATCAAAAGATTGTGATTATACCACATGAGAAGTGAATGATCACCTGACTTACTTGATACTAATGTGTGCAAGAAACATTTGTCCCCTTTTAAATAGTAATTGAAAAAAATTAAAAGATAAATAATTAAAAGGATTGTGTAAATTAGTACAGGCAAAATTTATGCATTTTCCTTTGAAAGAGCTGTACTTCAAAGTAAATGCTATTTCAGGATCTGAAAACATGCCTCTGGCAAATGGAATTCATATGTGTATATATATGTGTGTGTGTGTGCACTGAACACAGAGAAACTGTAATTTTGTTCTCTTGCTATAAGCATATACAATACCTAAATTATTCTTTCTCCATGCCACTATTAAAACTGAGACATTAACCTGATTTCACATGTGAAGCTGAAGGTGTATGGTACTTCCCTTTCTTCCCCAATATTTATTCAAATAAGAAGAGTAACCCTCCCCTCTTTCCCACCCTGGATGAATATTTAAAACTTGAGAGCTTCATTCTTTTTTTCCTTACTCTGGCATAAAGCAACTGCACTGGGGCCAGTGCAGTTACACAAGTGAAATGAAAAAAGAACTAAGCACCATATGGTTTTAGTTCCTACTAATTGCAGGATTGTTTTGATTACATTAATTTTAGTAATATGACAAAGCACTGCAGTCCAAAAATCATGCAAGAGACAAAAAAAATTTCTCAGCCTTCACTGTATTTCAAAGGAAACAGATAAGCCTATTAACTCTTGAAAAAGACTCCATTGGTTAAACAAGTCATTCCAACCTTCATCTGGTTGTGGTAACTCAAAAATGAATTTTAAATTGTGTAGCTCATTAATTCACTATAGTGGCTTAAAAAATAAAGCTCCTTGCTCTACAACAGGCACTGGCCAATAAAATACAAAAGATTGTGGCTGTATTTTACACTGATTATAGCTGTATGCTGGAATGCACATATACAGAGAATTATTATATTAGAACTTTTATTTCAAGATGTTCACTAAAAAGAAAGGCATGTAAGGTAGCTTCAGATACTGTTTGATAAACTTCATTTGTAGCACTCTCAACTAAAATAGTGTAACCTGTTGGAAGCTGACTGGTTACATGAGAGCAAAGTGGCTGCAGGATATTTGCCTCCCCCTTCTGCAAGTGACTGGGTTTTCTGTGAGATGGGAGAGGATGAAGAAAACAAAAAGGAGGTTTTTTTCCCTTGAACAAGGAATTGAGATAGAAATAAAATCTACTTCTAGTTTCTTTTCCATTTGAATTTCAAATGCAATTATGTTAGTTAAAACATGCTACAATTTTAGTTCCTATGTTAGGACCTCAGGGCCAGTTAGTGCTCCTGAACCTGAAATATAGGATAAAAGATGTGTGCTGGTGTCCTGTCTGGCCTCCACCTGTGTGCTGGGATGACTTTATGATGCTGAATTACATTCCCATTCATCTGTTTAGCCCAGAAAGAAGTTCTGTGCCTTTAAAAATAGATCTGAGAGAGAAGGAAAAGCAGTGGAATTTTTCAGGGCTGTATTCAAAACCAAGGAGACAAGAGCTGCAGGTGCCTCTGAGTGCACGTTGTCTGCAGCATGGATAGGGAGTGGGAGAGAGCTCTCCTTTGCTTTTAGTTAGTTTTTAGCTAGCTGAGGAAGAGAAGTTCCTCAGACTGTGGCTTCTTCTTTTCCTGGAACTGTTCAAACCTGCTCTGGACAAAAAACCCAGGAAAAAAACACTGTGAGCTCCCACTGGTGGCACACTGGGGGCCCAGGACACTGCACTCCAGCACCAGAGGGACTGAGAGACACTCAGTGAGCCAGAAACACCCACAGAGCACTCTCTCTGAACTACAGAAGGGCTTTCTGAATTTGCCCTCTCTTCAAAACAGCAAAAGGTTTTATTGTTTAATATTATTCATTTTTTATGCTTATAAATGCTTTGCTTGTTAAATAAACAGTTTTTTCCACTTTTCTTGAAGGAAGTTTATCACCTCAACAGGTGGAGGGAAGAACTGCTGAATTTTGCCCTTTAAGGAACCATCCCTTTGGAAGTTCCCTTCCAAATTTGTCCCAAACTAAGACAACCTACCTATCCAGAAGGCCTCAGCTTCCCTGTATTTCATGTCATGCCTGTCAGAATTGTGTCCCTGGACGTAGCATTTGAGATGCCCCAGGATGTCCCTGGTAAACTGGGGTGTCTCAAATGCTACAGGCTTTGTTTAACATTCTGAATTACACCCTAAATGACAACTGATTATAATGGGAGCTTAGACACCTAACTCAGCCATATTATGTAGATTACTTTGGATTTGATACCCAGTGAACAGCAGGGAAACACCCACTTGGATGACACACTGGTGTTGCAGACACTCCTTGTTTAAGATCCTGCCATTCCTGGTCATATAGGCTATTTGGAACCTTTGCCCTAGCTGCTTAATTCTCCCCATTCACTTCTGCACAAAATTAGGTAGGTTTGCAAACACTGGAATCAGATGCCTAAAGGTCATGTAAGGCAATATTCCTCTCTGAGTTTGGTAAGACTCCTTATGTTTTGCTCTAACTATTGTTTACATCTCTGTGTAAATATGTAACTTCCATTTTGGTCAGTCAAGCACCACAACATGCATTCCTATCAAACTACATCTTCTCTTCTTTGCAATTCTCTGAGAAAAACCGTAATTAAAAAAAAAAAATTAACTACTCTATCATTCTTTTGAGATAATTATTCTAAACCCTAAACCATTACTGGAAGATTTCCTTAAGAATAAAAATTAGCAGACATAATTTGCCATGTGTAGGCATTAAAATTATACTTTGTTCTGCTTTTTGGAAAAGCAGCCTAGAAATAACCTGAAATTCTTTCCTGATTGGCTGTATACTATGTGTTCCAAAGAGACTACCTTGCCTTTTGTCTCTTTTTCAAACTTTCCTAAACTGAGTCCAGGGAATGCTGTCTCTGTCTAGGTCAGCAGAGACACAGTCCCTGTCTGTCTAGCTGGTGTGTGGTACAATTTATGGATGAGAACTTGTCTGCAGTGCAGAAGACAGTTTAATGCAAAACTCTGCAAATCAGCATTAGCAGGGTGCTAACTCTCCCAGTGGTGCTAATTCTGTACAGGCATACTTGGGACAGGTCACAATCTTGGCAAGACTGATCAGCTTGGGCTTGACATTGCACTGAGACGATGCTCTGGGAAGTAATCTGCCAGCTGCAACCTAAAGGCCTTTGCACCACACCAACGGCAGGTTGTAACACATGTTTGATACAAAGATACTCAGGACATGTCCTGAAGACAGGAGTTCCCTAAACACTTTTGCAGCTTATAAAACATATTAAAAGTGATTGTCCCAGTGAATGATAATACAACAATATATTTCAGATTTTTTAAAGTGGTTGACTTACTATCCTAAAATAGTCTTATAGAACATGGTACACACAATTAACACATATGCTAAATGGATTAAGAAGTCAGTCACCAGCAGATTTCAAACCACAATTATTGAAGAATGGGCACTGAATTTCTAGTGCAATTCCACACTGAACAGCTCTGGACTGAATGCAATCCATATATTTATATCAAAAGCAGCAGAAGTAAGCACCTATGGAACCAAGATGGCAAATAGAGACAACAACAGATTAATACAAAAATTCAGACAGCACAGGGACTTCAAACCAACTGTGCTTTGTCATAGCCACAGGCAAAATTAAACACAAAGTTAAAAAGAGACATGACACTGCAGTGGTACTCTGCAAATGATGAGATAGTGTATCCTGGAAAGTATGGATTCCAGGAAGAATTTAGAGATGGCATTGGACAAACAAGATGAACATAATTTCATAGCCCCATGAAAGGTAATAAATGGCTAATGAAAGCCTTTCATGAATAATGCTGGAAGTAGTTAAGTGTGGGGAGGTAAGAATATCTCTGCAGACAGCTGAGTTGAACAGAGTGCATATATAGTATCTAGTCTTAAAGGAAGTATCAGAAGCTGGAGAGGTGAAGAAAAGAGTTGATGAAGTTATTTAAGACCTGATGATTGTAATTGAGGAGAAATTCAAGGCACACAGCGTGTTAAACATTTGATTAGTCACTTGGCTAGTATAGATACATTTCTTAATGGGAACAATGTATTAGACACAAAAACACTCTTTAATCTAACAACAGCTACAAGAGGAAACAATGCTCAGACACCAAAGCCAGAAAAACATAGATAAAAAAAAATAGGCAAAAAATGTCTACTGTGCAGGTATTCATAAGAACAAAATAAACACAAAATAAAAACTTAATACAAACTAAAATGGTGATACTCATGAGCTCACACCAGATTATATAAGCTGTATATATTATTGAAAACCTGCAGATGGGAGGTCCACTCCTTTAGACACGGGCAGCTTCCCCCACAGTACAGATAATACAGCATAAACATTGTTCTTTTTAAAAAGCCACAATAATGATTGCATTACTTCTGTGATAAGAATATTGTTGACATTTAATCCTTTCTATTCCCTGGGTTAATTTTTTAGATTAAAAAGACAAGAATACAATGTAAGTGATGGAATTATAACCTTGCAAAGAAACTATCCAATTCCTTGATGTCTATTCATATGTTCTCTTTCATACCAAACAGTGCCAAGGAACTACTTAAGATAAAAAACTAACAGGAAGGAGATGTGCAGACCATGTCTGAACTTGTATTCATAGTCAACATTAAGCCAAATTTGAATTATCCTAAGCCACGGTCCCTTCTCTTCTTTACCAATCATCCAGACCACTCTGAATTAGAGCATGTGGAGTTTCTCACTGCTTATTTATAATTTTTGTGCCACAGATCCCCTTCTCACTGAGAAGTGGAACTTCCCCAGCAAGAGGTCTGTGGATCACTGTGGACCACTCCTTTTCTCTATTATTTTCCTTTTAGTGGCAGTTGTCAAAGGAATGACATAGAGGCAAAAGATGGTAGGCCTATGGGGTTATTGCAAGCTGACACCTAGATCCTGAGGTCTGCACCATGTAGTTATGCCTGTGGGACATTACTACAAGTGGTAGCCTAACCAGGGGCACCAGTAAAAGCACTCTGGTATTTGGAAGATTGGAAGTGCTTCTAGGATTGAGCTGGACTGCTACAGGAGTGTCCTGTGTGTGTGCTATGAGTCCTCAGAAATGTTTTAAGATATACTCTTATTCTCAGTGCAGTCACTCCTGAAGGGCGACCTTTCCAATTTTGGGTGTGCCCATCTCTCCATAGCATGCAAGAGGAAAACACTTAGTCCAAAATTTCTAAGGAATGTGGCAAAGAAAAAGGGAAGTTATCTGCTCACCTGAAATTTTTATTTGGGCTACTTCTCCATCTCCTCCTTCACTGTGTGCTCGCACCTCAACAACATATTCACCATCACTGGGGACTGGGACCTCTATCGTGTGCTTTCCAGTGGAAAACAACTTGCCTTCATGCTGTCCATCTGGCCTATAAAGTACCTAGGAAAGTCATGGTAAATACAGTTATTGAAATGTTACATTTCCACAAAGATACATTTCTGTATGATACATACTGTAAACTGTGTCAATGAAAAAGTATTGGGTTTTAATTTATATGAAACACTATATATATAGTGTTATATATATACTATATACAGACATACCCACACACACACACACACACACATATATATATATATACACTTAGGGGCTAATACAACTTTTTAAATATTTACACAAGGTGAATTTAGACAGGATGTCTTCTCATTTTCTGTTACAAAATTATGCCACCTTTTGAAAAATAAGTTTAGCACTTACACTCAAAATAAGTAATTAAGTGATGGAGAATATCAAGGCAGGGTGGCAGAGACCATCAAATAAAAATATGAGAACTCAGCTGGGTTTTCTGACATAAAATTTATAAATGAGACAATTAGCAATTTTATTATTAACTCTCAATAATGCTAAGCTATTGCAAATGAGATGGTAGTTGTCTTGTGGGACCTTTAGAAAAGATCCCATTTCTTTCTGAAATAATCTCTGTGAAACATGATTAGCAATTCCCAGGAAGAAGTGCAACTCCACAATCAAATTTGCAAATGAAGAGTATGATACTAATTTTCTTACTGCAAAGCAAGTAGCAACATTAAACAGGAATTAATAGCTGAAGTTTTCTATATGCCCTATAGTCAGTATATACACTTGCTGTGGTTACAGAGTAACTGCATCTACTGATGGTAGAGGTCCCTTCCCTTTGACTTTCTTCCCAGACTTTAAAAACTCATGTTTCAGGAACTGTAACCCCTGTATGGAGATGGGAAAGGAAAACTGGAACAATGCATACTGATAAAAGAAAAAATGATAAAGTATATAACTTTTCTATGCATTATTTTAAACCAACAGACAATAAATGTGATCATGTGGGAAATAAGGTTGTTGCATTCACTGCTATGAACTTTCCCATAATGTGATTTACCACCCAAATGAATTTCAGTCCCCTAATTTTTTCTCACCATATTGACATAGGCTTTGCCCTAGGCCTACTGGATGGTTGCGATTGCTGAGCATGATGCCTTCCTCTTCAGCATTCAAGTGTGTGCAAGTCTGATTACATACCAAGATTCAACACTGTCTATAAAATGCACTACACAAAGCATACATAAAGATAAAAAATATTTTCAGATGTCATACTTTGTATCCTTCAACGGCAGACTCATTTGACATTGCCTTCACGTGATCCCAGGTGATGATGTACCTTGAACCAGATCTTACAGAACTGATAATTCTTGGGCGTTGGCTTGGAGCTGAAAAGAAACATATGTATAATGTATACATAAATGAGGTTTCATAAATGTTCAATGATGTTTTTATTGAGACATGTAAAAATATGAAAATGGAAATTAGGCTGCCATATATATAAGCAAAGGATAGTCTCCTTCCTGGAATGAACTGCTACAGCTCCAGCCAGGCAATTTTGGATGGCTTTGTGCAGTGGCTGCATTGTGGGTCTGCCTTTCTGTGTTGGCAGAATGGAAGTGGCCAACATTACCCTCCACTGTTGCTGACCACCAGTGTTTGCTGGCATGCAACTACCTTCAGAATCTCCCAGAAATGTGGCATAAGTCATATTTATTCATCGAGAGCAAACATTCAATCAATTATTTACAGCCATTTCTACATAATTTAACTCAGATCAGCAGAAATAACAGTAAGCCACTGCAGAAACCATTAATTATAACTTACACAGAAAGCTTATAAAATGGGCTCTTATTAATGAACCTTGCAGATGCAAATTGCACAATACACTATTTACTGACAGAGATCCTCAAATTAGTTGTATGCATTTTTAGCCCAGATAATTGCATTTTTAATACACAAGATGCTTTTCTTACATTGTTTAGTCAATGCTAGTGCTAGGTAACCTCATTGAGTCAGGAGCAATATTCAAAAACCTGTTATGGTATGTCAATTCTAGGGTGAGATTCAGATCGCCCACTTCTCAAGGTGGCCTGAATTTGCTGATCTGCTGCTGATGAAAATGGCAGCTGGTCACATTTTATTCATCATTGACAAAACAGAAAGGCAGTGTATAGATGCCTAAGCAATAGCTGGTCTCAACTGCTCATCATTTAGAATATTGTGTCCAGCTTTGGGATTCCCAATACTTGAAAGACACTAGTAATCTGGAGTGAGTACAACAGAGCAATACCAACCTGGTGGGGATCTGGGACACTTGATTTGTGAAAGAAAGGTGAAAGAGTTGCACTTGCTCACCCTGGAGGTGAGACAGGAGGGGACCTAAGAGTGCCCTGTCCTGGCCAGGGGTTTATCAAAAAGGATCCAGGCTTTTGGATGGCACAGCAGGAGGATGAGTAACAAAAATGCACAATATCAATTAAGAGTCTCAGACTAGATGCTCAGAATAAGTCAGGGACTGGAATAGGTTTCTCAGAGAGGTTGTGCAGTCTCTATCCCTTTAGGTTTTCAAGATCCAGCTGGAGAAAACCCTGAGCAACCTGATCTAAGCTTTCAGGTGACCCTCCTTTGAGCCTATAATCTTAGCCTCTTTACCACCTTTTGTAAGTTATCCCCATTATACATGGCAACAAAAGAGAGGAAGGAGAATTTTAGCAGAAATTTTCAGACTAAGCAGCAATGAGGAGAGAACATTCGGTATATGAATGAGAAGCCATGTTTGAAAACATGGTGGACATGATTATACTTGACCTAATGCTCCATTTACTTACGTGCTTTCCTTGTAACAACATCAATGGTGCTGCTGGGAGGTCCATAGCCTGCACTGTTGAAGGCAGACACGTCCACATGGTAGCGAGTGTTAGGCTTGAGGTTTTCCAGTTTGGTTGAATACTCTTGATTGCTCACCTGTACCCGCTGTGCAGCTGCTTCTTTATCATGAGCAGCCCAGTAACGAATCTGTAAGCATGCCAATTGGAGGATTAAATGTTACATATTTAATCATAACAAAATTTTATAAAGCCTGATGTATTTCTATATTGTATATTCAGATATAAGCCAGCTAAAAGAAATCTAACAGCAATAGCATAGAATTCCTTCTACAGGCTGTGATTTTAACCAAGTTGTGTACAGGCATAAAGAAACAGAAATAAATGTAGAATTTATTATGTAAACTTTTCTCACAGTGGTTTAACTTGTTCCCAGCTAAGTCACTAGAAGCCTGGGAGCTGGATAATGCCTTCAAAGAACAAGACTTTTTTCTTCTTGCATTTTGTTTTTGCATTCTACTCTGAACTTTAGTATTATTTTCTTTCACTCGTAGAGACTAAACTCTAAGAATGTTTTTGGTGTGTTTTGTTTTGAATGTCTTACAAATTTAGGCCTTTTGTACTTCTATCTATGGAAAGCAAAGTATTCAGTCATGTTAGCTGCATTGTAGGTCTGAATAGGTGTACCTAACCATTTTCAGAGGTTTTCAGCTAAACTTGATTAGGTTTCATAGCACAATATAACATTTGTCCAAGTAGATTAAGAAGTATATGAAAATATTTACAATATGCAAAAAACATGACTATAAGCTTGTAACACCTTAAAACCCAAAGCCAATTAAGAGTACACAGAAATTCCATTAGGGTTCTTTTTTTTTTTTTTTTCCCCAAGAACTTGTTCCATCCTACTTTAATTCATTATTATGAATTATTTAATTCATAACAAAGCACCAGGTGAAAACAGTGTAGTTCCTATGGAGTGATGTCATTCCATACAGTCCCTCACATACACAGGGTCCTATTCTGCATGGCCTTGTGAGATGCAAATGAGAGTGAAACACTGTCAGCCTCTGGGTTTTGTCTGGTTTATAACCATTTGCATAAGACTAACTTACTGCACAAACCTGAAAGAGCAGAAAGCTGTGCCCATTGCATTTTGTTCCTGAGTGTTTTCACCCTCAGCATTTCTGCTCAGCTTCTGTCTGACTTCATAATGAATTTTGTGTACATCCCATGAGGGCGTTTAAAATTTTTTAGGAAGAAGTTAATACTGTTGGTAAATTCAGGCTCTAGGAAAAATCTTACTTTGTAAGATATTACTGGTATCCTGTCATCTTTTCTTTTAAATAGCAACTGCTTTAACCTTCTGTTCTTCTGACATTAGTTGTCCATGAAAATTTTATTTAAGGAATAGGTTAGAAGAACTGATGGTCTTTCAAAGTGTTAATATCACAAGTTCTCTTCTTTACAAGTTGTGGGTACAGCCCTTGTTTAGTGAGGCTTTATTTCTCCTATTTACATTTAAATTAAAATATTTAATAGAAATATTGCTTCCTTTTATCTTAGAACACATGCTGTGGTTGAACAATGAGAGATGCAGGGGATTTAGCAGTGGATTTCTCTTTACCTACTTCAAATGTCTTTGTACATGAGAACAGTATCACTACCCAGAGATTACTGTCAACTAAATACTTCTTGGAGCTTGTCTCTAGTCAATGTTTTTTGCCACAGTCCTTCCCACCAGTGCTACAGGTTACTCTGATTATTACAAATGAGACATCTTAGTGGCCTTTGTCACTCTTTCCTGCTGCAGGGACAATCACACTCCTGTATCTGCAGACCAAACTGGATTTGCTTTTTAAGTTCAGCATGCACACCTGATTTCCAGCAGGCACAAAAAGATAATCTTCAGTTCTATAAATGTATGCCCTGCATTTTGTTTAGAAAGTATTCACTAGCATCCTAAACATCAGTTTGCTGTAATTTAGGCAATCACACTCATAAAATTCACACTTATAAAGGTGGCTATTTTCCCAAGTAAACAGCCTTTACCCTAAAATGAGGACTCTGCACCCAGTCCATTCTGCAGGCTTCAGCAGTAGAGTGGCAACCTCCACCAGATGAATGGCTTCAAACTGGCATGGATCTGAAACTGTGACAGCCATTTCAGCTGAAGGTCTGATAGTGATCTTCAAGTCAGAGTTTCTTTTATATGAAGAAAATTATAATTAACATATTGTTGTAGATAAGCAGGTCTTGTTGAATGCAACCAGCTGTACACCATAAGGTACTAACAGTAAGTGGCTGACTCAGGTGAGAGAGGGTGTGTACATCAGGACCTAGAGAACGTCATGTCTATCTCTAAGTTCAAACAAGTTTCTAGCCTGCAGCAAAAGTATGTCTATAAAGTTCTAGGTGGCCAAAAGTTTATTAACCATGACAGGACCAATAGTAGCTTTGTTGTTGATTTTAGCTGGCCACTGAAAAACAATTAATTTTTTTTTGTATGATCTATCATGTTAATTAAGTAACAGCTTTACCTAAAGACAGAAAACATGCTTTATATGAAGCTTTTATTAATCATGTGGCATATTCTGGAAGCCTTTGCATTCCTCTGCCTTGCAAAGCTTCTAACAATCTTAATGTTCATTTACAGTACAGGGAAGCTAATGGTGTAATACAAGAGTAACATAGAGCATGAAATAAGACAAGTGAGAAAAATGAATGAAATGCAAATTTCATAACTGAGAATATACTACATTTCGGACAGAAGTTATATAATTTAAAAATTAAATAAAATTTAAATCCCAAATACAATAGCTCTTGGCTGCAATGTTGTGGACTCTACTCCTATACTGTGTGAGCTATATGTCATGAACACAGAAAGTTCTTCTCTAATACACAGCCATATTTACATATTTGGACCATTGTAACAACTCCTGGAAAAAGAAATACTGCTTCCCTGAGAGCTAAGAAAACTACTGTCTTCTTCATACCATTCCTACATTTCTCACTTTATTTTTAAATTATTCCAAACTTTCTTGAAACAATTTGGAAATTTCTTTCTTGCCTCTGAAATTAAATGCCACATTGCTTCAAGGGATCACATTTCCTCACTCTACTGAATAGCCCCTCTCTCTTTTTTTAAAGAGCTAATATAGCAGCCGACAGCCTTCTTATTCCTGGTGCTCTGCATTTACTTTGTTAGGGTATTCCACAGGCAATGAATTCCCAGAGAATACAAAAGGAGATTTCAACCAAGCTCTAGAATTTTTGTGGGAAATGAGCCAGTTGTGATTTGTGCGAAGCAATGCCTTAGCCATCATGAATTAGTGAATCTCTCTGTGCTAAAATCAGGGAAAAAACCTGTCTTGCATGGTCTTCTCCTCTATTCAAACTTTAATATACTGAAACTGTTTCTGTAAGTATCATGAAACAAAAGCTTCCATATTCTTGAAGGTTCTATGTAGGACTGACACAAAAATACACTTTACTCATATTGAGAAAGAATGCTAATGGCATATTTCAGTCTAGAAGAGACAATGGTGGTGAGTAGTGATAAATTTGTTTAGTAAAACAAACCTGTTTCTATTGCATAGAAACAATGCAAAATAAGAATAGTGTCACTGTGCTGCATGCACTGCAGAGATGTGGCTGTTAGCAGTCTATTGTAAGAACTCATCAATCTTAAATTCTCTATATGAATGGAGATAGTTTTCATACTTTATCTCTTCTTTAAGTGTGAGCTGAGGATACTTCTCTGTAATAGCAAAATGTAACAGCTCACACTCATCACCATGGGGGCACTCATGCTGACAGAATGCATTAGTGTCAGGAAAATCTGACTCCTCCTGCTGTGAGAAGCATTGTGTCACAGGTGAAATACCTCAGCTTCTTTGCTCAGGGCACTCCCACCTCTTAAACTCTAGCATTCAAAAAAGTCAATTATGCAATTTTCTAGAAATAATAAAGACCAATAGGAAACTGAGAAGGTGCTCTGGTGAATGATGGTTTCTATTAACCTGTGTTACACCTTAGCAGTAATTTAAAGGTAACTGTTTATCAATGCAAATAGACACAGAGCCTTCCAGAGATAGTCACTAGAATTTTATAATGCACTTTGAATACTCCTTTCACCACAACTTTTATTGCAACTTCACAAATGCTATCTGCAGCCTTAATCTTCCAGAACAACCCTCTCTATTTTTGCCCTGTCCTATGGCTCCTTCAGGACTAATGGGGGTTCTGATCTTCAGGAACACAAGTCTTTCTTTTTATTCTCAGTGAAGAAGCATGGACTTTCATTTTGCTGCCTTCCCTTCTGCTAGAGTGAGACTGGTGATTGTTCTGGGGAAAAATATCTCAGAATTAATACCTTATTGAGAATTGTGGGGCAGTAATTTGGGACTATCAGTCTGTTTATTGTCTAGCCAGATGGGATCTTTTACATAGTCCTGATAATCAGAAGATTGTCTTAGAAAAAGAGGGGGAAAAAAGGAAGAAATTTATATTCTAATGTAGCTCCTCACTGTACACATACAAGCCAGTCAGTTCACGCTGGATTTGTGAAAGTGAATTTCTCCACAAATAGGTGGTGAAATTACACTACAGCTATCAAAACAAGGCCACACCCTGAACATCCATAGTCCATGTAGCAAATAGTCCATTCCCAGGATATCCCACCTTTCTAACAGTTATTCTCTTTTCCACTCAAAGATCCACCACATTTCTTTCTCATTCTTTTTTCGTTTTTTCTATTGAGTGTTCCATTCATCCTGGTCATTCCTGCTAAATCCTCTCTCCTCCCTTCTTCCCCTGATGTCCCCTGACATCAACCTTTATATGGGACACTATTCTTGTTAAGGTATGACAAAAGTTTTACATAAATCTAATGGAAACAGAAACAAAAGTCAGGAAATAAAAAAAAAAAACCCAAGTATTACTTATTTATGAATAGATTTTAATTAAAAAAATAAATTCCATGAGATTGCTACTCATTTGCATGTCCTTATTTTGGAACATAGAGGATATCTTCAAGTACCTGAAAACTCAAATCCCAAGGTAAGTCACTAACAAACTAAAGACCCACACCCCCATTTTGGGTTGCAGCCAAAGTAAGCAGACTGTGCACTGCAGAGTTTGCCAGCATCTACTGTGCATGGATGATGTTAAGACTTCCCTGCTAGAGTACTACATGGCCATTTCTCATTGCACCCAGCCTGTGGTTGTTGTCATGTCTGCAGAAGGACAAGAACAATTTTCACCAGTAATACCATTGAGATGGACCAGATGGAACATGCCCTGAAGCTCTTTTTCATGCAGAGCATAGAAACCATCAAGAAAACATCACTGTCTTGCACAATAGCAGTGTCTCTGTTATACTGGATTTTGACATTTGTCAAAATCTTACTGTAGGGTTTTGTTGGTGAAATATATTAATAACTGCTGGTAATTTAAGTGGGCCAGAGTTAGTTACAATTTTGCATATGTGTTGGAAATTACACCCAAAATTTAATTTCAATATATTTTAAGAAGTTATAGATAGGCATTCAATTACATGAAAGAGACAATGTTACTTCAGGAAATAATGGTGCCTTTTGTTAGTTGAAAAGTGCAAACATACATTTCTTAATCTATTTTAGTAATGAAGTACATAACACCAAAAATAATCTGTTTCTCAAGATGCAAAATCTGGATGGAACATGCTAACTAAAGAGAAGTGAACCCTAAGAGATGGAATGCCAGAATGCCAATTATTGTTGGCTATAACTACTGACAGTAAATTAATAAATGGATTGACAGAGTCGCTACTAAACTCACCTGATATCCCTCCACAGATTTATCAGAAACGTGGTGCCAAGAAACAGACATTTCAGAAGATGACAAAACCTTTACGCTCACATCTGTAGGTATTTCAGTTGGAGCTGGAAGATGAAACATATGTTAAACATTCAGTCTGATCCTGTGGTAATGTTATACTTGTTTACAGGGATTCTCCTCACTTCAGTATTTTATATTATTTTCAGTATTTTATATAATTTTTCTGACATCACTGAGCTAAGTTTTAGTGTTTGATCTGGTTTTTCTTGAGTAAAATTCAAGTCCAGTGATGATCTGTAAGGAAAATGACTCTATAAAAACAAAACAATGATCCTGTTACTTGGCTCAGACTACGTATTTTTATGCTTCAACAGACTTCATGCTAAAATTTGTGTAAACTGAAAACAGCCTTTGATAAAGCCTTTGAAGCATCTAGTGATCTTTTACTAAATGGGGCAGCAGCTCACATATTATATACATGAGATTTTAAAGTTAGTTACATACACATACTCATGTATGTCGCTTAGTCCTAATAATACAATTTTTTTGTGAGAGCAGATATTAGATACACAGCTGTCCAGTGGCACATACAAACTTGAACTTAGGTGTGAAATAATCCAAAGCCCCTTTTAGTAAGGGATACCATAAAGTTGATTTTGTTTGCATTCTCAGTTCTGAACAACAGACAACATAGAGTACAGACCATCATAATGTGATAGACCTTTATCCAGGGCTTAGAATATTACAATCTAGTTTCATTTCACTGGTGTTTGAATTTTAAATGAGGTAAGGAATAAAGAAAGGCATAAACTTAGCAATGTCTGTAAAAGATAAAGTTTTCTAAGTTAACAACAGTTCTCTGTCGTGAACCTTTTGAAACAAGTTGCAACAGACAGGCATGGCAGCCCTAGCTGAGGAAAGCTTTCATATACCTAATCTTCCAACTGGGCATCCAGTCAACTATGCATCAAAACAGCCGCTGTTAAGAAAAAAATCACTAACATCTCTCATGAAAAGTATCCTAGGTAACAAAATAATCTTATATGCAAAGTTACCTTTTGTAATTGTCTTTCAATGGCTGTTAATAATGCAAATGTCTAATTAAAAAATTATACATTATTGCAAAATTGTTTTCACAATGACAGGAATTTAGATAAGCAAGAGGCCTGTGCACTCATTACTAGCAATCATTACTCACTACTAGCAAAGGCAGATATGACTAGCAGTTGTCAGACATGGAACTTGGCTTATTCTGTGGGAACACAGAAATTCCCTAGTCACTGAAGGGAATAACAATGCCCAGAGTTACAACTAGAGAAACATAGATATATTATAGAATACACAACTTAGGGGAAAAGTTGTCACTATATTTATGTATATATAGATATTTATACACATCTGTATGGAATAGATCTGCTGTTTGCAAATAGAGATGGGCTGGTGGGAGATGTGGTGGTTAGAGGTCACTTGGGGCAGAGTGATCATGAAATAATAGAGTTCTCAATATTTGGTGAAGTCTGGAGGAGCACCAGTAAGACTCTTACACTGAACTTCCAGAGGGCAGACTTTGGCCTGTTTAGGAGACTTATTCAGAGTGCCCCTTGGGAAACAGCCCTTAAAAACAAAGGAGTCCAGGAAAGGTGGGCATGCCTCAAAATAGAGACCTTGAGGGCACAGGAACAGACTGTCCCTGTGTGCAGAAAGATCAGTCAACGGGGTAAACGTCCAGCCTGGCTGGGCAAGGAGGTTTTGGAGGTACTTAGGAATAAAAAGAGGATGTATCAGCGTTGGAAGGAGGGTCAGGTCTCTAAGGAAGTATTCAAGAAGGCTGCTGGAGCATGCAGAAAAAAAATTAGGGAGGCCAAAGCTCATTTTGAACTTAGAATGGCGACTTCTGTAAAGGATAATAAAAAATGTTTTTACAAATACCTTAATGCTAGAAGGAAGGGTAAGACCAGCCTTTGTTCTTTATTGGACAAGGGAGGGAAGTTAGCATCTGCAGATGAGGAGAAGGAAGAAGTGCTTAATGCCTACTTTGCCTCAGTTTTTAGTGGGAAGATGACTTGCCCTCAAGACAACTGCCCGCCTGGAATGGTTGATGAGGGAGCAGAATGGTCCCCCCATTATCCAAGAAGATGCAGTCAAAGAACTACTGAAATGCTTGGATGTTCATAAATCTATGGGACCAGTCAGGATCCACCCCAGGGTAATGAGAGAGCTGGCAAATGAGCTTGCAAAGCCACTCTCCATCATTTACCCACAGTCCTGGCTCACTGGTGAGGTTCCGGATGACTGGAAGCTGCCCAATGTGACATCCATTCACAAAAAGAGTGCAAAGGAGGATCCTGGTAATTATAGACCAGTCAGCCTGACCTCAGTACCTGGCACGATAATGGAACAGTTTATATTAAGTGCCATCACACAGAATTTACAGGATGGCCAGGGTATCAGACCCAGTCAGCATGGGTTTAGGAGGGATAGGTCATGTTTGACCAACCTGGTCACCTTTTATGACCAGGTAACCTGCCTAGTGGATGCAGGGAAGGCTGTAGGTGTTGTTTATTTGGATTTCAGCAAGGCCTTTGACGCTGTCTCCCACAGCACACTCCAGACAAAATGGCAGCCCGTGGCTCAGACAGGAGCATCTTTGCTGGGTTAGGAACTGGCTGGATGGCCGGGCCCAGAGAGTGGTGGTGAATGGTGCTGCCTCCAGATGGCAGCCAGTAACCAGTGGTGTCCCTCAGGGGTCTGTGCTGGGGCCAGTTCTGTTCAATATTTTTATTGATGACATGGATGAGGGTTTAGAGTCTTTCATTAGCAAATTTGCAGATGACACTAAGCTGGGAGCGTGTGTCGATCTGTCAGAGGGACGGAGGGCTTTGCAGAGGGACTTGGAACAGTTGGATGGATGGGCAGAACCTAATGGGATGAAGTTCAATAAGTCCAAGTGCCAAGTCCTGCACTTTGGCCACAATAACCCCCTGCTATGTTATAGGCTGGGGACAGTATGGCTGGACAGTGCTCAGGAGGAAAGGGACCTGGGGGTGCTGGTTGACAGTCGGCTGAACATGAGCCAGCAGTGTGCCCAGGTGGCCAAGAAGGCCAAGGGCATCCTGGCCAGTATCAGGAATAGTGTGGCCAGCAGGAGCAGGGAGGTCATTCTTCCCCTGTACTCGGCGCTGGTGAGGCCACACCTCAAGTGCTGTGTCCAGTTCTGGCCCCTCAGTTTGGGAGGGACGTTGAGAGCTTGAGCGTGTCCAGAGGACAGCAACGAGGCTGGAGAGGGGCTTGGAACACAAGCTGTATGAAGAACGGCTGAGGGAGCTGGGGTTGTTCAGCCTGCAGAAAAGGAGACTCAGAGGTGACCTCATCACTCTCTACAACTTCCTGAAGGGTGACTGTGGTGAGCTGGGGGTCGGTCTCTTTCTCTGGGCAACAACAGACAGAACAAGAGGACACAGTCTCAAGCTGTGCCAAGGGAGATACAGGCTAGAATTAAGGAGGAAGTTTTTCACAGAAAGAGTGGTCAAATACTGGAATCATCTACCCAGGGAAGTGGTGGAGTCACCATCCCTTGATGTGTTTAAAAAAGACTGGATGTGGCACTTGGTGCCATGATCTAGTTGAGGTGTTAGAGGTTGGACTCAATGATCTTGAAGGTCTCTTCCAACCTAGAAATTCTGTGATTCTGTGAATATTGCATGACCATATTGCTTAAGATTTCCTTAGTACCTTTGAGAAGTTTTGTTGTTTAACAGTAATAATATCACTTGCTGACTCAAAGGTACAGAAGTACAGGTGGAATAGTTATCATCTAATCTATTCCCAAATCACTGTCAGACTTTTCTCTACTGTATCCATTACAGAACTTTCAAAAAAAATTTCATATTGAAAAGTGTCAGCTGCAGGGCTTTTGCTGATAAAATACTCTAACAATATTGGATCTGCTCATGCTTGTTTATGAGCTGCAAATAATTTACATCCTTATTTGTGATTTATGTTCTATAAATATTTTGCAGCCTCTCCTGAGCCAGAAAGATGGCATCAGTTGCTTTCCTCCAGCCTTCTAATTCACTATTTCTACCGATAAAAAAAGAAATCACACGGTCATAACAATTCTCTTCACTGAAAATATATTGGTCATCACACAGTTATCTTCTAAGCAAAACTATACAAAGTTCAGGCTGGCAGCCAGTAAGCATGCTACAAGGTATGGAAGTGATTTTGTTCATGTCCTGATGCCAGGAGACAACTCTCTCCTCAATGCTCTTCAGAGTAACTTCCATTACATCTCTTGGAAAAATTCCCTATAACTTGCTCTGAAGTTTCTGGATTGGATATAGGCAGTAGTCAGGGTAACAGCTCCACACAGGAGCTGTGAGCATTACTGGTGAGGTTTGTACTCTTGTGCTTGAAATCAAAGGAGTAGGTTCACTGGGCTTCTATTTCTTTTGCAGTCTGCATCTGGCATCATTTAATCACAAACTTTTTTTTTCAGGTATCTGGACTTTGCAAAAGTCTGTGTCAGAACATCAGCAGCCACTCAAGTGACCCCTTTATCTGGAAGCTGGCACTACTGCACATTTGCTTTTCCTCTGTCTTTTTGAGCTACTAGGCTCTACCATTTCCCTGAACTTGGAGGCCATACAAACACACTTGCCACTCCTGACATGGTATGGATAATCCTAACACAAACACGTGGGAATTTATCAGTCAGTTCTTGATAAAGTCTCTGAGGAGGGATGGATACTTAAGTGTAATCTGACTGATACTGCTTTCATTACACCATAGCTATTTACTAACACACTTATACAATTGCAAAAAAGCCTCCTCTGTGTTGTTGCAGCAGCTGTTGAAGATGATTTGCTAAGGTGCGCTTTCCTGAGAAAAAAAGATTAGTATAATCCCCATCAGCCAGCTTGTATTGAGGACTCTTCTGTCCTTTCTCTGTGTGTGGCTGATTTGTGAGTGAAGTTCCCATTAGTGCTAATGGGAACCATGGACATAAATCTTCCATAAAGTACACAGAGTACAGAACAGAATGGGAAGTGTGAGAATGTGGCCCTGTTATCATTTCCCTCCTCTTGGCTCTTTGGTCCACATCTGTTGACTGTGTGGAGATTTTGTTCTATGGAAAAAAAAATACTAGCAGTTCTTTTGGTTTCTGGCAGAAATTAATAAACTGAGTTTTTTGAGAACAGGCTTGAGTGATGATAATGCAATTAAAGATGTTGAATATGTTTCTTCTGATTTAAAGTAAACTTTCTTCCAGTTCTTTCTCTCTTCTTCTAAGTTTGGAAATGTCATTTAAACTTCAATCCTAAAGATCACAGCATGTGAAACAATTACAGTAAGAATTAAGAAAAATATTTTAATGGAATGTGAAAGAGGTTTCTGTTAAATTACTCACTTGATAGCTCCAACATGCAAACCAGAATAAAGTATGCAACAGGGATAATTTATATGAGACTCTAAACATGCTGGAATAGTAACTAGATACAATTGAACTATCATTCCTTCACAATTTTGGGCTAAATTCTGATACTGATCTACTAAAATACCAGGCTTTCATGTGGTCCGTTAAGAAGAAGAAAATTAAGCATATGTCAAATACATGTATTAAGATCACAGAGACATTGCTGAATAAAGATCTAAATATTTTAGGCAACCACTGTGAAGAGAAGAATTCTTTTTCTATATTATTAAATCTTTTAACAAGCTGTGTGAAGAATCTTGCATCCTGCTGTGTATTGCTTACTGCCAGCAAGTACCACCAAGTGCTCTGCATCACACAGAGAGCAGAAAGTGGGAGTTGGCTGTTCAGAACAAGTGTTTTCTGCAGGCAATGCACAACCTCTCTGCTGAGGATGTATCCTGCTACACTAATCAGTGTCAAGGACCAGGTTCTACTGATGTTGGTAGTGCTAATCTGGACCCACAGTGTAAAACTCATTTGGAACATTTACTCACCATCTTGTGCTGAATAAATGACAGCAGTGAGGCTGAATGGCCCATCCCCTTTGTTGTTAAAAGCTTTCACTTTTACTTGATACTGGGTTGAAGGCGGCATTGATTCATCCTTGTGGACATATCGGCCAATTTCAGGATTAGTAACTGTAACTCTTCTCCATTCTTTCTCACCAAATGGCTTGAAGGCCACTATATAACCAAAGTTATTTCCATAGTGGTATTCTCTTGACAAAGGCTGTAGAGACAAAAAACCAAAAAGTTAATTTTTCCTTAACAGCTAGGTCGAGAATTAAGTATAAATAATGCAGAAAGCATTGATATGTATGTTGTAAAAACACTGAACCAAACCTCCATTTCATCCTGGTTTCCTTCAATGGCTTGTTTCCATCCCCTTTAAAATAGGCCCTGTTAGATCTCCAGTGTTAGTGCATTTGCTAGGAAAACATTTTAATAACTTTTTCCTCATCTGAGCTCAGTACAACACACATCATGTTATCTCCCACAGGAAGAAACCAAGAATAATTGTGTAATAAAACAGTTGCAGCTAGCAAAGAAAGACCTAAGGAATGAGGCACAGCAGATACGTAACACAGAAATATTATGCCAGTATAGGGGTCCATGTACATGTGGAGATAGATATTCCTGAAAAAGAATCACAGTGAAGAGAAAATCTCTGTGGCTGGTCCAAATTATATTAATTTACTGAAAGTTTGTCACCTAGGCAACTGGCACAGCTGACAAAGAAAGATGGACACATTCAAAGAATGACTCATCCTACCACTTTTCACTGATGATGGAGGGGATCCAGATGCTGATTTG
Organism: Agelaius tricolor; assembly: GCF_023055355.1. Lineage (NCBI taxonomy): Eukaryota > Metazoa > Chordata > Aves > Passeriformes > Icteridae > Agelaius > Agelaius tricolor. The sequence continues at coordinate 41,746,168 of NW_027269263.1, forward strand.
GACTACCCAGCTTCTAACTGGCAAATCCTTTAATGAAATGACTCCCACTTTCAGTATAGGCATTAAAGGTACCTATCCAAAGTATTTCTTAAAACTATAGCTGATTTCCTATACCTAGGAATATTGGAAAATACGAAATCAAGGAAGACAATCTGTCATAATGGATTTTTCTTCTTTTACCAACGCTCTACATTCAGTGATCCCTTCTCAGTCCATAGAGCTTTAACCACAACTATTAGACACTGCACCCAACCAGCCAAAATCACATCATTCATCTGTGCATCAGGAGGTTGACCAGAAGCATCCTTTGAAAATAAGCTTTCTGCATCACCTTTTTCCCTAATGGAAACCTCACAGAGATGAAATAGAGTATCTTGAGGCAAAGGTCTTGGAGCAGTGACACAGAAAGTAATTTTCTCTTTAGGTGTTTGCCCACTACTGCAGCACTTTGGCCAACATGTGTGGAGATATTCTGAGCAAGGTTTTATGAAACTTCCATGTAGCTGATCTTCTGAATCTATCACTGTAACTAGCTGCTTAAAATAAAGCAGAATTCGATCTCATATGCCAAAGTAAGCAGACTGGAGCCTCAGAATGATTTTCAGCCAGAGCAAACTTTAGAAAGCCAGGAATGGCACATAAAATTATACTCTGAAAGGTCTCATATGAAATTTGAAAGCAGCTTTCTCTCCAATGGCTGCACATAATAAGTAGCTGAATAGTTTGTAGAATCCACTGAAAAGTTTATAAAAGAAAATGGGAGAGGGAAACACAAATGGGGAAAAATGAGGAAGAATGGGCATGCCACTCCTAGCTCTCCTTCTCAGTTCCTCTTTCAAAACAAGTCTTAGAAGAACTTTGATTGCATCTCTGGCTGTCTCATTCAACCTGGGCTTATGAATCATAGAAGAAGCTGAAAAGGGGTTGGCAGCAACATGTGAACCTGCCATACATTTTGTTCTTCTCTTCTTAATTAAGGACTATTTAGAGTAGCATATGCAAATGTCAGCACATTTGGGGGAATCAATATGTATTTTTATCTTAGCCTTACAGATAGATATATTGATGTCTGTCAGACTCTGTGAAGCTAAAGTCTCTATTTAAAAACTCTTGCTAGACATAGGATAGAAGATTTTTGGGAAATAAATACTTGAGGCCATGCTTAATTTATCTCTCTAAAGGAGCTACCCAGAACAGATGTGAAAAGCATAGCATTAGGTAAGAGAAATAATGAGAATAAAAATCTGCCTGGGTCTACAGGAAATACTAAACTGGTCTTGTACTTCTGGTCTTGCATTAGTCACTATTCTTTCTCCTGATTATATTTTCTTTGTTTAGTTTGGTCACAGCCAAGTTATTACTGTATTGGAAATGCCGTGAGTACCAGTCTTCATATACAATGCCAGAAGCAGCTCTGTAGTTTGTTAAAGTTTTTAGAAGAAAATCTTATGAAGTAAAATAATCTAGGTCTTCTGCACTTGCCCATTGCATGTGTTCTTTTGCTCTTCAAAAATAAAGAGACTAGAATTAAGCCAATTAGGACACATTTACTTCCTAACCTATTATTAGGAAAACTTCCAACCTTTCCAATATATTGTAACAGAACTGTGGACCTCTTTTTTCAGACACTTATAAATCTTTTCTTCACCATTAAAATACTTAGGAAGACTGAATAAATATTTTGCACTCAGTTAAGAAACAAAAAAAACCCAAAACCCCCCAAAAAACTCAGCCAGGAAAGCACAAATCTGATAGCTCAAAGATATGGCTGGCTATTTCTGTCATACTTTCACAGAAGTTTCACAGAACTTTTACAGATATATGATCAATCCTAAGTACAAAAAGAAGGAAATATGCATATGGATGAAAAACTGCATATTCATAAGGAGAATTCCTATACAACATACATGCATTGGACTTATGACATCTTTACATTACTTCCCCCAAGAAAAAGTGCTCTTCCTAGAGGCAATTCAGCTGCTACATATGAAACAACTATTCCCCAGAAGACACAAATGGCATAATGTGCCATATGTATCTCATAGCCGTACAACCGTGAACAGAGAGGTCAAAAAAAACCAAACTTGGTAATTTTCTCAATCATAACACAACCATCCTTCTTTGCCAGAGGTAATGCTGCTGTATTTCTGTTTTTCCTGGATACTGAGAGGCTCTGACAGGAATCCAACAATCATTTTTTTTTATTTCTTCTCCCTAGCTTCCCCAAATACCCTGCAGTAGATTTCAGTTCTCTCTTTCATGCTGCTTTTGCTTATGCAATTTTGTTCATAAATCCTTATCCTCTCTTGTGCTGTGACTTGATTTCCTCTTACCTTGGTGTCTCCTTTCCCTTGCTTTAGCTATATCCCCAGAATAGATAAGTTTTCAAAACCATTGCTTCAATAGCAGAATGAAGTCTGCTTTTAGTGATGCATTATCATAGTCAGTATGTGTTTCAAACTCTGTTTTAGAATGTTGTAGATGATATTTTAGAAATGTCCAACACATCAACCCCTAAGGTACTCTCCTTCTCATTCCTTTTCATGTACTTGTTCATGAGAAAAGTCTGAAAAACTGCATCTTATATACAAATCCTGTTCTCACAAGACCCAGAGACAAACCATTCACAGGTTTGAGTAGGAGCAAGATCAGATATAAGATAGTACAGATTTCATGCCATCTTGCATGCGCAATACTTACCATCCATGTTATTGTCAGCTCTCGATTGCTTCCACCCCCTCCTCCAACATCAGAAGGAGCCACATTAGGAGCTAGTGAAACAGAAGAGACAAGAACAATTACTAAAAAGTATGCAGCAGACAGCTGCAAGGCCAATGAGCACACGTGGCACACACAATTAAAATAATGATGGTGTGCAATCTGCCAAGACTAATGTACAGCTACTGCTTCAGGAAATGTGCCAGCTGTAACCATAGCTAGCAATCATTCTTCCTTCTCCCTGTATTATCTACAAATATTTAATTGAATATTCAGGAATGGAAAATTTCTTGTAAGTCTTAAGAGAAGTACACTGTGTATTGTTCTTGCGCTTTCTCAGATGTTGTTATGCCAAGGGCTCAAGCACCATGGACTTGCAACGTGTAATTACCTCAACACACAGTGATCAGTTACACCTACTTCAATGGATTTACTTGCCATCTACTTGCCATAGGTTTATCTTGGAAGCACTGGCAGCCTTACTGTACTCTAGATTAGTAGCACATGTCTTCTAGATAGTCATATTCAGGATGGGTAGATGTACCTAAGCAAAACTGGCATAGCAATTTATAATTTACTAATTGCATCTTACACCAATATCCTGTGTAATGAAATACAATCTGTTGATCTATCACAGGTGCACAGCTGGTAAAGCAGGCTACTTTCAATCATTCCTATATTGTCATTTCTCTCAGATTCTTTGCACTAAGTGCAATGATTCTGTTGCTATCCTCTGTGGTGTTTGTGTATTCATCTGCTGTCACTCAATATGGACACACAATGTACCACTGAAAACTGAGGACGTGATAACTTATTTACAGGGCATTAATTATGCCTCAGATATGTATGTATGAGCTAGCTGCCCTACCTAAATTAATGCGTTCTTTGTGTAAAAAAATTCTAATGGGATTGGGCATTTTCTCTACTACTCAGTGAAAGCCCTAAGTCATGGTGCTGAAGCACTATGTAAGTAAGATGTTTGCTGAGGCCTTCTCTGAGGGTCAGCTGAAGAGGAACACAAAGCAGAGCAGAACTAATGTTTTCAGACAGGATAAAAGTATGTAAAAATAAATTTGAAATTGAAATCAGCATTCAGTGCATGGTTTGCATTATTTATTTCTGTCCTTTCTGAAAACAAATTAGTGGAGATCAAGACTAAACATACATATGACAATTTGAGAGAAAGCTGGAGTTTGTTACTTGACCTTGTAGTCACACTATCTATTATAAATATATAGCTTTAGAGCAATGTTAGACACAGAGGGTTGCTAGAATGCTTAAGTAGTCCAAGCAGATAGATAGAAAGGCTGCCGAAGAACAGAAAAAACCCTGACTGTTTAAAGTCTAACAATTCATTCTTTTCAAAAATATCTTCCTCATTCTCCCAACCATTAAACCCAGGTTTCTCTCTCTGTTAAGACCAGGTAACTAACTTAGACAACTGTACTTAGACAATTACTCTAATGCGCCCAGAAGCTAAAATACATAAAACCAGCCCTTAATCTATTGAATTTCAAGAAAACATGAAATGTTATTGATGAAGCAAGCTGCTTCATTAAAAATAAAAAACCTTGCACACAGTCTTAGCATGTTAGTAAGTTATCTACCAATTAGTTATCTACCAGAAGAGAGACTTTAAAACTGAAAAAGATGCTGACAACTTTTAAATGTAACAGACATTATTTGTCACCCACGTAGTACAACAAAGACACAGCCCTGTTTGTTGCTGTTTAACACAGAAAATGTTAATAATAACTACAATATGTAAACATGGATTTTTGTTTGTTATTTACTTTTTTTCAGAATTACATTAAAATGTACATAGAGTTGTGCATACTGCTTCTGTAGTACCTTTGACATTGACCGTGCAACCCAAATCCTACTGTTGCTTATAACAAATGCCAGCTCCTGGCAGAAAACACACTTGGGTGCAGAAGTTAATCTGTAAACTGTAAATTATTTATACCCTATTTTGTCATGACAATAAGTGGTCACTGATGCCTAAAAAGACTATACTACCATTTTGCATGCTGTGTCAAAAACTGTCACACAGTCTGCCAGGGCATGGTGCTGTGCCCTGGGAATCAGACAACAGACTAAATAGGCCACTTCTTGCAAAAGAGGTACATCCTGCTACAAAACTGGAAAGTATGCCATTTTTGGGGAGGCTACAAAAAATGCCATGAACGTAGCACACTGCAAACTGCAGGACACCACCCCTATTCCCCATTCCCCACTACCCCTAGTCCATTATATCTCTCCTTATCTGTGTCTTTTCTAACATTTTTAAATGCCTATTGTGCACTAGACTTCTCCTGTAGATTCTTGGGTCTTCAAATGAAGCTCTTGAGTCATAAAACATGCGCTAGTAGTCAATTTTCTAGGCAGTGATTATCTTTTACTTCAGTATTGAAGTTCCATGGCTTTTCCTTCCTTATCCAATATAATTTAACCAATTTATTTTCTTTCTCCCCAAGCAACAACATTTTAATGGACCAAGTCTGTCTTTAATGAATGTACAATGCAAATATATTTTATTTTGAAAATACTATCTAATCAAAGTTATGACCTAGCAGGTGTAATTGTAAAAGTTGTTTTCCACTCTTTGGTTTTTCACTTTTAGTTTCGAAACTCAAGCTATGGGAAACAATTGTAAGGAAATCTGGACTGCCAGTGGGTGCTACTCTGTGGAATACAGGTTTGTTGGACACAGTCTTTGTGCAGTGATACATTAGCCCCTAGGACACTGCTGTTATCTCCTCTGTACAGACAAACCAGAATGTAATATCTGGAATAGTAACATCTAAGTTCTCATTTTGGAGAATTCATTATAAAAAGGATGTGCCTGAGCCTGAAGAATATCCTTAAATATGCTCAGAGCTATTATCACTGAACAACCAGATTGGTAAGAGAGTACGTTGTGTTGGATAATGTCACATACACGACGTGACGTAAGAAGACACCAGACCAAACCTGCAATCACAGAAAACTGGCATTATCCAGTAGAACCCATATCCTGTGATGTTTTCTTTAGTTAGAATACAAACCAAATGGCAAATGGACATTTTCCTTGTTAAATACATGCATGTTTTTTCCTAAGTCCCGAACCACACTCCCAAACATGTGCACGCACTCATACACACACAGCCTGGCTGACAGATACAGCAGGGGATCTCTGAAAGATGCAGTACGATTCTGTTTCACTAATGAAGACAAATTTGCCATATCTTGATGTTTCTTTTCTGTCTGCTTTGATGCATTCATATCTTCATAGTTTAGTACTTGCTTACTACAATCTGTAGTAGTGGGTGGCTGAAAATATATTCTCTGCACACTGGATCTTACAAACTGCTTTTTTTAGAGTAAAACCTAGAATTACAAAATCGGTGAATAAAAGTCTAAAAATTAAGAAACACATTTAAAAAAACCCTGACATTTTCTGTTTACGTACGAGCGCCTTCAGTTCTAATCCTCGGCGATGGCATGCTGGGCTCTCCTGTCCCCAGAGTGTTTGTGGCTATTATCCGGAATTCATATTCCATCCATGGAATTAAATCAATCACTGTAGCAGATTCCATATTTCCTTCAATATCTGATGGGTCTAAAAAAGAGATTAAATGCTTTAGAAAACAGCATTTTCCCACTTGTGTCAGCAACAGTGTGGTTGATTGTAACAAAACTTGCACTATTCTGCAACCACACAGAGAAAGCTAAAGCAAACTTGACATTGTAGATTAGGAATATCACATTTTACAAAGAGTACCCACAGCAGTGACTGGGAATCTGGAAACTATGACACTATCTTGGATAAACCCTTATTGACACGTAAGTTTTAACTGGGTGTGAACTAGTACATGTAGTTATGAGATTTCCTTACTAATTACATATTGTAGCTGTAGAATTTCATTTTACCTACAGACAAATGCAATGAGAAATTTGTAATGCAGAAACAGTAAAGTAAAAATTCATTACATGGACAGACAAGGGCTTGACATGTAGGGTTCAATCAATTGATGGAGAGAGGCGTATAAAATGTAGTCCTATTTTGGTGCACCTAATTAGTGAACATGCTATAACTTGCTATCTGGTTCTGATCAAGAAATGTAAATGTTCCTGCAATTCCTGTGAAAAGACTTGTAATTGTCTTAAGGATAAGCTTCTTTATCATAAATAAAATGAGTAACTCATGACTGTCTGCAATTCACAGACAATACGGGTTGTTTCTATAGCTGTCTGCAGCTATGGAAAGACAGAGGATTTTCATTTATATACAAACAAGAGTTGTTTCCCAAATTAGAGTCTTGTGTTCACAGGAGGATGAGAACTGAGATATTCTGCACTGGAAAGGCAGCTGATTTGGAATTAAAATACAAATGCAATGCCTGCAAAAAACACAGGCAATAACAGTGTAAGCACTAGATGGTGACACCACTTCCCTCTTCCTAATGATCATTACATTTCATTCCAAAGTGAGGTCTTGAAGGAGAAAGGAACACACTTTCCGTTTTCTTTCTACCTGACCACCATCCTCCCTCATCCTTACTCAAATTATTTTTCTGTCTAGTCAGTAAAGCTATTGCAAACCTCTCATGTCATCCAAGCAGTGATACAAATTTAACATAATTTCAATGTCCTTCCTGGGATATCTGATCTCTTAATTTAATTTTACTGTCCCTCAGATTCCCAGAACCATTATGAACACTTGGCACAATGAGAATCTGTATCCCCTTAACTGGAAAGAGCAACATAATTGTAAACAACTTATTACATAATCCATTCATACATATTTCCATGCTATGAAGTAGAATGAACTTCTTTCACAAAATACACTCAGTACTATGAAACCTGAGATGAATGATTTGGCTGGGAGAATAATGTTAGTAGTAATAATAACAGTATTTCCAAAAGGCAATGCCAAAGTATATTTTCTTGTTTCACACATTGAAAATTAGCAGCATAACTGATAGCCTAAACATTTGGTGACAGATCAATTTGGACTGTTCATCATGCTTCATTAATCTGAAAGTTAACACTGAATCAAAATGGGAGCAGCTCAGCAATTAGGTAAAAGCTTGTAGTGATGCCAGTGATGGTTACTATGATGATTTTACCTATTTTGAGGGAATCATCTATTTAACAAAATTCCTAAGTGTGGTTCAAATGAAAAAGTAATGACTTTGAAACACCAGAATAGTTACTGTCAACTTTTCAGAACTTAATAATGTGTATCATTTGTGTTAGTGTCTTTAAAAAGGAATTCAACAATCTGGATTCCTCTGCCCCACCCACTCAGCATTGTTTAGGGTAAGATTCAAAGTCTGACTGCATGTCTCAAAGACTATCTCAGTAATTCTGAGAAGCAGAGAACTTCAGAGGTGTGGAGAATTTCATCCCATCATGCCTATAAAATTGCAAGTAGGGAATCTTCCCGAGAAGTGAGAAGAGTGGTTTCAAGTCTGCTCTGAGTCAGACAGAATGAAGATCTGAAACCAACACTTATGTTAACTCTTATACCTCCATTTCCAGTTCCAATAATGCACAGCTCAAACAAAACAGTTCCAGTTGCCATCTGAAATTCTTCACATTTCCTTATTTTCTTTAATTGAAAAGTACAGAATGAATAAGAAATAAAATTAACTTATCCTGAGAAAAGCAGAGCTAAGTCTAAAAGGATCCTCCCTCCTGCATGTATTTTTACTGAACCAAATAATCAGTTATTTGAACAGCTCTAATTTCTACATTTTTTTTTTAACATTCAAAGAAATCTATTCTAAAGAAGCCATTAAACAAGATATAAGAGATAAGAAGGGGCTGGGGAACCTTATGGGTTCATTTTCCAAGCTCTTTGACATTAAAAATATCAGTGCTGGCAGATGGAGGCAATCATATCCAAGTGAACTTCATATACTACATAGTCTGAAAGAAAAATATGATCTGAGGCAGAAGGCCTACTATATCTAACTTTTTACTCTAAAAAATGTAATGGATTTTCAGTTCAATATGTCAGTCTGTTTCTTACACATCTGTAGTTTCAAGTGAAAACTTAAATGGAAGACAATCACTGAAACTATTATTATTCTTAGTATTTAGAAATGCTGAGTATGTGATATCTAAATTCCACAGGAAAGCATTTAAGTTGCAATTTATAAGGATGGGATAATGAAACATATTGATAGGAAAATTCTGTATAGCTTGTGACAATGCTATCCTTCATAAAGCATTCAGAGATATTAGTAGCTTAAAAAAATATTAAAATGTATGCATTTATGTTAAATCCTGCAAAAAAAATTACATTAGCATGTCCTGTCCTCAGGTAGGTTCCTCTTTAACTGCAATTTTGTGGCACAATGATGACATCCAGTGGTTAGAAGGATAATCTTAGCTATGTTTTCTCTAGGGGTGCCAGTTTTAATGCAATTGGAACTTAGTCAGCTCCCAGGAAAAAGCAGACAATTTTAACCAGCTTTCTCCATAAAAAATACAAAAACAATGACATCCACTTTTAATCCCAATTAACCTATAAATAAATTTTTATTATTCCAGCAGTTGACATTGAATGTTTCAGGCAACAAGGAAAGAGCCAAAAAAACAAGTAGAAACTCTGGCTGGATCTTTTCTGTATTTCTTCATATTCAGTTCAGGCCTTCAAAATGCTGGGAACAGAATTTCCCAGCAAATGCTGTTGAGAAGACACTGACAGGACAGTAAACCTGCAGCAGACATCAAGAGCATCCCTGGTTTCTTTCTACTGTGATTACTTTCTGATTAGTCAAACTTTCTAACAATCATATTTTAAAACTTACTATCTTTATTTCTTTTGGCATTACTCTTACCTGTTTTGGCATCTTTCCACTCTTCAGATAGAAAGGTTTTTGACTGGATAGTGTATTTAGAAATAGGACTATGATTGTCTGTTCCACGACTCCAGGTAAGTGCTACAGCAGTGTCTCTGATTTCTTCTATTCTTATACCTCCAGGGGGGCCTGGAGGACCTGGAAAAAGAAAAAAAAAACCCAAAAAACAGTACAATTAACAAATTAAATGTGCTGAAAGTATTAAAGTTCATCAACTTTTAATACTCTAGGGAATGATTCAGAGGACAGCTCCTCTTGCATTTTATTACTACCAAATAAAACTTCCATGATTCTTGCCTCATCAATATTGAGATAATTTTAAGTGAAAAGATGATACTTTGAAAGTGTTGCTGCTCTTTTTACTAAATAAAACTGAACTCAGGAAAAAACTCAAAAAAAATTCCTTCTCAAATTCCACCTAATGCTGACCTTATTGGGGGCCCACCTTTAACCTACACTTCTGCTTGTGCCATATAGGTCCTGGCTGCAAGTTATGTGGAAAACCCTGTGACTTATTTTGGAGAAAAACCATACTGCAGAAGAGATTTCTATAGATCTCTTCCCATTTTTCTTGGTCTTCATATTACCCCAGTGTGGTAAACCCCTCATCAGGTTCCAAGCTCCTACAAAATTCTGGTTTTGTTATTGTGCTTCTGTTTTATATGATATACAGTTATCTGATGAATATTAACTGTTGTGTAAAAACACATACAATGCATTAGGACTACTGAAATGTATTTTCTGCTTCAACATTCAGAGATAATAAAATGCCAACATGATTCAGATAATTATCCAACAACCTGATTGAACAAGTCCCAGAGAATATTAAAAACCCCAAGAGTACCATAATATACTGTGCACTATTTACAGAGAAACCACAGAGAATCAAAACAAAACAAAAAAGAATGGAAGGAGATTTCTACATCAGATCTAAACACACAGTGTGCCAAATGTATTTTCAGCTCCTCTTGAGCTCTATTTTCTCCATACAGCTGAGTCAAAGGACTCAAATGAAACTAACTGAAACAAAAGCATGTACTAGCATATGTTGCTGTTCCTTGGTTTCAATGAATATATCCTTCAAGCAAGCAATTTCATTCCTTGGATCTCCCTTTCAAGGTAAGGACTAAATACCTCACTGCACGTGGAAATAGCTTCTTACTCTTCACAAGGGATGCAGGAAGTAGAAATTGTTGTTAAGAGCTGATTTTTAAGATGAGGGTTGTTGGTTAGCCTGGCACCGTGATAACATGCATATTTCCTATCCCAGCTCTAAGGACACACAGGTAAGGTTTGATGAGAGACCCGTTCTCCTGCAAGAGTGCTCACTTCAGAAGCCCTCAGGCTGGAAGCTATGGAAAGGTTCATCAGTCCCAACAACTTTCCTTCCTTCTTCAAAAGATGCCTCTTACAGCTTCTCCCCTCCCCATCAGCTTCTAAAAATGGAATGTCTCAGGAAACACCAAGAGCCATAGGAAAAGGAAAAGGCTTCATAGGATAGCTGATACTGGACCCACAACTAACCCCAAGGTTGGTAGTTGCTTTAGCAATGGGGCACAGTTCCACTGGGTCCAAATATAGTGGGCAGAGCCACGTGCTGATAAGACGGTAACAGGGACAGTGAACTGGCTGCATCCAGGTGACAAACTGCTGCATATATCCAAACTGTACATCCAAGAGGCAGCTACCCACAGCACAGGCCTGAAGCACACCCAAGAGGCATTCCACATTCCAGAGCTGGAAGCAGGCACATCTGTAACACTGCCCCAGTGAGGCCAACACAGGGCCACTGAGGTCTGTAGGTACACAGAGGGGCTGCAGAGTCTTCAGTGGACTAACATCACCAGCAATTTAAACAAGATCACATAGACCAATCCATATGAACTGTTAAATTGTTTTGGGAACAGACAAAACATCATGTGCCTGCAGTGACAGTGGCTATCCTTTACTGCCCCACTGATGAGATGCTCTGGAGCATAGCTCTTTTCATTCTCTGCTGTTGCCTCTTCCTTCCCAATGCAGTGAAACTACAATCCCACATTTGTCATATTTTGTAAGATATTTACTCTTGGTCTGGTAAGATGCTGAGTCTTACACTCACAAAAATGGCAGCTGTAAGCAGAACTGTGTTCATTGCACTAAAATCTAAATTTTGAGAACAAAATGAATGCTTATTTCTTCTACAAAATAGTCTCTGAGAAACTCTAATTACTGGGTTGGAAGGGGAATGAGAAGCTTGATAAAGCACCTTGCCTTTTAATTTTTAAAAGGAATTGCTTACATAATACTAAGGCATATGAACAGATCCTACTCTTTTACTTTGCAGATCTATTCTGTAGTTTCATCACTTACCATATTTGCTTTGACATTTTATCCAAAACTGATGACATTTCATGGGCTGCTAATACCCAGCAAAAAATTAAATGCAGAAATATTCAAATGCACAACAACCTGAGATAACAGAAGCTCAGAACCACTACACTAGCTATAGTTCAGCTGCTACACAGCTCTGTGGTGTGACTCGAATGTGGGGCAAAACACAGCAGCAAGGCAACTCAATGTACAAGTTACATCAGTTCTGAATTGTCAGCAAAACAGAGCATTAGCACTTCAGAATGTGTTATGCCCACAGGCATAAAAGAAAGCAAAATGCCCAAAGGACATTAACTCATGCTATTAAAACTTCACATTGTAACAGATCTTGTAGGATGCATACTGTATGAGCAAGAATAGCATTTTGAGACTGCAGTAACACTTAACAGATATGAATCAGAGAAAAGCTGAGAGATAAACTTAACCTCAGATGTCTTGGTTTCTGTAATTTGAAAACTCAGAATCCTTTTAATGTAGGCCTAGTATTATGCACAATAATTTAATCCATACAGCTCTATGAAAAATGAGAAGTGACTGTGAAATGTATCCAGGAAATACATTGAAATGATCCTTGAAATCTATTTTTAATAATGATTTAATAATGAAAACCAAATTAAACTATCTAAAAATTGCTTTCACATAAGGAAAACACCCATAATCAAAAAATCCTTATTTCTTTCCAGGAAAACACTTGCTTAGTTAGACCTCTAAATGTCTGCAACCAAATCAGTACCCTGAGTAGACTTTTATGACTTTGCTCATTTATGGACTTCTCATTTTAATTTCTACCATCTGTTGATGAGACATCACATACCCTAAACAATCAGAAAAACTCTTGTCTTGGTGTCTTGTCTAGGTGAAAACCAGCCACATTTCTGTATTACCTGGAGAAGCTTACCTCTTACCACAAGGTCAGCTGAAGCTGAGGAGTTGTCCACAATTGTCTGAGCAGTGCACATGTACCTCCCTGCATGCCGCAGCTGGACGTTTTTAATCAGCAGCTCACCATTGGATTTAATCTGTCACAAAAACAACACAGTGAAACTGGTAAACATTCCTGGGCAGCTATGTGATACCTGTCATCCCTCCCAACTCACAGGGGTTGCAATTTCTAAAAAGTAAGTGCTTACTTAGAGGATGGATCACCCTCAAACATAGATCTGATTTACAGGACAGCTGTTGAAAGTGTCCCGTGTTTCCTGAGGAGCCGCAACTCTTTACTGGACATGAAAAAACTAGACACTTCAGTAAATGATTATTAACAAATCAACATTTCCCTCTTACTTTTTGAAGCCCATATCTGAAAACTAAACTTAGTCAAGAATTTGTTCATAAACCACAATTATATGATTTTTCTGCACCATTACTTGCTTTTTTTTTAAACACATTGGCAGGACAGAATGTCATGGAGTCCTACTAACAGAGCAGGATGCTGTTTGGCCCTTCCTTTTTAATCCTATAGCAGTACCTGAGCTTCTAGCTCAGAGAGGCTATAAGCATAGCCTAAACAAAGATGCACCAAGAGCTGCCCTGTGCTCCTCTGCCCTCCCTTGCTGCTGAGGCCCCTGTCAGGCTGGAGATGCTCTTCCCTGGCTCAGCTCTCCCTGCTCCTTGAAAAACAGCAGGACTCCAGGTAAGCAATTTACCTTTTAACAAGGCTCATATACTCATCATCCCAGGCCCTAATCCTTCCCTAACACTCTTCACCAACGCCAGACTATTGGGAAATACTCAGCCATGTTTTCAGATGGCTATGTGGGCCACTGGCTACCTTTGGCTGTGCAGAGAGGCAAACAGAATACTGTATTTTTATACTGTGACACTTCTGAATAACCAGATGTGCACCTGTAAAACAACAAGTGGAACGGAGACCACTATGTGCACCACAGCTATTTCTTAATGAAAAACACATTTCATGTGAAGACTTTACCTTAAGTGTTAAAAAATAACTCACTTGAAATATTTTGCTTATTCATCCTGCCTTTTATTCCAGAAAAAGATTACTAGGCTAAATCAATGGGTTATACATGTGCTAGTCTTAAAGGGATTTCTCTAAAAACCCAAATGTTCTCACCAAAATACATCTAAACTTTCATGGGAGTAAAAGTTCTCCCAGAAAATTAATACATGGATTTATACCACACTATATCAACAGGAGCAACATTCAGATTTCCTAATTCACTGAAAATTGTTCAAAAATATAACTGAAACACTCTCCCTGCAATAAAAATCCCAAACATTGAGATAACTCACTGCAATCCATAGATCTTTACATGCAGGTATAAAAGCAATTCACATACAAAATGGTATATATGAAAAAGAAACTGCAAAAATATTTAGGTGTAAGAACTAGTGCTTTCATCATCACAGATGCTGGGTAACAAAAAAGACCTTTGAGACAATCTTGAATAGTATGGGCTGTGTGTCTGCTTTTAGACATTCAGAAGAAATGGAATAAAGCTAATACCATCCAGTTTATGTTTCCTGATTGAAAAGGACGGGGAGAGAAAGCAAGATTAAATCTTTTCCAAATGCTCTGAAGCTAGAATGAGAGCTTATAGTCTATATTTAGGGGAGATTAAAATACCCAGATAACACTACCCTTTTCCTTTCCAGACTCCAGTGAGGATTTTGGTTGCCAGCTTCAATTTCTGCTGGCATAAAATTTCAGCACAAACTGAAATCTGTTAGCATCATTTTTTTTTAGGTCCAACATAAGAATTCACATATTTAAGAAATTACTGTGGTAAATAAATAATTGGATGAAAGAAGAATCAAGGACACATGAAAGAAAGTGCTTGACTCTGGCTAGAAATACTTCAGCTGATTGCCTTACAGGGTCAGCAAGAAAGGCAGGTTACACTGTGCTTTCTCTCTTTTTGAGTTACACAAATTCTGCTATCAGGGATCCTGCTGGATCAGTAAACAATCCAGTATTCCTGATACATTCCAGATAATTTTTCTCTTAGTTATTATTATATTATTTCCATGAGGAAATAAATATATTCACACTTTTCACTCAAGGCTAATATGGCTTTTAATATGATTTTTCAAAATGCATGCACCTACAGAGATGAGGAGAGTTAGGGACGGTGTCATTTCTGTGCTCATGCCTCCCAAGTCATTTCTGTGCTCATGCCACCCCAGTTTATTCATGAGAACTCCAATAAGACTGCTGGGGCAGACAGCACCCTTTGAAAATCTGCTAGGATTACTGCATAAGTGAACACTGTCTGGCTGAACACCTGACTAATCACATGTGAGCCCTACAGTGGGCTGAGCAATTCTGGCAACAGCTTCCAGGGAGAAAAATCAGTCAGTGTCAGTAGCTCTATGGGAAAAAAGAAGGCAGCTACCTGATCCTCTGTCCTCCAAAAAAGAGGCTGTAAAAAATCAAACTCTTTGATTTTTCAGTTCCTGTTTTTCATTTGGTTGTTGGTTTTTTGGGGTGTGTTGTTTTTTTTTGGGTTTTTTTGGTTTTTTTTTTTTTTTTTGTTTTTCTTTTTTTTAATTCTGCTCTTATTGGTTTTAATAAAAAAGACAAACAGTTCCCTATTTGACTGCCGTGTATTGGTTCATTAACACTAAATGTCATCCTAGAAAGAACCACAGTGCCTGTGATTCTCTGATAATTACTTGCATTTTTATCTGCAAATAAACATATGCAAATGCTGGGCAAAGCAATAAGGTTTAGAAACAGATTATGAGAATTCTTATAATCATATTATTATTTCAATAGCAAATGATTGCAAATTCTTACTGGGGCTAGTACTTATTTCTATGTTTGCACTTAAATTAATTTACTGTATTTAATAATGATGTGCCCATATACTTGCCCAAACAGTAATTTCCCTTATGGAAACTTGGTCTTAAAACCTAAATGATGAAAAACAGATTGAAAAATGTAACATAATTTAAAAAATAATCAAAAAATCATAGATATGGTGTTGTATCTTGTTGTTTCAGAAGCTCTCCTGGAGCAAGCCTTCATGAAGTTGGTAATGAAGCTTTCCATACCTCAGAAGAAGCCGAAGTTCTTGGCGGTAAGAGAAGAGCTTACCAAGCAAATTAAGAGCACAGGCATCAGCAAATTCTGTCCACAAATTAGATATGAATGTACTGTATGTTTTCATCCCAAAACCTCAGCTTGGCTATGCTTAAAAATGCCTTCCTTAACTCAGAGAAGACTGAATCACAGACTGGAAATAGTGATAGCAATACTTAGGGATATTCCAAGGGTATCTGTGGTTCACCACTCGGTATTTACCAAGTTTCAAGCAAATATTTGCATCATATAAGCCCTACATTTATGATTTAATAGTGATGTCAAAAATAGCATTTTATGACCTATTTCTGAGAGTCACTGGTTTTTTTGACCATTACCTTTGCCAGGGCACTAAATTGCCAAAAGCCATCAGAATGTGCCCCTGTACAATTAAATATCATTTACAGGAATCTAGTGCTTTGACTGAAAACAGTGTCTATCCATTTTGTTGGGCCCTCAGAGACAATAAAGGAACTTCAGTTAATATAAGACTTACAAGCCCAAGTAATAGGAAAGTTAACTTGGCAGAAATAGAAGAACCTGGTAAGCAGAGTGTTTTTTTAAATTCAGGTTCTAAAATTAGACATCTGAGCTTCTGCATTGTTTAATACACAGTAGATGTAAAATGGTAAGAGAATCAATAAGAAGTAATCCAGAAGAGACAGGATTCTTGGTGATGAGATCAGTTTGTCCAAAGCTAGAAATAATGTTAAATATCTTTTTCTACTACCTGTACCTAGAATTATTTTCTCTAAATGAGCTCACGTGAATTGGTTTGATCCTACCAGTACAGAATTAGTTGAGTGGTTGCTAAAACCAGAACAGATAATCCAACTCCTGTTGAGGTAATTTAATGTAAATGTGATTATAGATGTTTTCTTGCTATTGACATCAGAGACATAGGGAAAACACCCCCAGTGCAACACTATTGTCTTAATCCTATTCACCTGAGACCTTGTTTTGTTGTATAAGCCATAGTTACAGATAAATAAAAAACTCAGCAGGATAATGATGACAGTCATTCCCACTAAAGAATCTTTTCCTTCAGTGAGCTGTATTTATATGTAAAGGATATACAATGTTAATTCTACACTTGAGATGTGGACCGGGAAATATTTCCAACAAATGTATTATTATTCTTCTCCATTCAGCATACCACTGAAAATTCCTGAGGACACTGCTTTGTACCAGCATCCCCTTGGTAATAGGCCTTGTTATTTCACTTACAACAGCAGAAAACGCCTAGCTATTTGCTCACTTATGCTCATGGCTCACAGCTTTATGGCTGATGACAAAAATTCACAATACACTGCAAACTACATTTCTCCAAGTAGTGTTCACACCTGGCTTTCTTAGCTTCTGCTATCTAACTACACATGGTACATGAATTTTGGTAGCCTGGTAAGTCTCACAAGCACATAAATGTTACAGTCAACTGCTTTTGCAGAGTATTTTTTAATTCTAGCAGAGAAGTTGGCAGATCTTCTAAAATAATTACAATTCTTTGTGCTGTAAGTAGAATAAGTTTCCTCAGAGGCTTCTGCCAGAGCAAACTGCTTGTTGGCTTCACCCTCAGCATTATATCTTCTGCTTTCCTTCCCCTCCTTGCTCCTAACCACTGACTCCATCCATCACATTCCATGCTCACTAGGTTATTATTAGGCCATTGCCTCTAAATATTCCTCCAAACCCACCCAAAATTGGGTAGCTTTGGGAGTAATACTTAGAGTCACTTTCAGCTCACTCATGTCTAAAGCACCTCCCTAATACATGAAGGCACTGAAAACTGTGTATTGAGACAGTACCTCGAGAGAGTCCTGGAACTCTCTTCCATAAAAAACCAGTAAGCAGTTGATTTGGTAGGTCATGCTTCATCAACAATCACCTGACACTTTAATATGTTCAAAAACTGTATTAAATGAGCTCACTACAACTCTGGCTTTCTTCTAGCCCATAAATAACCTCTTCTTCCTAATCAGTGTGTAACTGATCTTTCCTATTCTGGTGACATCTTCATTGGGTGAGGGAAAGGCTGTGGATGTTTTTTGATGGACTTTAGGAAAGCTTTCGACACCATTTTCCACAGCATTATCCTGGAGAAACTGGTTTCCTATGGCTTGGGTGGGTGGACTGTTGCAAGGAAAAAAACAACTGTCTGGATGGCCAGACCCAGAGAGTGGTGGTGAGTAGAGTTACATCCACCTGGCACCTGGGCATCAGTGGGGTGCTCCAGGGCTCAGTTCTGAGGCCTGTCCTGTTTTATATCTTTACTGACAACCTGAATGAGGGGATCAAGCACATGCTCAGTGAGTTTGCAGATGACACCAAGTTAGGCAAGAGTGTTGATCTGGTGGAGGGTAGCAAGGCTCTGCAGAGGGATCTGGACAGTCTGGATCAATGAGCCAAGGCCAATTGTATGAGGTCAAGGCCAGGTGCAGGTCCTACACTTGGGTCACAACAACCCCAGGCAGTGCTACAGGATGTGGGAAGAGTGGCAGGAAAATGGCCTGGTGGAAAAGGACCTGGAGGTGCTGGGTGGCAGCAGATGAACATGAGCCAGTGTGTGCTCAGGTGGCCAAGAAGGTTAACAGCATCCTGGCTTGTATCTGAAAAAGTGTGGCCAGCAGGACTAGGGTAATAATAGTGTGTCACTCTGTACTTGGCACTGGAGAGGAGGCACTTCAAGTACTGCGGTCAGTTTTGGGTTCCTCACAGCAAAAAGACATCGAGGTGCTGGAGAGGTCCAGAGAAGGGCAATGAGGCTGGTGAAGGGGCTGGAGCACAGGTGTGATGAGGAGCAGCTGAAGGAACTGGGGGTGTTCAGCCTGGAGCACAGGCTGAGGTGGGACCTTATCACTCTTTACAATTACCTGAAGTAGGGAGGTGGGGTTGGTCTCTTCTCCCAAATAACAAGGGAAAAGTTTCTCCATGGAAAAGGTTGTCAGGCTTTGGAACAGGTTACCCTGGGAAGTGGTTGAATTACCAACCCTGGAGGCATTTCGATGTGTAGGTGTGGCATTTAGAGACATAGTTCAGAGGTGGACTTCACAGTGCTGGGTTAACTGTTAGACTTGGTTTTCTTAAAGGTCTTTTCCATCCTAAACTGTTCTATGATTCTATAATTCTATCTCTTTTACTCCAATTCTTCAGTTTTTTTGAACTTTCTATTAATTTCCTGGTCTACATCTGGAGCCAGGCTAAACACTCCGGAAGGAGGATTACCAAGGAAAGCAGTGAAGAAAACTGGAAATTAAAATCCTTGTATATTTTCTGCTGCAGGTAACAGTGGAATCATAGAATCATAGAATAGTTTGGGTTGGAATAAAACTAAGTGTCTCCATAGCAACCTAATGAAGCAGGAGCATGCAGTAGAATAACTTTGTCTATCCATGTCAGCCAACAAACTGCAATTTAAAATAATGTACAAAAAACAGGCAGTGGTAAATCTCTACTCTTCTAATATGACTTTTATAGTTCAACTTGTTCTTTGTTGTTTATAAAACCATCAGTTTTGGAGAAGAAACAAGCAAAATGTTTTAGTAAACACCATCTCCAATCCAGAATTCATCTCACCACTTTCAGAAATCTGCAGTGGGAATTTTGGTATCTGGACTAATCACCTTAAAGAATTAAATAAAGAAACAGGCTTTTCCATTTGTGTTGCACTTAAATAAGTGTGAAAAGTACCTCTCTGGCTATGTATGTCCAGAATATTATGAGTGTCATCCTAGAACACTGTAAAGCTTTCTATACTTCAAAGAGAGATAAAGTAAGTGGAATAATATTTGCATAAGGAAAAAGCAAACTTTTCAGTATTCAGAGAAGTCCACACTACTGCAGCTTAAGCACAAGATAGCTGCAGGGACACAGAGGTGGTTATGCACAGACACCTTGGATTCAGAAGCTACTTCAAAGCTGAATAGAGCCTGAGCTGTGGGTCCTGCAAGTTCTATGCTGAATGTATTTGTCTGCCTTTGTGCCATGTCTCTGCACCTATGAACACTGGAGAGAACACAGCAAACTCAGAATTCACACTTCAGAGTCAGCTGGATTCAGCAGGTTTTGCTTCCTGCTCTGTAGCACTCATGACACTGGGGTGTGTCAGCCTCAGCTTGAGAAATGCCCCTTTATATGAGAAAATGTGAGGAGGTGGCAAGTCAGTTGTATCTATGACAAAATTCATCACCTGGCTTTACTGGATCTTTCTATCACCACTTACTCTTTTTTTGAATACTGAAAGAAGAAAGCTTTTTGCAAGAAGGTCAACTTCCTGAACACTTGTACAGCAATTCAATTTAACTTATTAAAGATAAAATGGTGATAAAACTATCAGGGTTTCAGGTTCACTGATATCAATTAGGACAACTAATAAATAATGCAGCAAACAGAAATACTGATGATATGGGAAGCTATTTAAAATGCATTTGTGTCATTATGTCACTAAGACAACTGCAGCCTAAACTTGAACTCTTCTTAAGTCTACATACAAGTTTCTGACTTGAACCAGTTAAATGATGGAGTTCCTTTTTCTGACTATCCATACGAATGGACTAGTGGGACTCAAAAGTATAAAAAAATACTCTTTTTTTGTAATGAACTTAAAGGAATATTTCTTTTTGGATACTTTATGCATTTTTTAATATAAACATCTTAAAAGTAATCTTTTCAATCTTTAAAAATATATGACAAAAAGCAGATCTATAAATAACAAACAAACATTAGAGTTTTCCAGATTACTTGAAGAGCTGTATCTTTCCAGGACTTGAAAAGATATGTTAATGTTTAATTCCACAATCAAATAATCAGAGGAACAACCATATATAAAGTTAAAAGTAATCTATTTAATAGTAAGATTTTGAAGATTCCATTTGACTCTTTGGAAGCTAACCAGTTCTTTTTTTTTTTTCTTTTTTTCCCCCTTTACATACTGCTGTCACAGGAAATAAAAACAGAACTGACAAATGTCCTTTTAAGAAATTAGTTTTAGTATTAATGTAATGCAAATTAGCTTTGCCTTCAGCAATGATGGAGATACCAAAGCTTTCATTTAAAGAAAGAAGAATTATGCAGGTGTTTACCTGAATTTAATTAGCATTTATTATGTCTATATGACAATAATAGTATTATTTTGAGAACTGAAATACTGTGGCTCAATCAAGCTTCAGCAACTTGATCTGCATAGTCACATAAATTAATAGTGATATTATCAGAGGGATAGATGAGGATCCTTCATCAACAGGAAATTATGCACATGCTTCATATACCCAGTAATCTTAATATTCACAGTGCAGCATCTTTTTCTTTTGTGTTTGTGAAGTGCTGGTGAGCAGTTTCAAGCTCAGCAGCTTGGGCTGCTGCTGTCAAGTGTAAACCAGCTCTTTACATCCAGGAGATCCTGAGCAAACCTGCCACCCAGTGACTTCAGCCCAGAATTGCCAGGGAGAGGGAAACTGGCAGGAGAAAAGAGAAAATCCCTTTGCTTGCCCAGGAAGGAGAAAAATCCTTAATGCTACAATACAATAACAAATGAATAGAAGAGAAACAGAAACTGCATATTTGTCTTAATTATATTCTACATAAACCATTGCATTGGATTTGCTGAATTCTGCATTTGTTATTACTGAACTACTGAACCACCTAATACCTACAAATGCAGACTTCAAATGCAATCTTACTGTTTCCTCTGCCCCAGATAAAGACCAAGGTACCTGTGGAAGAGTAACAAAGACTATTTGCACTTGCTTTGCATTTGAAAGCCCAGAATGAAAGCTTAGGAATGCAAAACTAGAAGATGCCTCTACTAAAAGAATTTCTATCAGTTTTGATAGATCAAATGCAAAACAAACCAAGAAATATCCTTCAGGCAGTAGGATATCCTTCAGGGTATCCTGAAGTAAATTAATTGATAATAAATTCATTAACTGATAATAAATTAATTGACGAACTACTTAAAGGTCTAACTCTTAACTCTAATTAAGAGTTCTTCATCTTCTTTTGAATCCTGTGTAGTATCCATCCCTATACCTACTGAAAAAGGAAACATTCCAGCACAAGATTCATCACCCACATGAAGAGAAGCACCTCATTCCTTCCTTCTGCAGACCACAGAAAGTTTGTAGAGACCAAGGTAGTCTAGAAAAAGTAGGGTTACTTGGTTTTGAAATGAAGCACTTCAATAAAGGACATAAAGTACTGTGGAGATAATCAGAATTTGAGATCGGGAGTCCAGGACCACTGGCCATCTGGAACATGAAAGTGGTAGCTGGGAACTACATTGTCAATCTTCTAAGAGATTACACATTTTCTGAAGGCCTTAAAAGCAGGATTAAATTTCAGAATTAATTTCTCAGCAAATGAGCAGGTTGAGGCAACTCTTGACTCCTCAAAGGGCTGTTTTGTTCCAAATCAGACTAAAAAGTTACACTTTAAACATATTTTCACATAGAGATAAATACTGAAAGCAAAAAAAAAAAGGAATCTCTTGGTCCATGGAAAATCAGATAATATTGCCAGCCTAGGAGGAGGACTGTTCAGGGGGCACTGGTACATCATTTTTGAACACAGAGCTGAAACTCAATGTGGTCCCTGGTGTTCCCAGACACCACAACTACCATTAGCAACTATTCCTCTCCATACCCACAGTTTCTCTTGGGAGCACAAAAAAATGGTATCTAAATATGAGGATTTTTGAATAATTTAAATTCAGAATAGCAGAATGAATATTTACACAAGTAGGCAGCCACTGGAGGTTGCTGATTATTAGGCAAATCAGCAGGTGATTAGACATAACAAGAAAGGATTTCTACTAGAGATATTAATTTCAATAAACCTGACAGAAGACTCTAAAAACATAGCTATACACAGGAACTAAATACAAAGGAACTATGATTGTTCTACATGCCAAAATGAATGTCTTTGTATTAACATGTTTAGCCTTCTCATAAACTGCTCTTCCTCAGTATTTACAGACTGTTTGACTCCTACCCACCATCTGGCCCAGTTTCGTGCCAAATTCCAGAAATACTGATGATAAAAACATGGGTAAGTAAAAATTAATGCATATGCAAACTTTTTTGAGGTAATTTGCACCCTGTTTACAATCAGGCTATCTACCTTACCAGCTATTTTCACTAATAATCAGAGTGGTATTTATCTGAGGTACCAAAATACTTACAGCAATTCAGAGATCTGATTTCAGGTATCTGCCTGCAAGTGTCTATGTGTCTGTAAGGTGTCTGAACTGTAATTCTGTTTGATGTTCTTGGCCTACTGAACTCGAACTGACACAGAGAAGACAATTATTCACAACAAAGTAAACTAGGCTTTCACGTATTAAATCAGGTTCTATAGTATCTTACCATAACATTCCGTTCATAATGCTCATGCTCTTTCTCAAAATCTATCACAAAGCCATTTAGAGACCAGATAAATGTCAGGTCTAATGTGGGGTCATGGGATGCAATGCATTGCATGGTAGCATTCTCTCCAACGGTGACATCGACATTCAATGGAGCTAAAGTAATTCTTGTAGCTTCTGTGAAGTTAATGGCAAACAGGGAAAATTCCAATAAATAAATATTTATTAAAATATAAGCTCAGCTCTTTACATTTTGTTCATACATTAAACCACTCCCTTAAAGTTTAGTTTACATGTTATTCACACAACCATATTTCAAAGGACCAAACTGAAGACAATAAAGAAAGCATTTTATAACTAAAATACCTGGCTTCTGTTTAGCTCTTTAAATCTCTGAATCACATTACAACTATTTTTATTCATTGACTCTGTCTCAAGTAGAAAGAAGACACATGATGAGTCCTACGTGACTTGTGTTGCATTTCTTGTTTCAATTATAATATTTCCTATATTTTAAAACTTGTCTCTATAATAAATGAAAAGTTCTACTTGGTTAGGCCAAGTCAGATTTTCATTAGAGCATTGCAGGGATTGTGATCTTAATTTATCTATTGAGAAATAGTGTAAGAGATGCAAAACAAATTGTGTAAATAGCTACATGTGAAAAAGAGAAAACAATACAAGAAAAGGAAGAAAGCACATCAGCACTGAGATGTAACATCCAGCATGATTTCTGGAACAGAGATTAAAAACCTCTTTGACAAATGACTCTTCCACTATCAGTGGTACTTGATAGACATGGGTCTTACAGAATGCTGTTATTCCTGTCTGTAGTCTACAGTTATTTGACATCAAATTTAAAATACACAATTAAGGATATCAGTACTCACAGTAAATAAAAATACTGATAAAGGAAGGTAATTTAGAAGTGCAATCATATGATATATGCCCTTATCTCATAAATTTCATGCATATTTCTTTAATAGCAATGCTCTCTCAAACATGCTTATACCACCACCACCACACCAAAACCACCACCACAACAAACTAATAAACAAACAACCAAACCAAACCAAGCCAAACCAAACCCCCTACAAAAAAAAAAAAAAAAAAAAAAAAACAAAAAACCCCACAACACTAAGGAAGGTCATCGGGAGACCCATTTCTCTGAGCCATGGCCCCAGAATCACACCTCAGCATAAGTGCTAAGCCACCAAATAAAGGGAATGCAATAAAATATGTCAGTTTAATGGATCTTGTTTAGTAATCTCTTATGGAAATATCAACCCTGAAAACTGAGATACAGTGCTAGAACTGATGCAAACATACCCAGTTTCAACTGAGCAATATGCTTTAGAAGCATCTATTCAGCATTAATGAGCAATTAAATTAGAAAAAGTAGTGCAATGCTGGAACAAAAATTAGTCATTTTGAACTAAGGGGTTCTGCCCAAAACAAACTATTGCAATTCTGAGGCTTACCTGTCATTTCTAGAACACCAGTGCTATTGGCTTTTCCTCGGTTATTTTCTGCAAAACAGGTGTAGCGACCTTCATCCAGCTTTGTGACATTGATAATTTCCAGGCTCCCATCATCCCAGATACGTATGCTATGGAAAGTACAAGAGAAATTAAATTCTTTATTAGAAAGCAATGCTTCCTGTAGAGCTGTAGTAAATGAAAGAACAAACCAGAAAAATCATTTGCAAGCTCACATCTAACTACTGGATTTATAAACACACCTGCAGTAAAAAATATTTAAAGAGACTGTGGATTAGACTGAGACATTAGATCTAGACATCAATCTCAGATTGCTGGAGCAAGAGAATGTACTTCTATTCACTTGTACTCATTCAAGTATTTTTCTTAGAGTTTTATGGTAAAATTCAATTCTTAAATCAGACTGGGTAAAGTTGGATACCCTGCTAACTCCTTGAATCCATACTGCCAGCCACATTTTGGCATATTATTTTCCTGAAGTTACACATTCTCCTGGCCCTGAAGTCTGAAAAATGGAGAATCATCCTATGGGATAGGCAGACAGATACATAAGGTTACACTTTTAAAGCCTAAAGTGTTCACTGACAGTCAATACTAACCGGCTCCCATTTACAAGCAATTCTGTTCCTTTGCTCCAGGAGAATTTTGGCTTAGGAGCAGCTTTAGGCTTGCATTCAATGATTACACGCCCCCCTTTTGCTGCTAGGATTTTCTTCTTCATAGGGTTAAATTCAAAAGTAGGAGGTGAAGCTGAAAGCAAAAATTAACACAAATACTGTTGTTAGTGATTTTACTGCAAAACAGAATTTGTTTCCAACATACAATAAAAGACAGAACTACTGAATTGTTTACAAATGTTCATTATGCAGACTAGTGAGAAAAATATTAACAATACAGAGATGTACTTGAAGTATGTGCTGATCTACAAGAGACATGAAAAAGCATTACGTAGTTTTGTGCTGTGTTACCCTAGAGGTTTCTTTCTACTGATTTCTGAACTTTCATCTGAATTTAATCTAACAAGATCAAAGTCCACTGAAAGTTCCTCCCTTTCAAAAGACCTTTTGATCAGCCCTAATAAAATTCAGATTCCTGGAGATAAATTTCTTTAACAAGTTGCTCACTCAATCATAATTCCAAAGAATAGTTTGGTTTACTTTTAACCCTCTCTACAAACTAAAATTGCCCCCTTCTTATTCTTTGTGGTTTTCTGTTTGGCCAGCTGGCTGTAGGTGCATTCTTAGATGTACAAGAGTATTGAGATGTGACTGTCATAAGCACCACACTTATGTCTCTGAGGTCAGATCTATGCTTATTAATTTTTCCTTTATTTGAAAGCAGATGAAAGAAAATAAAGCTTTTCATTATTTTGCATCTTGGCATATGAGCAAGTTAATTATGCCAGCAAGTGTGTGCACAGCCTGAGGAAATAAGGCTATTGTTTAATTACAGAAGTACAGAGCAAAACTCTGACCAATAACCGCATATTACCAACACTGAATTTTGAAAATGCACATTTAAAAAGTGCTCATTTTGTGTAAACCAAGCTGGTAGTGAGTACATAGTAATGGAAGAACAGTGTAGAATGAAGCATTGTTGTGCAATGGGTTGGGAAAACCAAGAATAGTTTGGTTCTTGGGAAAGTCTGAAGGCAAGTGTGAGATGGAAAGAACAGCAACTACCACAGGGAAATTTAGAAACATCCAGCCAGTGTGTCTGCTCTAATGAAATCAGTAAAAACATCAGAAATTGTTTATAGGCTGAGAACTTTGGATCTGAAAGTCAAACTTTCAACAAGATGCTCCTCAGGAAAACAGTGGACTCGTAATTGCATCCAGCCATCAAATGGCATATCTGTTTGTGGGCAAAACCAGACATTGTGACTTCAGTGTAAGGGGTTGCAGAAAGCAAAACCAAAGGGGAGAACAAAAATGAAGAGCTTCAAAGGCCAAGTAAGTGACAACATGGTTTCTTAAAAACCAGATTTTACATCAGAGAGGAGTGATAATATGTGAGCAAAAATGAAAATGCTTCTTAACCAGTTTTGAAATCTTAAAAGCTTAGGCTGCAACTCTATGAGCTTCGTACACCTTCAGCACTATCAGTTCCTCTGAGGGGGAGCACCAGGAAACAAGCATTATAAATACAAACAGAAAACATGCCCCACAAGTTGGTAAATTTATTCCTCAAGTTGTTGTCAAAAACCAGCTAGAGAGCTCAAATAAACCCCATCTCACCTAGATTGAGTGAGACTTCTTAGCTTCATCCTCACAGGAATCTGTTACCAAATAGTACTTGCAAATATAACTGCTATCTTACTCAAGCCTGAAATAGTAAATAGAGAAATAATCCCACTGACCCACAATCTTCAGTTCAGCATTTGCATAAATAATTCCATGCATGTTTTCTGCTATACACTGGTACATGCCGGCATCGTCAAAGGTCAGACTTTGCATTCTTAGTTCACCTTTCCGGAACTAAAACACAGAATCAATAAAATAACAAGATATTAACATAAACTACATAAGCTGAAGAATCCACACCAATCCAAATTCTTCTTTTCTTTCTTTTTTTTTTTTTCCTTTTCAGTAACATTGGGTTCACCTTTTTCTAAAGAAAGAGTCATCGTCATTCAATATTTAAGTTTCTGGGAAAGTTCTAGTTGAGTGTCAGTAGAGAAATTTACTCTCCAGTCCCCTGTTATCATATCAATGCACACTACTGATTCAGAAATAAGAAACAAGGACTTAAATTAATTTTATGCACATAAGCTTCGTTATGCCATGCTCACTCATCAGTGCTTTCTGTTGTTGCATCCTTTTAGAACAGGAAAAAGTCAAAGCAAGTCCCAGTGACGTAGAAAGTTTTCAGAAGATTCCTCTGAGAGATAGTACAAATGATTTTCTATTACTTGGTTTTAATGTAAAAAAGCAAAAACCAGTCAATCAAAATAAGGTAGTTAAGGTGGGGTATTTTGTAAATGTAGATGTCAATCAGTTTTTGAAAGATCATGTTAATGTGTTCTGTTTTCTTGAGAAAATGAAGCTGAAAGCTTTAACTCTTGTATCTAAGTGCACTGGAGTGCATGGGGCAGTGGAAGATTAAGAGAATAGTACTTAGTTGAAAAGAGAACAGATTAAAGGAAGCATAATTTCTGACTATTTTATGTGAAAATGCTTTAATCAGATTTTATACAAGGAATCTTTGTTGTGCTCTAAATGAAAGGCCTAATTACAAATTATCTGATTTAGAAACAAATTATATTTTCAAGGCAATTAACATTTCTGCTATCTTTCATTTGGAAATCATCTTCTCATCATAGTAACACACAGCATAATCTTCTGGTGTACTACTGGAGACTTGCACACTGTGTTCTGCAATCCAGTATGCAGATTTTGTTAGTGAAAGCCAAGTACAGTGGGGACCAGCAAGTAACTCACTTGTTAAAATATTTGTTTGCAATAACTACCAAAGCTAGACAAAAGCATTGTTTTTCCCTGGTTTAAGCCACCTCCATATAGCAGATGGTGGTATCCCTGCTCTGCCTCCAACATCATACATTCTTCTTAAGATATACAGTCAAAAACCAAGCTGCCTCATTGTCTTTTTTGTTTGTTTTCCAAGAGTCACTACAGCTCAGCAGACGCAGAGCTGCACTGTGCCCTCGTATTCTCGTTTTTTTAATGGCTTTTCATGTAGTGTAAGCACTAGACTTTGAATACACTGTTGGAATGCCTGATAAGGCTTTTCCCAGAGAAGTTGTGGATCTTCCATCCCTGGAATTGTTGAAGGGCAGGCTGATGGAGTTCTAAGCAACCAGGGCTAGTGAAAGGTGCCCCTGTCCACAGCTAAGGGGTTGGAACTAATAATCTTTAAAGCACCTTCCAAAACAAACCATTCTATGATTCCAGGATACTAGGAGAGAAAATTTACTTTGTTTAAACCAAATATCCAATGTAATAGAATTAAATTATCAAACAGTAATTTAAACTTCTTTTAAACATCACCTAAACATTTGCAACATTCTTTGTCTAGAAAAAATGTGAACAAATACAGGATAAAGACCACTGATACTTTAAAAAATAACCTCTATTTTCATATCTCCACTGACTATTTTCTCTTCTATTTTTAAAGATACATTCATGTTTAATGTGGTAAAAAGGATTAATTTTGAAGAAAAGACGACATTTTTTATCCAGAGTGAAGAGCATTTACTTAAAAAGGCCTAGAGAAAAAGGGATATCTACCTCCTAAACATGTGGTCAAAAGTTAAGTTGATAAGTCAAAGCTGAATACTAAACAGCCTGAAGAAATAGGAGAAGATTGAGATGAAACTTTTAAAAATAGATTTTAATGCCTCATGCAAGTGGCATCAGGAAATATTTAGATCATTATAATTAATTTTGCTTTAACCTTTTAATAATGCATGCTTCAAAACACTGTTTCCATGAGCTAACCACTCAAGCCTGTGTTACCTACAGGAATACACTCACCGAGGCACCATTCTTCAGCCACCTAATTGTTGGAATAGGCTTGCCCGTAGCTACACAAGGCCAGTACAGGTCACTGCCTATATCCCTTTCTGTGTCATTGATATGTTCTACCCACTCAGGAGCAGCTGCAGAATAAAATACATGATGCATTGTAAATACAGCACATACATATTTAATTAGCATTATGTTGTATTAATTCCACTGCTTTTTCCATGATACTTAAACAGGAAACTCAAAGTAATGATGATAACTCAGCAATGCACCAGCAGAAAAAAGAAATCTACTACATAGATTCAGAAAAGCCTCAAACTATTTTTTATGAGAATATGGAATTGAAATAATGGTTCCTGAAAAAGAGAAGACAAGATATCACTACTTATATTGATCTGTAGATTATTCTGTGTGAAAATTACTCAGTAGCACCATGAAAATGATAGTTAAATGACATGAAATTGTGCAAAACTGTGTACGTACTGAAAGGATCTCCAAGAAATTACTCTCTTGGTGCAAACAGCATATGTAAGAAATTAATATTGAAACAGTCCAGCATATTTGCTTTTGCTAAGCAAACAAACCAGTTTATTAGCTTTATTTATTATAAGCAGTAATAACCTTGTCACACTAATTCTGAGTTTGATCTTCTGTAGTTCTAGCACTCAACCAGGGATCTTAACTCAGATCTTCTGTACAGCCAGTGAAAGAGACATAAATCTTCTGAGGGTGCTTCAGATGTTATGTTTGACCTTTTAATATCATGATTTTATGGCATAGACCTCAGACAAGAAGCCAAGTTACTTGGGATGATTTCAGTATGAGCAGTAAGATACAATTTTTAGTTATCTAATTTAACCAAGTGCAAAAAGGGAAGTGAGAGAGAATGGAGGAATAAAGAACTGTGCATAGCTAATAAGACAGAGAGCTAAGACAGAAAACACAAACAAAATAAGAAAAGAAATCCAAACAAACCTAATGGTTTCTTTTTCTTCCAGAAGTTCTTTCACTTCAAGTACTATAAATTGATTTAATTTACATAATGCATAACAGGTAACACAGAACTGTCATATAGTATATACCAGCCATCCAACCAGACAATTAATACATAAATATCATGCCTGCCATTTAATGCAAGAATTTTGATTCTACTGTATTAACTTGAACAGCAGTGTATGAGGAATCAACACAGACATCAGCTGTGAAAACACAGACATTTCTAACCTAAGTAAAAGCAACACAGATCATCAAGAATAAAATTGTTCTTCCTACCTTGTACATAAACTCTTGCTTGGTGTTTATCTTTTCCTTTATAGTTTTCAGCTTCACACTCATAAAGACCTTCATCTTCATACTGAATATTGAAGATCTTAAGAACTGCACCAGACATGCTTATCTCAGCAGAGGCTGGCAAGGGTTCAAGGTATTTACTCCATCTGAGCTCAGGAACCGGACTTGAAAAGGTACAGTAAAGTACAAATGAGCATGTTCAAGAACTGGCAGTTAAACTGCAGACTACAAAAAGAGCATTTGATCATGAAATATTTATTTTCATTCTCTGAAATATGAAAGCAATTCATGCTGTACAATAACTAAAACACACTTACTTTCCGAGAGCAAAACACTCCAGTGTCACGTTTTGTCCCAGGAGAGCGTACGTGTCCTTGAACTTCACCTTAATATCAGCAGGATATACTTTTGCTCCTAACATGAAAAAAAAGGTTCTAAGAAAAGGCATATCAGAAAGTTATAGAGCTAATAAAATTTACGCAGTTCAATAAAACTTTTCTTAAAATTCCAGACAAAATTCTTCTTTAAACTGCAATAGCCTGTCAATTCATAAAGTCTGACTAAGCACTGAACTTTTACTAGTAAGGCATAAGCGTTTTACTCAGCAACTAGTTATCCTTCTCTGGATGACTAATCCTAACATTTTTAACAGAATTTCTAATTGCTTTTAAAGCATGATGATGTACTCTATGTGTGGGTAGACAAAAACCTGAGTCTGTTTTTTCACAGGCTTTTTACTGGATAGAATATTTTGAATTATTTTTAATTTAGGCTCAATTTTATCTCAGTAAGGGTATGAAGTAGCTAGAGCAAGCACATCTACAGTTTAATAAGTGCAAAGGGATGTCAAATCTCCCTACTAGCAATCCCTGTAGGAACCCTCTTGCAGTTCTAGACAAAGAAGACAGTGTGAATACTGGAATATTTGGTCAAAGATAACTTCTTTGAAAATATATTAATTCAATCAGTAATATGGAAAATTTTACAGATAAAAGAGTCACTAAAAAACTGATGATAATTTTATGAGAACCTAGTGACTGACAGTCAGAAGTGGCAAAAGGGAATTTGGTTCCTATTTAGAAAACGTGCAGTTCTACAGAAACGGCGGCCAATAATCCAGTAACACAAAGCCACAGAGGTGCCTTAGGAGATTGACTAAGAGACCAAAGCTCTCAGGCCACTGTTGGATGGGAAATTTCATCACGGTAAAAGGATTTTCCTCTTTCATGGGGGATTTTCTGGGGGAAAAGAAGTAAATCCTGAAGCTGTTCATCAGCATTTACATGAAGTTTCTACTTTTCAGCCATACTCCTTTGAACCAATGCCAAGACTAGAAAAGATACTGAAGATTTTGGGATCAAGGGCTTATCACATAAAAGAAATGGGGGTTCTGGGGATAAGAATTCTGTTCTCAATGATCTGAAAGGAAATGTGTGAATTAATCAATGGAGATTTCTTTCACAAAGTTTTCACTGTGAATGGGAATGATTTGTACCTCTGCATCTGAAACACCAAGTAACATTGTGCAGCAGCCATTATAATTTGCCATATAATTCTCCTTACAGAAATGAAAGTAGTTATGAATTAGCAAAATTACAATACAAACAGTTAAAATACTGTGCATAGTATTTCCAATAAATACTTACGATCAGATTGCGGAATAAGTGGAATAAATTTACTGAATACGCTCTTTGTTATGGAAGGGCTGGACACAAAACATGAATAATTGCCCTTATCTGATGCTTCCACATTTGCAATGTAGAGATTGCCATTTGTCTGTGACACAAATCGTCGTTTGTCCAAAGCAATGAACACTGGGAACTCATTTAGAAGCCAGCGATAACTGAGGTCATCTGGAGGAAAACACTTCAGTCAATATTAAAACCCAACACTATCAGCTATTTAAACCACAGAATACTGTCTGTATATAAATCACTTGAGTCTAATTTCTAGGTTATAGATCTTTTTTTCAGAGAGGCAGCTATGCAGACAGATTTATGCATGTTTCAGCAGCCAGCTCATCCCTGACTACACTGAACACTGGGGCACTGCTGCTGTCAGTGCAGGTTACTGGGGACCTGGCTACAGTGTGCACACCTTGCCCTGGGCACAACCATCCCACAGGAACTGACTGGGATGGGATGAGAGAGGCAGCTGGGTCTTGACCTCATGCAACTGAGAAGCTGGGAACTGTTCAGCAGTCTTGTGATTTAGACAAAACCTTAGAATATTTTATCTAGTAATATGTCTTCATTCTTCAGTTCCTTACAATGCTTAAACTGAGCATGAAAACTAAATCATTATTCCATTTTACAAGGTAAAAGAGATGCTAACAGTCAATTTCATCCCTCATGATGGAACTCCAGATGCTTAAGATTATGGGTATAATCCATGCAGAGCTCTTCAGTAGCTAATGATGAGAAAAAGTCCCTTCCAGAGAATAAATAACCTCATCTCTGACCCTCTGGGGTGCTTCAGCTGTTCCATGATTTTAACAGAAGCCCATGACTGTGACAGTGTTCACAGGGGTTTTCAGGTGAGGGAAGAGACGAGAATGTTGACTCTATGTTCAGAAGGCTTGATTTATTATTTCATGATATGTATATTACATTATAACTATACTAAAGAATAGAAGGAAAAGCCTCATCTCAGAAGGCTAGCTAAGCTAAGAATAGAAAGGAAAAGAATGATAACAAAGGCAGCTGGTTTGGACAGAGAGAGAGAGCCAGGTCTGCTGTGACAGGTCACTAAATCCAAACATCCAGACCAATCACAGATCCACCTGTTGCATTCCACAGCAGTAGATAACCATTGTTTACATTTTGTTCCTGGAGCCTCTCAGCTTCTCAGGAAGAAAAAATCCTAAGAAAGGATTTTCATAAAAAGATGTCTGCGACACATGACCATAGCACTTGAGGTGACTTTACTAGGTGCAATGAACAGTCAACATATGGTCAGCAACACACATTCAAAACAGCAACCTAACCTAAATAGTGATTCTCAAGCTGCACAAAAGTTACTGTTCAAGTGAATATAAAGAAAACTTGCAAAAAAAAAAAATTCATCTTTTACTCTTCAGACATTGAAAATGAAGCACTTTGAGCTGACATACCTGGGTAGTGATAAGGAGGTTCACAAAGAAGCACTGCCCCAACACCTTCTCGCACTTTAACCTCATAACGTTCCTCAGGTGGAAAGGGATCCAGATCTAGTTTTTAAAAAAGCAAGGGGAGGAGAAGAGGGATTTTAACTACAGCAACTTTTTATTGTTATCATTACTTTCTGTCCTGTAGTGATTACTATAGAAATACACCAGTGTATGGCAGATAGAAACTTGTTGACCCCTAATGCCAGTTTTGCTTATTTTTCATTACCAATGAATTTTTTGCTATTTTTGTCATCATAATTTTAAACATCAGGGAAAAGAAAAAAGTGATGCAGACTTTATCTCTAAGAGTAGTTAGGTTTAAAAAATTTGAATGAGTGTTAAGGCACTGGATCTAAAAAGTATGTACAGTATTCTCAGATGGAGTAATTGATGAAGTATCTGAGAGAATGTGGGCTCTGTTCCACAGTTTCAGTAAATTTAACAACAAAACAAAATTACCGCTGGTGAAGACTTTTGAACTATTCTAAATGGTTGTTGACATTTCTCAATCAGTTTATGCATAAGCAAAAGAAAAAAACTTACACTAAAGATCAGACTTTTTCTCTACTAATTTTAGCAACTCTATTCAGTTCTTTAGAAACGTTGATTGTAGAAAGAAATGTTTTTATTGGTGATCATTAAATAGGAGAAAGGAAGAAATACAAAAGTATAAAGAAGAATGAAAGCAGGTACTTTTTTAACAGATATTCATCAGTTTCTAGCTATCTTTTCACTATTCCTTACCTCTTTACCTATTTTAGTTTACATATTGGAACTCTGTATATTAGGGTTCTGTTGAGCATAATTTCTTAGTATACTATCAACATTCAGCTCATGAAGCCAGTGAGCTGGTAGGCAGAAGGCATACATCAGACTGTTTTGGTTCTATTTATTTATTTTTAATCTATTAGGTTTATTGGTTTATTTTTTTTTATCCTATTGGTTATTCAGGACTGACACAACTGAAGTCTGCTTTAGGTATAAATAAATATCCATAAATGAAAATGTTGATGTTTTCTCCATTAAAAAAAGTAACAACCTGGACTTCAATTTTTTTTTCTAGAAGATACCCTGGCTAAATATAGACTAAGACTATATCACCAATGATATGATCCTCATCAACTCATTATAGCTTCTGACTTTCCCTAATATTTGTAGCCCCACAGTCTCAAAAGTATTATCAGAAAGCTGAACTTTTCACTAAATGTCTGATCTTCTACAGCAAGGAATGAATTCTACTTATGGAGGCCAGTTAAAGACAAGAGGGGCACCAAACCCTTAGTGTCAGGGCACCTAGGGCTTTGTGAATGGACCCCAGTTAGAGTGTATTCCTTTTTTTTTTTGGGATTCCTTTTTTTATCCTCTGATGATAAAATATATTTGGGGAAAAGGCAACTTAAGTCAAAATAAAACCTAAATCCCAAACACTGTCTTAAAATTTTGCATTATTCTTCATTTAGTACATCAATTTTTTGTAATTCATGTATTTGGTGATATGCAGGTCTGTACATGTACATGTCTTCTCAAGACAAGCTCATGACTGTCAGAAGTTGACAGAAATTTCCTGCAGCAGGGTTTTTTCACTGTAGCCTAGGAGTCAGGGCATACTTTACTAGCAAGTGCTGTGCCTTCCTCCTGCAGCTGTGCTTGCACTGCACCTCATCACCCTATGCCCCCACTCAAGCCTTTCTTCTGTGACTATTCCCCCTCAGGTCCTACCCTACCATGATTTTAAAAGAGTCTGGACATTATTATCTCCAGATCTGGCTCCATTAGTCTCTTCACTTAATAATTTAACAATAACTCACTGGGAAGGCTGTTATGTTATGTCAGCTGAATGCTAAAGAATATAAAATGCTAACAAACTTATTTTGTGACAATATCTGCAGACTAAGGCACTTAAGATACTGTTTTTACAGAGTAGTACAGATACAGCACATGTTAGCAGAATACACCATAATATAAAACATTGGGCATTTGTAGCTAACCATAATTTTTCTATATTCTGACATAAACAACAGCTTACATCCAAAACTCAGAGTGGCTTCACTGCTTCTGACAGTTCCAAAGATATTGGACACTACACAGACATATTTTCCAGCATCCCTTGATTTCTCTGGGTTATTGATAACAAGTCTGCCTCCCACCATACTGTACCGCTCCTTTGTTAAATCAATATCCCAGTTGTTGAGTTTCCACCTATTAAAAAAGAAAAAAAAGATATAAGATTGGCCCCCAAAAGCAATCTGGTAAGAAAAATGATGTGAAAAATAACCCATAAATTCTGACAAACTATGCAGGAAATTATTAATATACTTCTATTCAAGTTTTAGGTTTTCTTTCAGCAAGATGCACAGATTTGAACTCCAGAGGTCTTTTAAAAATAACAGCATCAGTTCTTCCTTCTTAGACTTGTGACATACTTTGTTAAAACATAGTTGCCAAGCAGTAAGAGATGCTTGAGCTAGCTGTGAATGAGCTAGCCAGTCACCAAACACATGGATTTTAAACATATCTCAAATAAATATCTAAGTTCAGACTGGATAAAAATATACTTCCTCTGCCCTTTTAAAGTATGGAGTAATGAGAGATATTTTTAAACCTGCTTCAGATAATGAAAATGCTTCATAAAACATAACCTACCAGTAAAGTCAGTGCAAAAGCTATGACATCTTTCGTAAAAGACCTACTTACTATTGGTTCAGTAAATTGCTGGACACTCTTCCCTTAGTTATGATAAAACTCCACAGTCAATTCACTGAATTACTGCAATTTTCACTTGAGAGATTAAGAGAGAAACTGGCGGCCCAGTTCTGACCTGTTTTTACTTATTTAAGAAATGTTAAAAAAGACGGAGTGGGTACCTGTACTTATATTTGTGTCTGTTACTGTGTCCACAAGAGGGAGCCTGTTACCTTAGAAAGGAACTGCCTGGCTCAATGTGCAAATAGCAAAGATGCAACTTAATTACATTTAAAGATCATTACATTATTTCTGCATATTTTCTTTTTTCATAAGGTAAGGTTAGGCATTAGTATTTGACAATGATAATACACACACCACCTGTTCATTCACTATTGAAGATGTACAAAAATATGCAGAGTTCTCATTTGGAAGTGGAACTTGCTAAATAAACAAAACAAAAAAAATTATAAATCAAATGACATAGAAGAATTTTAAAGATGCAGCAAATAGCATTTTGATCTTATAGAGTTCTAGATGTCTCTAGAACTGTCAGTGTTAGAAAAAATAAATATATCCTTTATTCAGAAATATCTAGGTATAAAGGTGCTGAGGACAGCTCATCCTGCAATGAAAATGGCAGGAAGGACTTATTTACCTCTGAGAAGAAGAATTTTGACTCAATAACCAGTAGAGGGCTGAGATGAAGACAACATATTGAGGTATACTAAAAACAATGTGTCAGGAAATAAGAAAAGTGGCCTTATTCTGTACTGCAATTATCATCTCATCACCTATCAGTGCTCATTGTCAGATCTGCTCCTAGACATAGAAGTTCTGGAGGTGCAATGCAATTCTTTGAGAGTGTTTCTGCCAATTCAGATTTTGCTGAGCCCACAATAGATAATGAAGAATGTCAGAATTTATTTAGAACCTGTAATCTTCTATAGATGGTGTGTTTACAGTCTTGCAGACAGAGCTGGGGGAGTCTCTGGACCAACTGGAAGGGATGGGGAAGTACAACAAAGGGTATCAAATGCATATGCATTTAGCATATGCAATCTCTCCACATCTTCCAAGCATGGCAAGAGGAAGGCAAAGCAAGGCAACAAAATGTCATATTCACATGGTGCTTCTGTGCAGGCAGACAACCTGTAAGCAGATTTTTAAAAGTGGCAATAAAGATGAAGTAAACTCTTTTGATGGATGAATACCATAGTTCACCACAACACTGTATTTAAAATAATAGCAGACTTGATTGGTTTTTCTGTTCTAGAAACCAGTCTGGGAACACACATAAGTGAGTACTGGGGCAGGTCATAGGGTAATTTTCTGAAACGGATCTCTTCTGCTGGCAAGATATTGTGTCTGTCTTTAGTACAATTACAACAGTTTTCTGCCTATGATCAGGTTGTAATTTAGTCACAGTCTTAATACTGATAATCTTAAGTACATTTCTCTTCACATTATGAGCAGATAATGGCTGACAAACTCATATAAATGCACACCAAAGCATTGCTTTCTACAATAATATAGTTATTGTGAAAGAAGTCCTGTGAGAGTCTGTATTAAAACAAGCTGAAATGATTTTTCAGAATGAAGTTTTTCATGTCTTCAGTAGCATAGCTGACACATTTTTGCCCACTGCCCTGCAACACAGAGGATGCAAAACCAACATGGGATGTAGAATATCCAGGTTCAACGATCAGTACTTCTCCTTTTAATGAAAAATAGAATAAAAAAAGTCATTCTGTATCAAAAAGAACAAAGACTCAAATCTCTACTAACCTCAGCCTAAGCTGGAAAGATAACCCCTCAAATTTATTTAAAGGTCGCTTTTTTTTTTTAATTCACATATGGAGCAGTATTTCTTACAGAATATGAAAATATTTAATACAATATACTGTTTTTAATACTGATTAGACATTTTGGCAAATCGAATCAAGGTTGAGTCTTACTCAAAAATTGTGTATCTGCGCACTTTTTTCCAGTCTTGAAGACTTCACTCCAACCTTTTAACGCAATCATTTAATAAAACAATTTGAAATAGCTGCTGAATAAAATATTCAAGATTTTTAAATCAAAACAGTAGATATTACCTGTAAGTAGGAAAAGGAACTGCTCGAGCTCTGCAGTTCATTGAAACTTGTCCATCTGAAGATTCTTCTGGATAGATGGTATCAATTGGTTGCTCCTCAAAAACGGGCCCATAACCTTTGTTTCCTTCCTCTGAAAACGGAATAGAATTTCAAATTAACTAGCAGTCAAACTGAAGACAAATTTGCATCACACATTCAAGAATCAAAATGTGAAGGCAAAATAGTGAGTCACCCGAAGTTAAATTCTATGTGCTTCAGCAAAACTGGAGCACTACAATTTTAAAAAGGTCCTACACTGAAAATAATTTCAGTATGGACAGTCAAGCACTTAAAGGTGAATAAATGTAAAACAGGTTTCAACACAACCTGTATTTTTAATCTTTATCCTTAATTTGTGGATGCTGTTGTAAATTGGTAGGGTCTGCCCATCCTTGCTGCACTCCCTTCTCCTTTATCTCCTCCAGGTATATAAGGTTGCTCTTTGGGGTCTAAGAAGCAAGACTAAGAGCAAAGGTGGAATGTTCTGGGAAAATTCTTCTCAGTAAATCTAGGCTGTAACTGGGTTTTTTTCTGTGAAAATGTCAAATATGCATTCTACATAAAGAATGACTCTGTGAGGAGGCAGTGGATGCTCAATACAGATAAAATTTTGAGACAACACAGTTCTCTTATTCTCACAGGTCTCTACTGAGACTGAAACAACAGTCTGGACACCTGTGAGCAAATTCATGGGAGAACAAACGAACACATGATTGCATGATTGCTGAACCTGAACACAGGTTCACCTTCCATTCAAGTTCAGAGCTTCAAATCCTAGAGATGCCAGAGACTTGTAAAATGACTGCAAGAATCTTCTAATACAAGGGAAACAAACAAAATAAACATAACTTTAATTAATAAGATCCTCAGAGATGGCTGAATAATTTAAATCTAAAGCAATGGTTAAGGATGGAAATTATTTTCAAAAGAAATGGTTAAGGATGGAAAAATCCTATCATTTTGCAGTAGTGTCTGTGCTATCTATAAAAATTTGCTACATATCTTGTAATTTAAAAAATCTTCTTAGATCAGTAAATAAACTGGCAGTGTAAAAGATGAATGCTCTTAAATCAAATTATGACTTTGTACTCATGCCCTTAAAAGTCCTGTGTTTTGTCCTAAAACATTTTAGATTTAATTAGACAGTTTTTAGGAATCCTGTAAAAGACAAAGGAGTCTCTCTATATACCTAAGGAATGTGAATTATACCAGTGTAAAAATACCACATATCCACAAAATACTCTTTCTGCAGATATCTTTTTTTATTGTTTTTAAATTACCTATTCATAGATGGACACTGCATTACAGTACTAGAAGAAGACTGTTGCAGATAAAAAGCAACTTCCCTTTTGACTCCTAATCGATGGTAAATGGTAAAAAAGTCACCGTTTGCCTTGATGACAGGAGCAGGTATAGAAGATACAGTTACACTGTGAAATATATAGTCAGACAACCTAATTTTTAAAAACTATTTCATGTAATGAAAATTCTTTAAAAGAAGCAAAGAAGAGCAGCTAGAAAGGCAGAGCTTTTAAACAACGGTCTGTTTTCTTTCATATTTTAAAGCACAACACAGTATAAAAATCTACATATTGCTAGACCAAAAGAAGAACTAATTTCAGACTGAAAAGGCAAGATTCACATACTTGCTCAGAGACTGGAATGACAAAGCCAGAAACCTGATGGCATGTTCTGTGCAGTTCTTAAATATGAGTACAGAATAACAACAGTCTCCAGCAGCAAATTGCCATATCATATGCAGCTGACTCTTCACCTTAGGACTCAAACGATGCAACAGAGCACTTAGGCATTTCATGGCATGCATTTTTAATGCTGCCAGCACTATTAATTATACTGAGTGAATGCCTGCTTCTCACACCTATCAAATGTGCTTTATAAAGGCACTTCTGTTGCAATCTATTATGAATCTGGTTTCAGGTGTCTGTCTGCACAGAGTAAGATGTGCACACTGAATTTCAGGTATGGCAAACAATAAATCTTTTATTCTCAGCCATAAGACCACACATGGACCAGTGATATGAAACAGCACATGGGAGAAAAGAGAAGAGAAAGGGACTGTGAAAAGATCTGCAAGAATGTTCACACTTTAAGTGAAGTACCATGACTGTGGGACAAAGTTTGAAGAGTGACAAAGGGAAGACTAAGAGTACAAGGAAAAGTATCAGCTCACTGAAGTTGTGCCTACATGAAAAGGAAAAGTAGAGAAAGAAGAAGAAAATAGCTATATTAGGCAAACTGAGGATGTGACCAAGATCACATTTCCTATGTTTGGATCCTGTTTTAGACAAGAGGATGGACTATCTGACCTCTCAAACAATGCCCAATGTTTTGGGTAGATTTCCTGTGATTTTTATTTTAAATTGGAGCAGAAGCTATCACCTGACTATTAGAGGCATTCTTCGGTGAATTCTGAAAACAAGACTCAGACCTTTCAATATTGCTAAAATGCATTAGGAAGTCTGTGAAAAGGTCAAGAAAATCTTTCCTCAACTGATGAGATTACGGACCCTGTATAAGAATCTTTCCCTCTGGAAGGTGGTCATATAATTCATTCTCCAAGTGACATATTCTAATGAGTCTCCTTCTTCTCTTTCTGTTTCCTGTACACCTATCTATTTCCTTGGCACTCAACATTGCCAAAATTGACTGTCTGAAACAGTTGCTGGATGTGAGTATTGATCTACCTGCAAGTGTTGTATCCAGTTCCATATTTTAACATGAGAGAGAGACAAAGATCTGTTGACGTGGTGCATGGCTAGATTAACCTTGAGTGCTAAAGGGTGTTGCACATAAGAGCCCTGGAGTCAATCATTATCAGTTTAACTAAGTTGTCAGGCTCTGCATTAGCCTTGCAAGACCAGAAATCATTTGATATTTAGAAGTAGATCTGTTTTCAGTATGTCAGAGAAATGAGGACCCACCAGTGTCTGAGAAGCTCATGCTCAAAAGCAAGATGGGAATGAGCCAAAGTACCTCTACCAGGCATGCAGGAACACAAAATGGCACTTCCACATTTCTGAGCACTGTGATCACCAAACAAATTATGATTATTTAATTACGAATGTCAGACACTCAGCAGTAGCATGTAATGGTCTTCTAACATCCAAGCAGGGACAAGGTAAACAGGCATTAAGTATATTCATCCACTTCTTTTTTGGAAGAAAATTATTATCTCTCTTTAGAAAATGTGAATAATTCTGTATGTTGTGATAAAAAGCATTAAATAATGTAGATTCTAGCCTCCAGTTCAGAAATGTCTTTTTGAACCTACTGTTCTGGAAAATGTCCAAGCATGAATAATTTAAGGTTTGGGGGCTGGATTGTTTCTTTACTTCTCTAAATCATGTGGGAAAAGTTGTACTCGGCATTCATGGGAAGCTTATGTGCTGAAGCAGTAATGTGTTCATATTGAAAAAATTCATAACATAGTGTCACCCTGATGGAGAAGAGAGGGTAAGTGTAAGCCATCAAGATGCTAAAGGCAAATCATTTTCCAAGAGCCAGTCAGCCCTTAAACGTTAAAGGTAACCACACCAGCACTCCCACTTCACATCATATGAAAGATAAAGACTGTCTTTGGGAAAGCTGCCTCTATTTTTCTGGACTCAAAGGAGCAGGAGAATATTGAAGAGCCCCATAGTTAATGATGTAGTTTCTTCTTTACAACAAGTTTCAAGTACAAAAAGCTCCAGCCCCTGGCAGAGCAAGTTTCTCCACTTGTGCCGACCAGAGTACAGTTTTCTGGTCTTCTCATACTGCCAAGAGGAATGTCAGCCAATACTAATTATTGTATTTTAAACATATTCCCATTTGTGTATTCACTATTTAAATTTTTAGGTGGTTCTTCCTTAAAAATCCAAATGTTAGTTAGGAAGTGACTGAAGACTTTACATGTTGATCCTATGGGAAAGCCAGTGACCAGCAAATTAGAGATGAAGCTAAAGTGCAGCAGTTATCCTCCACAATCTCCCCACACAAGCCTTCCTGGTGCATATGAAATACTGGCAAAACTCAGAAATTCAGCATGCTAACAGCATCTCCATGTACTCATCAAAACAACTGTCTTGCACTGAGAGGCTCTGCTTCTTACTGGCTTTCTTGCTTTACCAGCCTTTCTCTGAAGTTTCAGTTCCTAGTGATTTTTGGAAATTTGGCTGCCTAAAAAGCAGAAAAGTTTAGACATTTTCACCCCTGGACTATTGCCTCATTTTGCACATTTCAGGATAGTTTACTAGAGTCACAAGCTGCCTTCTAAGGCATGATCTGACCCAAACTCAGACACTCTCTGGCTCTGCACTATCAAATCCCAAGGTAAAAAGTAGAACATTTTATGAGAAACACATTATCAGGGGGACATTTTTCACTATTGACTGTTTTCATGGCCAAATGTAATCTACTGTTCATTAAACACAATAAAATACAGGGTCTTGCCAGTTTTTGATTAGTCTTTTGGAAGAACAAAACAAGCTGTGGCTGAAGAACAGTCTTAATTCTTTTAGTGATAGATTAGAATCCCAACTGAAGACACACTTGAGTTCACTGTGTTACCTGGGAAATAGTGGATGACAGAAAAGTTTGAAATTCAGGCTTAGCAACAGGACATGAATGTAAAGAGGAGTCAAAGGTAACTTGGAAGTGCATTGGAGAAATGTCAGGGGGAAGTGGAGAAGAGTCAAAATATTATCAGTAATAGGCATGAAATAACTTTTTTGGCAGTGGACTGACAATCACTGACATGTTCCCTGAGGAGTGGTTTGCTGCTCTCATTTGCCTTGCACTACATAAAGTGCACTCTGAAAAGCAACTCTTGTAACAACTGTCTGTTCCTTCAGTAAGTGGAGACCGAATTATTTATGGCTTTTTCACCAGTTTATATCTGCAAGACTACATTTCAAGCACTAATTTACCTGGAAAAGAAATACTGCTCTTGTCTCATTGCAGAAGATGATCTCTGCCTATACCTCTGATGCCTGTACCTCTGATCCATAAAATCTTTGCTTCCTTTCAGTTAAATAAGTGCACCTTCAGCACAGATGAGAAACGGCCAGTCAATGCAACAGTTCTCAATTTCTGCCTCTAATTACCACAAAACAGAACTGGCTAAAAAATCAAGGTGTTTACTCCAAAGCAAACTCTAAAATTCTAAAAACATATGTATTTCACTTTGGGAAATTTTTTTAATTTCCTGCTGTGAGAAAAAGAACAATTTTAAAACAAATAAAACCCCTCAGCTTTTGGAGTCTCAGAATCCCTGTCCTCTCTTCAGGCCCAATTCTAAGCATCTCAAGTCAGTGCAGCTTCAGGTTGCTGGCTCTCTGTTTCCCGAATACTTCTAGCTGTTAAAGTCTGAAGGCTCTCAATGCTCAGTCAAATACATTAGTACTGAATACTTTCAGGTTTTTTGGCTGGTATCATTGAACTTGGGGACACCCATAGGGTGAGACTTCTCAAAACAATTTATCTGCAAGCTATCACTTTCCTGGGTCCAGAGCAGTTAATGTAATAATAGGTCTGTTTAGGAAGCATGGATTGCAAAAACCTAGACTACAGAGTCACAGACAAGCTTGCCAAAG
Source organism: Agelaius tricolor (assembly GCF_023055355.1). Taxonomy (NCBI): domain Eukaryota; kingdom Metazoa; phylum Chordata; class Aves; order Passeriformes; family Icteridae; genus Agelaius; species Agelaius tricolor. Next base: position 41,790,350 of record NW_027269263.1, read on the forward strand.
GCAATTTATAGAGTAGAACCACCTAGAACTGCAGATCCAGCAGCACAGAAGGCAAGAGGAGACAAATATACATCCAGAGAAAGTGTGTTTTGGTAAAAGGTGTTAAAACAACTTCTTAAATACTCTGCTTTCAATATCTGCTTCCAGTTACCTTGCCTCTTCACTCTGGAACGTGGTCTAGTCTTGCTATTTTAATGAGAACTCATGATCTTTACTCAAAAACTGTCCCCAGTTTACACATCCTCCATTACTGCTGACATTGCCAGCATTCCCCTTGATAACATCCTGTGTGAAAGAACACCTCCTAGAACTTCATCACTCTACTTGTGCTCCTTCTTTCCCTTCAGTATCTTTCAATTTTTAACCACACTGAGAACACTTCCAAGCAACCTGTTATATTTCATCTTGGTTGCAGATACATATTGCATACTGCAGATACACATTTTCTGGATACAATGGCATTTTCATTGCCAAGACATACATTCAAGACAATTAAGCCTGACTGCCAGCAGCTCTCAAACCCATTTGAAATAAGAAACCCTCCAGCAAGATTCAAGGTGCTGGGGCTGAGCAAAGACTGCAACATCAGATTTATATAACCTAGATGGGTGCCATAAACCCTAGATGATAGAAGCAGATTTTCTCTCCACTCGAAAGGTTATTTAATGATTTATACAAATTTATTGATTTAATGATTTAATGATTTATGCGAAGTAGAGCAGGTCCAGGAGCAGAGAGTATGTGCACTACTCAGCCTTGCAGTAATACACTGGCAGTAACAAATACCCTCTGATTATATAAAACTAGGAATCTTCCACACTGGAGGGCGGTGCCATACCTTTAGAGATGGTCAGAGGTCTTAACTTTGGCTTTGATGAAAAATGCAAGCAAGTATTTATTCCATACCAGGAGATAAGTTAGGAAATGTGTTTGAATGGTAACAGCACGATTAGAACCTGCCCTGGATTCACAATCCTCCACACCAATGGCTCCCATCTTGTTTGTGGGAATCTAAGAGTGCCAAGAACAACAGCCCAGTGAGAGATCAAACGAGCCTTGCTATGGCAGTGCCAGTGTGTCCTCATGCTGCACATGGTGTCATGACAGCCCACTCTGCTCTTCCTATGTCACTTAGTTGTTACCCTCACAGTTCACGACCTCCCAATGCCATTTTCAGGAACTTGCCAGCAGCTTCATTCTGGTGCCAAGGTTTTTTTCGCTAATGGGCAAAAATGTGATGTGCAAAATACACAATAACATTAATAATTCAATCCTGCCTGTCAAGAAATTACCTGAACATTTGTTCTCCTTGATTGACTCACCCCTTTTATCAACCACTGTCCACACTTGTTTGGCTGCTGTAGTTGATTGTTTTGTTTGTCAACAGGTCCAGAGCAAAATCACATGTGTAACGTTACCAATAGCACTTCATAGTCTTTTCTTTATTATTATTTTATTCTTTCAGGAAAAGCCCAGTATTGAATTAAAGTGGTGAGTTTAAAGTTTTAATTTTGGTGCTAGCAGCAAGCCTCATATCTTAACTGAGAAAAATTCTCTTGAAACGCACAGCAAATATATTGTGAAGGTATTGACTTTTATCAGGCATCAGTAAATCCTCCATCAAACTCAGATGTGGACTGAAGAACATCATTCAAAACCACAGAGTAAAGTAACGTTCCTGCTAAACCAGAAATCATTCCTGCGAGCTCTGGACTGATTTCTTAAAGGCAATGAGCTAACACCACAGTCTAAATCAGATTTTTTGACTCAGTAATAAGGAATATGGTCCCATGGAAGTGAAATTAGGGCAATGCCTGAAATGACATCCCAGATTAAGCAAGTCTGTGACCCTCAAAGTAGGGAAGGATCTAAAGCCTAGCTTGAAATTAACCAAAACATCAGTACACAGTGTTTGCACTTTTCAAATATTGGTGGATATTTTGTACATGCTGTGTTTACACTAACATAAAAATTCATCCCAGCAACTAAAACTCAGCATTCACTTGAATTGGCATGGAAATCTGAAACAAGCTTTAGAAATCTCAAAGTTGTTTGGAACACTTGGAATTTTGCCTTTTCACAGACCTCCCTCTATCTCTTAAAATGGAACTAAAATTTCAATTGCAAATATTTATCTAAATGCAGATGCTAGAAATATGACTCCAGAATGTTTTATTATTTATGGCCCCTCTATTTGTAAAAAAAAAAAAAAATTAAAAAAAATATTAGAGTCAGAATATGTAGAATTACTCCCCTGTATTATGAAAAACTACCACTACACTGGGCTTCTGAAAAATTATGAATCTTAGATGGTGTCAAGAATTTTGTTTTTCATTATTCTAAACATGTTGATCATCTGTGCACAAAAGACAATTGATATACTTTTTATAAGCTAGAGAAAGATTTCATTCTGTAAATCAAATTAGACAATGCCAAATTTAAAGTCCAGCTCTTTCTTCAAACTTTTTATTATGGCAGCCATTCTAATAAATATGCTTCCTGCCAGTTTCATTGTTCATATTTAGTAATTTGTTGTATCAGCACAAATAAATTAAAGCCATAAAAACATTCTAATTGTCATGGAAACACATAAAACTAACAACAGTTACTTTAAGGAAATAACACAGGAGATTGTCTTACCTACTGCCAGGGAGAAGACAAAACAGGGTGTAATAAGATGATAAATGAAAAACCAAATGGTTATCTTCTGTTCGGCCATCATCTCAAAAGGAATTGTGCACTTCAGTACCATCATTCAGAGAACTAAAAAAGTCTGTTACAGAGAAAGAAGAGAGAGTCAATAACTCTGACATAAGGCTTTATCTCATATCACATTTGGCCTGGCAGTTGATGTGACTAAACTGAATACTTAACAGTTGATATAGGAGAGAATCTTTTGAATAATAAATGCATCATCAGAATTTCTGGACCAAATTAATTATATCTATTATTCAGAGAGCACTCTGTTTCAGAGTACTCAGATGTTCTGGTGATGGTATAATATGGTAAATGTTAAAACTGAACATCCTTTTTTACACTTCTCTTCTGTATTCTATCCTCCATCTCAGTAAATACTACATTTCAACTCATGCCTCCAAAATCTGTAAAAAAGACAACAGTGAAACTAAAGTCCATGCATCTCTTTCAGATTCATTTTGTCTAGTATATCACCATTTTAAACCTTTAATATACAATTAATGGTCTTTCACAAAAGTGGCTATATTTTTCATGAGTTTCCTTTTAAATACTGAATATAATCATTATTGCTATGTTGTTTTCGAAGGTTTTTCTTTTCCATTTGGGAGAAACTCTGCCTGTATATATACTAAAAGCAAGCTAAAAAAGCATGCAGCTTCTTTTGAATATTCTAAGATTTTATAAATTATTTTTTAGACACTTCTGTAAGATTTGTTACTACTTCAAATCAGAATATTTTGCCAGTTTTTTCTTGCTGGGGACTATTATCTATTTCTTTAGAGAAATGTGCCATCATGTTTGCAGTGTGCAATTCTCTAGGTTTTTTTTTTTGATGGATTTCTTGTCACAAATATATAAATACGTCCTTTATATCCATCACACCTTGTTCTTGCTTCTTGATTGGTTCTGCTCTAGCACTCATTAAGAACTTCACACAAAGCAAGGCTTCCAGCTTATCACTGACAGATTATTGTATCTCAGACATATGCTGCTATCATCCAGTCCCCTCAGTATATTAATTTTGTTACTATTTCATTATAGAATATGCTTATACTTACTTAAACACCCTTCACTAATAAGCATCCCAGAACATGGTGCATGCTAAAAAAAAGAAGACTTATAGATGAGGGACATTATTTAGTGGTAGACTTGAGCAGTTCTGGGTTAGCAGCTGGACTCAATCTCAAGAGATCTTTTCCAATATAAATGACTCTATGATTCTAATATTGCATTGTCATTTTTAGCAAGGTGTTGTCTCAATGCTCCTGCTTTCCAGCCTCCCATGCCAGGAATTGACACTGATGTCCACCTTTTACCATGATACTTGCCCTTTCCATGTCAAAATTTTTACTTAATTGTTCATTTCCAAAAGCCAGGTATTTTAGATCTTGTTTTGAAACTGTCCCATTTCCCACCTCCAACACCAAGAAAGAGGCAATTTTAAATGACAAAGCACAAGTAAAAATACACTTGACTCCCTAAGTATGGTCAGGATAAATCCTGCCCTTATTACAGAGAGCCTCTCATCTGAGCTGCTGCCAGACATGCCTGCTGCAATGTATGTGTCTCATGTCTCCCCCTGGGGTGGCTAGGAATGTGTCTTGGCCACTGGGGCCTTTTACTTCTCCCCTCTTTCTCAGAATAATGCTAAGATGTTCATTTGAACATGCCTCAAACAGTGAACTTTCCTTAAAACAGAGTTTCAAGAGTGTTTTGATAAACTCATAATGCAGGAAAATGAGGAGAAATATCACAAGAAAATCTGCTGGCTCAGAAAGTACAGGAGCTGTTGCATGTCACATTTTTCCCTTTTTTAAGCAGAGTAAATCCTTAATAAAAAGTTAAAAGCTATATGACGCTACAGTTATGGCTGTTACATGAAAACTGTGCTCAGCAAAAGACCGACAAGAGTTAAACAGTGATTCCCCAGAACTGAGATTTATTTAGAAATATTTCCTAGAAAAAGGCTCTTAGATTGGCAACAAACACATATGCTTACTATAGCTGGATCCAAGGAGAAAGATTTACTAAACGTCTTTACCTTCCCACTTCTGTTGGCACTAAAGTTTCTTCAGATTCTGTCACACAAAGGACATCCACAACTATTTCAGGCATCTACCTTGACCAGTGTATGAACTACTGTGTGTGATTCATCCAGAAGGCAGTGGTAGGTTTGATGAAGAAATGACTTTCTATACTTTTCCAGCAGCCACGCCCAGACTATGACATCCTTACAATATGACACTGCCTTGCCTGAAACATTTGTTTCCAAATGACATGAGTAAAGTGCATAGTTATGGTGAAATAATGCACATAATTAAATAGCAAGGAAACAGGAATTCTTTAGGGAACAACGGTAATTACACAGCAGCTCATGATGATAATAACTGTGTTCAAGTGTATTGATAGAGGAGACTGTTAAGAGCACTGTGTTCTCTGACATTATAGTCAGAGAGGGAAGATGCCTCCTCCCTCTCTTCAGCAGAATTTAGGTTTGATTTTGGAAAGATACAATGTCCTCTAGTTCCCCAAAAATCCCTTTTTGCAGGCTCAGGGAAAAAAATGGTTTCAACAATGGCTCTAATTGCAGTAAATAAGAATTGTGTCAGTAAATGCTATAAATACTTCATTTTATTCCAAGACAAAAATATCCACCCTGCCAGGATTTAAATCCTTTCCCTACTCTCACTTGTTTCGGCTGAGTGGGTTCTGTATATACAGCACAGCCATCCCTCCTGATTCATCTCAGCTTGTGGGTGAGAAGCTGTTTCACATCGCTCGGCTGCATTTTGGCAGAGCTGGCTGCTATGAGATGAGATAGCACACAGGTTACTGCTGTGTGTGTGTCAGGTGGTAGAGCTGTGCACAGTGTTACCAGCCAGCTGCCCAAGGAGTCATCCCAGCAGAGCTGAGGTAGCAGCACTGGTGCCAGAGGCAGCACTGTGGGCTGCAGTGCTCAGGCAGCACAATCTGCTCTTGCTCTACAGCTCTCAACCTTTTTTCTTTGCAGAGTGCAGAGTGAGAGGGATATTGCTGCCTAACTAAAAATCATTCCTGAACAAATGAACAGCTGAGTCACTTTTCTCCTCTGAAAAAGCACAGAGTGTCTACATACCTAGACATACATCATTCAGTCTGCACAGTACACTTTCCTTCTTCTTCCAAACAAACCATCACAATTTCAGAAAACAAGTAAGACACTTTAAAAACATGTATTAAAATAAGCAGGCATTTAAATGCAACCATGCCATGTTTAATTACTAACTAATGCTCATTAACACACTTAGGTCCCTTCCTACTGTACAGTTTCCCAAAAGAACCAGTCACCACTACAGCACCTTTGCTAGATTCAAAAAAACCAAGTTCTGGTGAGCTGTCTGGAGTGCAATGCCCAAAGGAGGTGGAAAAAACTGGGGCATTGGCTGCTGAATGAGAAGCACATTGAATTTTGAACACAGGGACCTGCCAGAGTGCTTCTGGAGGCCTGCAGTGTCTCGTGATTCTTCATTAGGATGAGTTGTGTTCCCAGGACACAAGGGTAAACCTATCTCTCTACAATATCCAAGTGTAAGGATTCTTTAATCTCTCAAAATGCACTTTAGGAAAATGCCTACATTTTCTGCCATATCCTGTGTGGCTTTCTTCAGATCTTCAGTGCACTTTGGCATTTATTTAAGAAAAAAAGACACCTATTTTACAGCTATGGAAGCAGAGAGTGTTTTCCATCACTTCCCCGCTAAATGCAGATGACATCATTGTTTTGCAAGGACAAAAAGCATTTATAGGGTAGACACAAAAAGAAATTACAAACAGCAGGTAATTGAACTCAGTTGAATAAAGATTTTCAAGATCAAAGGCAGCACAAGCAAGGTACATAATCTACCAGATTTGAAATCAAGAAGGGATAGGGATAGACAGGGGACAGCAGAGCAACAGTAGGGGATGTTGAAGGGGTGAAGAGGAGACAAAGATCTCAACACTACAGAGGGAAGGAATGCCATGTAGGACATTAGGATCTGTGGGAAGATGGAAACAATAAACCAACCCAAAAGGGTTGTTAGAAAAGAAGGCAGAGAGGGAAAGTGAAGGAGATATAGGTAGATAAAGGTGTATGAGAAATACCAGTTGCCTCTGGCAGTAAATGTCAACATTTAGCATGGAAGAGCTTTCCTGAACATTGCCTGCCAAGGCTTTCAGTGTGGGAGCAGCATGGTTGTCAGCCCCTGACATCCACTCCAGGCTCCAGGGAGGAACCCCAAGTGCTGAAGGGGAAGAGAGGGAGCAGAAGAAAGTGTTTAGGAGCTCTGGCATGGTACACTTAGCTGGAAGAGGTAAATCAAGATGCTTGTTATGATCCTCATTTCCTGGTATATTATGATAATTATAGACATTCAAGTTTCAGAATTGGTAGAGATTCTGTCCAGATTAGACTGTAAATAGATACAACAATCTAGAAGAAATGTGTGGCTCTCTACCCTTTTTCAAAAAATGAATATATATAATTGCAATAATTCACTCGCAAATTAACACAGTGGCAAGTTATAATCAAAGTCTTTTAGGAGTCACACAATACTTCAGCCAAATCAGTGTTTTGTATTTGTTTTTACTTCAGACTCTTTCAGTGATTTTTGCAATCATGTAATTGCTCCTCGTCTTTATTTTCTTAACTGAGTTGACATTTTCTTCTATGATAAGTAACTCCTCACAAATCTTATTAGTTGCTCAGTATGTAGAAATACCACAAAATGTTTTAATTTAAAAAAACAATTATGTACATTGCATATTATTTATTATATCACTTTTTGTCCTTTTCTGCTATTTTGGCCCTTGCAAATTAATTTCGTGATCAATTAACAAGTTCTGAAAATCTGGGTAAAAATGTGCCATTAAAAAGGGCACTGAATCTTATTCACAAGTCTGGCTTCTCAACCATCACCCGCGCACAATCCAATTTACTTCTGAAGTCAATGCTTTAGCCACTAGCATTTATAGCTTTCTCTATTACTGGAAAAGTGATGACAGTCAAGTTCCTTGCCACTGCACAGATTTTTCTCATTCCAGTGGTCTGGGATTGCTGGAAGCAAAGTTCCAAACCAGCCCTCTTACAGCACTGCTGCATCTGCAAGAGATTTTTTGTGTTAGCTGGCTCTCACTTAGGAGTCCAAAAGTGACTTTAGTCCCCTTCAATAAAGGCTTGTAGAAATACTTCATTTCCTTATGATTTCTATAATTATAATCTTTGTTTTTGACAGATTTCTTCAAGTGAAAACAGAATCTCAAATCCACCGCTCACAATACTGCCCACCGGCCCAAACAGTAAATCATCAACAGACGTGCTTCTAATATTTTCCACTTCATCCTATATAAAGAATATAGCTACACTCTCCCTTTCACATGAATGAAATCCAGCTAAAAAGCACATCAATTTGATAGCCCATAAGTAAGATACTCTTCTTGAACAGAATTTACAATTTCAAGGACAATATGCAATGACATAACAAAAAAGCACAAAGTTGGAGCAACATGCAGGCTAATTTTTCCCCTCCAATAACTTCATGCTTTTTAACTGTTTACTGGTGCCAAGTAACCAATAATGAAAAAAAATTAAAACAAACCCAGAATAAGTTTACTAATATATTTTAACAGGCTAAATTAGCCAGTGATTCTATCACTACTGGATAACCAGCTCTGGGATTTTGTTTAATAAACATTGACTTGGAATAGAAAAAAACAGTATCTTGGAGGTGATCTGGAATTTAATACCATCTGGAATTAAATCTGGACAAAGATGACAAGGAAGACAAGAAGGGATTCTTCAACTGCACCAAAAACAAAAGGAAAACAAAGGATATAATGTGGGTCCATTGCTAAATGGAGTGGGAACACTGGTTACATGAGGATGCTCAAAGAAAGCTGATGGACATCTTAACAAGGCTGCTTGGAATTATCTTTGAAAGGCTGTGGTGATCAGAAGAGGTCCCTCAGGACTGGAAGAAAGCAAAGGCCACTCTGGTCTTCAAAAAAAATCAGCCTCACCTCAATCCTCAGAAAGCTGATGAAGTGCCTCATTCTGGAGGCCATCTCTAGCCACACAGATGACAAGATAGCAATCAGGAGTAGACAAGGAACATTCCTTAAAGGAAAATGATGCCTGACCAACCTCATTACCTTCTACAATAAAATAACTACCTGGATGAATGAGGACAGAGCAGTGGGTGTTTTCTAGCTCAACTTCAGCAAGGTTTTGAACACTGTCTTGCACCATCCTCATAGAAAACTCCAGAAGTGCAGGCTGGATCAGTGGACAGTGAGGAGGATTGAGAACTGGCTGAACAGCAGATCCCATAGTATCATAAGTGGCAGAGGGTTTAGCTGGAGTCCTGTCACTAGTACTCCACCCAGTATGGTTTAACATATTCATCAGTGACTTGGATGAAGATGCATCCTCAGTAAGTTCACTGACAACACAAACCTGACAGGAGAGCTGATACCCCAGAGTGCTGTGAGCCCTTCAGAAGGGCCCCAGCATGTTGCAGAGATAGACAGAGAAGAGTTGTCTGAAATTCAATGAAGGCAAATGCACTTCCTGCACTTGAGGAAGAATGCACCAACACAGGCTGCATCATCCTTCCCATTTTCATTGTTTCTCTCTGTTTTGTCTGGTTTTTTGTCCTCATAGTTTACACAACTAATAATATGTCTCATTTTTCTTACTTGCATCCACTGATTCCTTATGAATCAACATTAATTTTCTTCCCTACAAGGGCCTTAGAGCAGTCACAGCTCAGCTAACCAACACCTCTGTAACGAAGGGTCATCTGGTAATACTCTTACAAACATATATTTTCAGGGACATTAAGCATCTTCTAATTTGTGGTAAGCTCAACAACTAAACTATTAATCATTAATACAGTTTAGTTACTTTTCTTTAGGCAGGTGCAAAAACATAATTTGAAATACTTTCAGATCATGAAGTCTTCCTTAGTGGTACTTACACACTGTCTTTAATTCTCACATCAGCAACATAGGGTCAGACAGACAGTCCCTATCCACACTGTTTGCTCTATCAGCAACTGGTTGCTCTTTCTTCTAAGGTAATAAATAAGAAAAAGATCACTTACTACTATCATAACTCACAGGCATTACTCACTTTTCTGAAAGCTTGCTGTAAGGGCTTTGCTGCTTAAAGACTGCCTGGTAAAATATTTCAGCAACAAAAATCAATAAACCTCCTTCCAAGTCCTGAGTATCCTGCAGAACAGCATACTAGTCTGTTCCCATATGTACACTTGCACAAGCTTCCACTTGTGTCTTAAAGACCAAGCAGTTTAAATTTGACTCCAAGGTAACCAAACATACACAAGTCTCTAAAATCAGCATGAAAAAACATCAGCCACTAATACAAATAAATATCCATTACTAAAACTGGGTATTCCTTCATGATAATAGAGATTTTTTAGGTTACTTTGGCCAATAACTTTTAAGGGACAAAACACATTAACTTCTTAAGAAAAATTAGATGTATAATTGATGTTCTTTTTTTGAGCTTTAAATTTTGTTAAAGTTTATAAAAGAAAAAAAAATACTAATCAGAACTTTACATTGAAATTAAATCTTAAAGAGATCCATTTCTAATAAAAAAAATCATTTTATGTTTCAGAAAAATGAAATGAAGACTGTATAAAAATCTTTATCATGCTCTTGGCATTTTCATTTGATTTTCACATTTTCTTGAACTTAGTAATACCTTGTTATTCATCAGTAAATGGAGATATTGAGTATACGTGATTCATTCCAGTAAGTTCACAGCAGATGTATTTATATACATAAAAATTTAACAGTTTATCCATATAATCTGCAACTCAGGACATCCTATAACATACTACTTATTATACAGCCAAGGACAAGCTCAGTGGGAGATTTCATCTTCAAAATGCATGTTTCCTAGCAACTCTCTTGAAATCAGAGTAGCATTTTTAAAATTTACATCAATCACTTGGAACTGTTGAGAATCCTTAAAAACATCTCTTTCATCCTATGAATAAACAGTTTGAATCAGACTAGCAGCTGCAAAAAGGAGAAAAAAGGAAAATCAATTCAATGTTTACTAGAACTTGCTGGTGGATTTTGGAACAATACATTATTTGTGCCTTTTGGTTTTAAGCTTACACATTTCAGAACAGATGTTGGTGAGATCCATTGGTGTTTTTTATAGGTTTGAGCTGCCATCACCATTTCTAAGATCCTCTGTGTTTTAAAGACTACTTTTCAAGGATACATACTCATGAGGTAGGCTTAGCTGTGCTCTGGAGATTTTAGCAGACAAGGGATGATTTCATTCTATTGGTTTCATGACCTACAACTAAAGCATTGTTTCTGTCGTCTTCAGATTTTTGGGGAGGAAAAAAAGAATAAAACTAATTCTTTTGAAAGCTTTTTTTTTTGCCTCCTAATTGTCAGTTGATACTTTTAATACAAGCTACCTATCAATGCCAGTAGAGCCTCAGAGGCACACAGCATGTATAGAAATCCCTCCTAAGTCAACAAGGAGGGACACAAGGACATATAGCATCAGAACAGCCTTTGGAAATCCCTGTGCCAAAACCACTACATCTGACGTAAGAAATCATATTTTCCCAAAGCTAGTCAGAATCTTGATCTCATGATTGCACTTAGATTAAATCAAGGTGGATCAAGGAAGAGAATAGACAGGAAAATGGGCAGGCAAAGGGACAAAGGGTCTGGTTGGGACTCTTCTGGGTGACAGGTCCCCATTCTGTGTGCACGTGTGTGGATGGTGCACACCACTGGGATGGGACCAGGAGTCCAGGTCCCTGTGGTGGCAGCAGCAGAAGACAACAGAATGTGTCAGAGGTCTGAGTGGTGGCTGTCTCATCTTGCAGCAACTCCATGTTTTTCCATGCAAAGGAATAGTCCCCCCAGACAGAATTAAACAACTGCCTACAGGTCCTGCACAGCTAATCTGTATTTACTGCATTTCTGACATGGCCCAGACATGGCCTCCAACATGGGGGCTTTCCCTGTTTAGGAGCTTCTCACAAAACAGGTATGATGAAAACTGAAGTAAATGATACCTGAAAAAGATAATCCTTTCAAAACAGGAATCGTACCAGTTTTAAATAATTGCTCTGACTTGAAAGTATGAGAAAGTATGTAGTAGTGTAAGGGCTCTATGCTTACTACTCCTGCTTTTCAGCACTGAAGAGAGTTCAAACATACCATGTCTTTGCTTAAAACTTACACAGTGAATAGGCATGGTAATTTTATTAATTTTCCCTATTATGACCTAACGTTTTCATTTTTGGCCAAAGAACAATACTTCCTAATTCCTGATTTTCAACTTCTGGATAAAAGAATTATTATTATTATCATCATCATCATTATTAAATTTTTCCAATTATTTAGGTTTATCTAGAGGTTATATATGACCAAACTGTTCAACAAGCAAGGTTGACCATTCAAAGTGCACTCTTAAGTACTCATACAATATTAACATTCTGATTTTTCATTGTCTGGTACCGCAATTGAAGGGCAAGAAACCCATTACCCGAGAAAAAGAAAAGCATACAATCACCTGCAGACACTGTTCTACCCAGTAAAAGCAAAGTAATCAGCATATATTCTAATATCTCTGGTGATATGCTAGTGGATCTACAAATTCTGCTTTAATCCATTAACTTTTACACATACTTTCTATCATGCCTGCCTTTGTCCTTCTTCCTTGACCTTTTCCCCAAAGTGCTCAACTTTTCTTAATTGATCTAATTAAAATGGAGAGGTGTAAGGTACTTTTCACATTCAATTTATTTGTAAAAAAAATTTGATAAAATTACCTCCAGATGTACAGCTGAAATGAGAAGAGACCAGACAAAGTGTTACTCACAGCAACCAATACCAGAAATTAAATAGCATCATTACCTTCATTGCAATCTCTGTGCTTTCATACTGATGGAGATATGAGAACACAGTTTAGCATGTGAAAGAATATTTTTTCAAAAGGCTATGTGAAGGATGATGCTATTTTTAGTGATCCAGAACTGCTGTATATCACATTCTATGGTCTGCTAGTGTATCAGTAAAATGCATCATTATAGTAACACAAATGTAGGCATTTAGTATTTCCATTTCTCAAAATATTGCAATAAATCACCTTTTAAATGTACAATGTTTGTTCTGTAACATTCTTTGGGGGTATTTGCCTTTTTTTGGTAAAAAAAAAAAAAACCAACAATTTCCACTACAGTAACAACAATATGAAAAAAAACTTCTAGTGGAGAAAATGACTATAAAATATTCAATATACACAATTAAACTAACCAGGCATTTTGCATCACAGTTTTATATATCACCTTTCTCTTCTTATAAGAGAGTACCTACAGAGTAGCTCTAGGTCACAGCACAGATAGCTTCTGTGCTGATGGTATAACAGAAAAGCCCTTTTATAAAACATTGAAAGTTGACAATAAGTCAGTATTATCTTAGATATGCCTTCTTATATTATTAATTGCTTTGGTCACTTATTTTAATGCTGTAATCTGTCTTTCCCTTCAAAGCAAACACAGAAGTGCAAGGGCAATTTTGAAGAGCTAAGATTTCAGTATTTGTGATCCAACACATGATTTAAAGTTCAAACTCTTGCAGATCATTCTTTGGACTCTTCAGCAGAAACATGACAATGACAGGAGCATCCAGTCCTTTGTCAGTATGGCATACTGGCACTGAAGGATTTAGGCAGAAGCACAGCAGAACAAAGGAAATAACATGATGGTTTAGGACCCCATGGACCAAGGTTAGGGTTCTATGGGAATGAAGTGTTATCAGATTATTATGAACAGATGAGCTTTGGAAGACATGCAGCAAACTTCACTCCAGGAGGCATGAGATCCCCTAACAGAGCATGTACCAAAGAAGTGAGAAATAATGTACATTAATATAACCCTTTCTTGTACATGAGAATGGAATGAAAGCTAGATTTTTCCTGGTATACATGGGCAAACTTGTCTTTGTCTATGACTAGTATAACATGGTCAAAACCAGATTTTTTTGATACAGGCAAAAAGAAAAATTCTCTTCATCTCTGATCTCATACTTAATATCTGAAATTACAGTTGAGGAGATTATTTAAGACACCTTGCTATATTCCTCAGTAAATTGTATGTGAGGAGAAAAAAAACAAAGTAAGGAGAATTTAATTCCTTTGCTTATCATCAACCTTCCTCTGTCTTGATGTTTGTTTTCCAGTATATAGCTTGAAGAAAACCATCACTAGTGGATAAGTTTACTATTCACAAAATATTATAGTGCTGTGCCTATAAAATATAAAGCGTCAGATATTTTCATTAAGTGCTCCTGTTAATACCACTATTTTATGCTTCATGGCATATCTAAAGATTATTTCTTCTAACACATAATTAGTATTTTTAAAAAAAATGGTTTTGGTTGGCAATTTGGACTTATCTTGCAAAGAGTGTGAACCTACAATGAACACCAAATGCATTTAAATCAAATACAGAGAGAAATGGTCAGATGATGGTCCTAAGTGACCAGTATCAAGAGCTCTTAGACTCCATAATGTTTAAATTATGCAAGAAATGGATTTGTAAAGAATTCCCAAAACCTGACAGAAAACTCACACAGTCCTGTACATCTGTATGCAAGCACTGAGATAAGGTGTGCTGGCTTAGGAAGGCCATGGAATACAGATGACGTTGTTGAGAGAGAATGATTGACTAGAAACAAGCTTCAACAAGTTTCAAAATACAGCCTTACAGAAAGACTAGATATTTTAGAGAAGCAGAACTGTGAAAGATGCATTGCGGCAGGACCACGTGGGGAAAAAACATAGGTGATAATAGCAGCATTGATTGGCAAAAGCTGACAGGCTGAAAAACATTTATAAGGTATTGTAACCAGGAAATAGGTTGCCTTTTGATGGAATGGTGCTAAGTTTTACATCTCTTGTGTCTCAGTATTCATCAAGACTGATAATGAAATATGATCTTTTAAAATGCCTCTCAGTTCTCTGTCTCTGTAAAAGCTGGGGAAACCAACAAAAGTGACTCATCCAGTGTCTCATAAATTTTATTGAAACCATTTAGCTAAAATAAAATGCAAAATCATAAACTAAAAAAAAATCTGAGGAGGGTTATCTGAAAGTGATCATCTGCTGCTGTGAAACAATTTAATGAATTTGACTAAAATCTGTAAATATTTTGAAGAAATTTTGAATAAATTTGTATTCAAAACATGAATATGTACCCTGAAGATGGTTCTAAATAGTTATTTTTTGTGTCTTAATGACCAACTTTTTGTTATTGATTTTATACATTTAATTTTTCATTTCTTATGCGGTGTATAACCCCCTTCTTTTTCTAATTCCCAGCAGACACAGGTTAGATGTTACAATAACACTCAGGTGGAAGAAGCCTGACAGCACTTGTGAACAGCTCTTACAGCAAGCATTATAAAAGTTTCCTTGAATTCAAGCAACTTTAAAGTATATCTCTTTGAGGCCACGTTTCAGGTTCATTTTGACACAGGAAATTTCCTTTCTGATGTCTTCCCTTTCAGAGCTGCATTGTTGTTCGTGCTGCCAGGCAGGCACACAACTGCAAGATACAAGCAAAACCCTGAAGTCTTGGGCCTTTCCCATGTACTAATGCCAAAGGAAGGACATGGAAAAAGAAATTACAAGAGAAGGTTTTTGACCTGTTCAGCTTGGTAATACTTGTAATTTTGAATTAACTGTAAATTCACTCGTGGTATAACTGCAAATGAAAAAAAGTCTGTTTTTTTAAAAAACCACAATTAACAGTAAGTACAAAGCAGCCACAGTGTTCTTCCATGCTTAGAAAACCAAGGCATTCACAGCAAAAAGGAATAAATTATGGAGGTTATAAACCAGAATGGGTGCTCTCTGGACAGCAGCAACTCTGAAAAGCATCTAAGGGATTCAGTGGACAAGCAATTTTACTGGGGTTTCCAGGACAATGCTGTGACTGAAAGAACTGTGTGACCTCTTAGGGATTAAATGACTAACAAGTACAATTATCATGTGAATTTGCTTGTTAGAAAAAAGCAAATTTGCTTGGAACTAGCATGACTCATATGTGAACACTATCAATAATCGTGATGCTGAGTGATATTTATTTAAAGAGACAAAAAAGAGCACAGTTATGTAAAATATACACAAATATACAAAAGGAGTGGAGAAAATGCCTTATGACAAGAACTTTGCTTGTTCAACCTGTTTGGCATATCAAGGAGGTGACTGGGGAATATCCTGGTTACAGGACATAAGTATGGCTTGAAAATACAGGAGACAAAAAGGTACTGCTATCTTCTAGAGAGAGACATAATAAAAGCAAAAATCTGGAATTTGATTCTGGAATTATTTAGATGGGATGTATGGTAAAATTTTAGCAAGGCATACAGTGACATTCCCAGCTCTTGAAGTCTTCAGTAACTACTGAACACTTTTTTGCAAGGCAGAAAGTACCAGCACTGAGGCAGCTGACCTGCCTCGGAGTTCTCACTGCCTCTCAAGACCTCCAGCTGCAGACAGAAGGCAGATGATGATGTTCTGGCATGGTGTTTCCCCAGAGTGGGATCCTTTCAGACTGACAAGACCTGTTCCCTGTTCCCAATTTTTTAGCACCTCCTTTTGCTGTTTTCTGTAAAGGACACTACGATTCCAGAAAATAAAGCGCCATGCTCCAGTGACGTTCAAAGTAGATTATTTTTTAGTGAACAGCAACTTTTATTGCTCCTAATGATTAAAAATACTCCAACCTACTTCTTTCCTGAATATTACAAACAACTATGGAAGCTACAAACAAAGCTGTGATCAAGGGATCAAAAATATAGAAAGGAATTATTGTAAAAGAAAAACTTCTTGATAATAGCTACCTCAATTACAAAAGGTCTAGAGATGATATTGGGTTATGAATTATGGTGAAAGATGTTCCATTTACATAGAAATAAAATACCTGCAAGAAAAAATTTTTATAACCAGCACACTGATCATTTCATCAGCAGCAAGATAAAGAAACAGACCTCCATGTATAGATCTCACTGCTTCTCTCTTAAAACAAGCTTCATAGTATATTTTAAATTTATGCAATAGACCTTATGTCAAAGAGTATTGAGAAACTTTAAACTTGATACTTCAAATGCTACAGGCAAAGATTTAAAGACTGACTTCTATACCTATTATAAAAAATATAATTTTCAAAAAGTTCTCAAATATTTTTGGATGCTCTCTCCTTCCCCTTTTTTTTTTTTTCCTAAGCATTTTACTCATTTCCACCAATAATTTAACACTGACACTTCAAATCACATTACTTGAGATGAGATGCTGCTCACTCTAACATCTACACTTCCACTCTTTCCCCAAACATAATTCACTTCTTATGTCTCATTTTTTGTTTTTCACAGAATCACAGAATACCAGGTTGGTAGAGACCTTCAAGATCATTGAATCCAACCCACGCCTAACACCTTAACTAAACCATAGCACTGAGTGCCACATCCAGTCTTTTTTTAAACACATCCAGGGATGGTGTCTCCACCACCTCCCAAGGGCAGACCATTCTAGTACTTTATCACTCTATCCATAAAAAACTTTTTCCTAATATCCAACCTGTATTTCCCTTGGTACAGCTCAAGGCTGTGTCTTCTGGTTCTGTCAGTTGCTGTCTGGTGAAAGAGACCAACCCCAGCTGACCACAGCCACCTTTCAGGGAGTTGTAGAGAGTGATAAGGTCACCCCTGAGTCTCCTTTTCTCCAGGCTAAACACCCCCAGCTCCCTCAGCCACTCCTCACAGGGTTTGTGTTCCCAGCCCCTCTCCAGCCTCGTTGCCTCCTCTGGACGCTCTCAATGTCCTTCCCAAACTGAGGGGCCAGAACTGGACACAGCACTCAAGGTGTGGCCTCACCAGTGCTGAGTACAGGGGAAGGATGACCTCCCTGCTCCTGCTAGCCACACTATTCCTGATCCAGGCCAAGATGCCACTGGCCTTCTTGGCCACCAGGGCACACTGCTGGCTCATGTCCAGTCGGCTGTCACCAGTACCCCCAGGTCCCTTTCTGCCTGGGCACTGTCCAGCCATACTGTCCCCAGCTCATAGCATTGCAGGGGGTTATTGTGGCCAAAATGCAGGAAATAGCACTTGGACTTATTAAACTTCATCTTGTTAGACTCTGCCCATCCATCCAACCATTCCAGGTCTCTCTCCAGCGCCCTCCTACCTTCCAACAGATCAATACACAATCCCAGCTTAGTGATGTCTGCAAATTTACTGATGAAAGACTCAACACCCTCACCCACGTCCATCAGTAAAGATATTGAACAGAACTGGCCCCAGCACAGACCCCTGAGGGACACCACTGGTGACTGACCCCAGCTGGATGCAGCACCATTCACCACCCCTGTCTGGGCCCAGCCATCCAGCCAGTTCCTAACCCAGCACAGAGTGCTCCTGTCTGAGCCGTGGGCTGCAGCTTTTCCAGGAGTGTGCTGTGGGAGACAGTGTCAAAGGCCTTGCTGAAATCCAGGTAGACAACATCCACTGCCTCTCCTTATTCACCAGGCAGGTCATAGAAGGAGATCAGGTTGGTCAAACACGACCTACCCCTCCTAAAGCCACACTGGCTGGGCCTGAGACCCTGGCCATCCTGTAAGTGCTATGTGATCATATTCAACATAAACTGGTTTTGGCCATTTTTACCTAATTTCAAGCACATTCATATAAACACATGTTTACATTTCTTGTCTGCCTCTGTCTAGTGCCAGGAACTAGTGGCATCAAGAACCAGCCTTTTTGTACCTTTATTTACTAACCAAAAGCTTCCTCCTATAGTACTTTACCATTGCTTGTACGTATTAGTTGAGCCCTTGTGAGTTCTCTATGGTATTCACCCCTTAGGATAAGGTATGCTTCCAAATACTGCCATTATTCTTGTGATTTTTCTATGAAGCCACTAATATTTATTTAATATATTAAAATCTACCTGAAAGGCATCTACAATGCTTTCCTCAATCTTACTAAATATTTCCTATTTTACTGTAGTTCAATGTCAGAGAAGAATATTTACAGATAGCACTAAGATACTGATTATCTCCAAGACTCCCCATGTCATTTTTTAAAGCCATTCACCTCATGGAGAAGATAAGCTAATCCACAGAAATGTCTGAATTGTACAGATATCTACCTCAGGGAGGGGGAGGAACTGAAAATGCCAGGAACTGCTTGTCTGCCTATCTATCCATTCTGTTCTGCATTGCAGCTATTCAGTATTAAGGAAGAAACTGTTCATTCCTGAAACCTGTTTTTAAAAATCATGTGGCATACTTTCAGTTCTGTGAAATGCAGTTAATGAACTGTGCACAATGATTCGCCGCTAGATCCTGACCTTCCCTACTATTTAATTGGCAATTAGTTCAACACACTGCACTGCATGCACTGCTAATGTTACCATGTTACCCAGACAGAAAGTTGTTTTTTCAGAAAGGAGTAAAAGCAAAGAAAAAGGATGTATGAAATTCCATCACTGGAAAGGATGTTTGAAACCCCATCACTACCAGCCCTTGGCAAAGATAAAGAAGGCTGCAGATTGAATATAACCTGTCTCCATAGGGAGCATCCTGCCAAAGCTCAGTGTGATGGTGCATAAAAGAACAGAATAAAGGAGGCTTAAAAAGTGACCACAGCATTCTTCAGATTTCTTGGCTGTAATCCACTTAGGAGTCTTACAGTTTTTATTAGTCTTCCCTTCTTTTAATGAAAACTGAAATATGACACAACCATTTATATTTGCAATGTTTCTAGCTTCAATACTATATGTGGAGAATCAGGAAAGAAATTATGAATACATTGGCTGCTGCTTTTTCTGCATAAGACTGTTATGGCTTTGGACTATAATCTGAATTCTCAGACAAGTCAGACCAAGTGAATCACAGATTTTGAAAGTGTGCTGAGAAGCCACCTGATTCACCACTGTGCTACTACGCCTCCTGGATAAGGTTATACAACATAAAAATAGAAACAGTGAAGCACTGTATTAGAAGCATGTTTAAACTGTAAAGTTTTCTGCTCGTATTCAAATAATTTTTCTAGAAAATTTTTCAGGATAAGAAATGTAATTTCAAGAGTTAAAATAGAAAGCAGATGATTGTAAGCACTGTATGGACTCTTTTTTCCTAGGAAGATAATTACAGGCAACAATCTGTCCAAATGTCTCGTAGCAGATAAAGAGTAAGTGATGTATATAACTATTGTGCATCCCTGCCGTGATGCAGCTGCTGCTTCTGTGTCACTAATGGACTCCTCTCTTGGCAGAGAAGGAATCTCCTGTCCTTTTTCAACAGGTGACAGGCAAAAATAAATTGCAAATCTTTGAGTTGGCCTGTCAGGAAGCCAATTATCATTTCAACTGACCAGAATCACTCAAAAAGAAAAGCAAGGAAGAAGAAACATGACAGAAGATGACAGAAAAATGACAGAAAAAACAACAGAACTGGGCAAAAAGGAAAAGTTGATTCAATGTTGAAAATACGAGCAGTCTCAAAATAAAATTAGGATAGCCTCCTAGTAGTTGTGCTGTTTTCCTTGCTTTCTTTTTCATTTGACGGGAGTAAATGCAAAGACCAGGCCCCTGTGGATCTTTTCTGGTATCTTAACAAAACACACTTTTCCCCTGGCAAGTTTTTACAGTTCATTATTTCAGTGTTTTGGGTTTTAATAGAGTGCTGCATCTTATTCAGCAGTAAGTACTGGTATGAACTTGAGAGACAGCATGGGTGGAAGAAGGGGAGAAGAGAGAGGGAAGGCTTTCTCATCCCTCCAATTGTAATACACTCCACAGCTTGCCCAGGGGAGGAAAAGGTGCTGGCCTCAGGGACAAGGGTGCAAAGCAAAAAGGGATAAACATGGTGATTTGGCTTAATAATATGCTGCCTACTATATCAAACTGGATTAGATACAGTTCATTTCCTGCAAAGGTTTCCCAAGATTTGCTTTACATTGCCTTGTGCCAAACTAGAGAGTTGTTTCCTGTTATCCCATAAAAGTGGGTTTAGTAGAAGGACACAACTGTAGTATGAAGCTGGGAGCTGCATGGTCCTGATGGTGAGTCTCAGATTAGGACACCTCCTACTCTACAGCTTGCTCCTAAATTTTCCCCCAGTACCTCAGCTGTGTAAACAATGACACCCAGCATAGATGACAAAGATCTTTCTCACAGATGCAATTTTACCACATGTTAGAGCAAACCAATTTAGAGACTGTTTAATGAGTGGCAGTCCTAACATGATACCTACACGTTTCTTTCCTTCAGAGTTTTCAGAAAGCATGTCAGTACATATGGTGCCACTGGTTTCGTAATTCATCATGTAAAGTGTTTGATTTGATTTAATTTATATGTAAAAATGAATAATCATATGAATAATGATTAATTGATGATCACCAATTTGCTTCCAGCTCTTATCTTCATGTTTGAATGGGTATAAAATATGAGTCCTTTGGGAAAGGAAATGCATGGTGCCACTGGAGGCCTGCCTGCACAAGGGTCAGATGATAGGAAGCTCAGACAATGCACTCGTCAGCTGCTCAGGGTCGTGGCCTTCGCCCCCTGGCATCCCACTGAGCTTCCTGCCTTTGCAGCCAACAGTAAATAACAGCAGTTTTGTGCATTCATAAACAGGCAGATTCTATCAGGAGGGAGTGGCTTTTATTACCCAGATTACACAGAAGCAGGTTCTCAGGGAACTTTAAATGTTTGCAGCTCCTGGCATGTCTGGTATCCTGCTTTCCACCACCAAGAAACCTACCAGCTTTTTTCAAAATGTTTTATTAGAAAAAAAAAATTTGCTCTCTAGCAGATCTAAAAACACTTTTCAGAATCTTCACCTAAAACTTAATTTCAGGTAAAAAGACAAGGTTGTATCAGTATTCTTATTCTTTAGCACAGAAACACAGGGCTAGCACTCACTCATTGTCACAAAATGGGGGAATTAACAATGTCCCTGGGTGTGCTTCTGTCTGCCTCTAGAACTGCTGTGCAGGAACTATTATTAGAATTGAAAAAGAAGAGCTAGTACTGAACAGTACTAAGTATCTAGGTAGTAAACAAGTATACTAAGCAGTAACAAAGTTTCTAAATAAAAGTAAATAATAAACAAACTGAAAATGGTCTTAAAAGCATTATGTTCTTAGCAAATAGCTGCAAGTTACATGGAAAAAAGACAAATATCTATTGTTTATATAACTGGAATCTACACAGTATGTCGTACAAACTGGAAAGTTGTTCAAATTCACACGTTTTCAGATATGGCGCAAGATTCTGTTTTATCAATGCATATCAATGATAAAAAAGATTGTATTAATATAAAATAAACTATAATGATATGATCTCTTAATCTCAAAACTCATTTGACTGATAATGCTTACGTTTATAAAATGTTGACTGGGGGCTTGAAGACTCAACACTGTGCCAACACTGTGCAAACTCACTTCGCTAAGTTTGCCATTAAGAAGAGTAGGGTGAATTTGCTCCAACAGACAGAGCTGGTCTGATTCCATGCCATGCTAAAAAAAATGCTTACCACAGATTCTAGGAATGCCCTTGATAGAAGTAACTTCTGCTGCTCTTGAACTGTATCTCTGTATTTTGCACACCTATTTGAACACACTGCATAGGTCCCTAACCCAGAATGGGCTGTGAGAAGCCTCCCTGAGGCCCCCACTCATGCATGTGCTGACCCCTGGGCTGGGGGCTTTGCTACACTTGCCAGAGAAATGCTGCAGACACCTGTGCCCAGACCTGACCGTGCCGTACTGACTTCAGTCCAGACTGGCAATTTAGACTGGCAACCCAGACTCTTGCCTGAGTCCTGATTTCCATGACTGGACTTCCTCTGATTTTATTCAGTTATAAATAGCGAGGTGTATGTCTACATACAAGAACATGTACCTGAGCATGGTTTCAGGCATAAGAAATGGAAGGATCTGCAATTTGCACGTGTCTGTGGGTATGAAATGTGAGTGAGGAAGGCTGCTGCAGCAGGCTGAGTCTGTAAATGGGGACTGTAACAAGGTGATGTGTGTGGCCAGCACAAACGGTACTGGTGTCATTGAGGACACTGCCCTGCCTTGGCTCATGCAGTGCCATCCCCTGCCGAGCAGCCTGCTCTTCCGGGCCCTGAGAAATTGCATCATCTGCTTTGGAAAGCACACAAAGAGCTGAGCTTGTACCCAATGGGAAAGAGACACAGACTAGGTAATTTTTATAGACTGAAACAATTTGCATCAGACATTATGAGGTCACAGAAAAACATTTTGAATTTTTTGTATCCAACAGCTTAAACAGCTCATTAAATTTAGGTTAAGATGAAGACGACTGGCTAGCTTTCATATCTATGAGACACTTCCATACTCTGCATGCCTGCAGGAAATAAAATTAAATTAAGAGTTAAAACTTTCCCATGCTCTCTGTAAGCATCTAAAGGATTATTAATGTTCATTACCAGCCAAACGCCAAGTTCCATTTGTAGAACCAGAGAAGAACTCCAGGATGATCACTGAAGCATTATGCATGCTTTTGTAATCATGTGGCAAGTTTCCTATGTCATCAAAGCAGCTGGAGACTGCTTACTTCCAAATGCTCCAATGCCAAGTTTGTTTGTCCCAGTTTCAGAATGTTACAGCAAAACAAAGCCAATTTGGACACTTTATTTTCTAGTTTTCTGCAATACTTTCATCTTTACTAGCCTGTTTTGAACTACCAGTCTTTAATAGGTGAAGATGATTTTCATCACAAAGGCACTTATTCAAAAGTTAATTTTGCAGATATCCATTAACTCATGTTGTCTACTGCTAGTAGGCAAGACATTTGATGACACCCCTGCTGTTGAACTGACTGTAAAAGTACATATAAAATAAAAAAGGAAAACACATATCTACAGTAGAAGATAAATAAAAATTATTTGTGGTTTGCTTGCTTAATGCCGATCTTGCTTGTAAAAATTCCATCATTTTATTTGATCATGACTGCTTTTACTCATTGTAACACACAGAAGTATTCTTTTTTTACAAGTTTAAAAAAAGTAAGAGAAAACTAATGGTGAGAAAAGTCTATCCTCTTTTAGCTGATATTCTGCCAACACTTAATTGCCATTATTCTGCACACACCGATCTACCAACTAATCTTATGGTTTCCATACACTGACGAATTAGAATAAGACTTGTACTTAATAAATAATTTTAAACTGCTTATAAACAGTTGTAGTACTTAGTTCAAGGAAAAAAAAATATGTATCGACAGAGACATTCATTCAGGTGCAGATACATTCAATGATCCTGCTTCTTCTTGTTTCCAAAGCTGAAGTATTCTATATAACCTAGATAGAAAAATCTTCACACATACTGTATTTTTCTTTCAAGTGTTATATCACTTTAAAAATCCTGCTACAGTTCCTGTCTTTCCAGGAATACCTAAAAACTGAGCAGTCACCGTTCTGTATCTCAGTGATATCTTTGTATTATCATCCTATGTATCATCACCACCATTCTCCTTTGACACCAAATGTCTCCTTATGTTCCTCCCTTGACACCAAATCAGACCTGAAGACATGCTTTCCAAGGAAAGTAACCACTTTAACATGAACTTTTATTTAGTGGTCAGGCAGTAAAAAAGAAAACTATTTTTGTATAGATAACTGGTACAAGGCCTTTTAGTTCCCTCTGAGCCTCTAACTTTTCCTTGTCATTCAGCCTGTAATGAAGAATTCCCCACACATGCTTCCTTTTTAAATATCACAGAAAAGGAGCTTCTTATTTTAAAAAAGCACAATAAAAAGGTCCGTCTCCACAGTTTAAAATAAAATTCCATCATGGGATTAAATCTGAACTCTTATCTACTTCACGATGTGTACATGGTCATGTAAGTCCCCAAAGAAAAATTGCCTTAGAACAAATATCTCTTGTCAGTGCAAGGAAAGACTCACACAAACCCACAAATTGTTTCTCAGAACTAAACTACAGTTTTTGCAGCAATAAATTAATATTCAGTTCAGAAGGATCATTTGCATTACAAATGCCAAAACAAACCCAAACTAAATAAGGAGATACTAGTGATGAAAGCTAGATCCTACAATGTGTTTTGTTCTGATCTCTGGCAATCAGAGTAAAGAAATATTTCATAGCCTACAAGCTCAGGGTGAAGTAACCAGACTTACCCTGTCACAGCTGCCAAGCACTGACTGTCTGTGCCCTCCTCAAATACTTAACTTCCAGGAGACAGATCTCACTGTTCTGCCAAGAACTGACTGCAGCAATTCAGAGCCAATGAAGGGTCATGTCATGAAAGGACATTTTCTATAGGAAGAAAATCCAGGAGGCTGCCCATCTCCAACAGGGGACAGAAAATGCCTAGTAACATCTGCTGGGGTATAACCTGCTTCTTGCCATGGTGGAAATACTTGCAATGTCTCTGCAGTTCACTTCCTTGCTGTGGAAGTACATCAGACATGATGGTGATAGTGTTTTTGCTGGATCTTAAGGATAATATAATCAAACACCTTCCAGCACACTAAGTTGTTTAGTGATAGCAAAAGTCTGCCCATGACCACCTACTGCGGTTTGGTGGGCCTGCAGACCACTTCAGCAATGCTTTCCACAAGCAGATTTTGCTTTTAAATATGCTGCAAGCATGAAGGGGAAAATTATGAAATGTGCTAGACAGTACTAGAAACAGAAGCCCTGCGTGGGTTAAAAACAGTAAACACTGATGGCAATTCCACCATAATCCCCTTCTACTGTCTTGCAAAGAAGAGGAGACAATTGGCAAAGCATCTCATCTGCTGTAGCCAGCAACATCAGATAATTGCAATGGAGATTCCTAGGACGGGACTCTTCCATTTACATTGTATAGACTAAGGTTTTACTGTAAATGGTATCAAATTTCACTATGTAACTAGCTGAAAGTACCTCCAATCCTTCACTGCCTCAGCTTTATTATCTTACAGCTATTCACATTTGGATGTTTATTGCATTTTATTATCATTGGCACAGTTACTCAAAATTGGCACCTTACAGCGATCCTTACACATAATCATTTAGACTGAATTTGGAGAC
The DNA here is from genome assembly GCF_023055355.1 of Agelaius tricolor. Lineage (NCBI taxonomy): Eukaryota > Metazoa > Chordata > Aves > Passeriformes > Icteridae > Agelaius > Agelaius tricolor. The sequence continues at coordinate 41,816,201 of NW_027269263.1, forward strand.
TGAGTCATGGCTAAAAATTGATTTGAATAGAGCTTTGTTCATTTAAGCTGCAGGATGAACAGTTCCAGAAGTGGAGCATAGAGTCCACTTCTTTGATTACTTTGATTTTCAGTAACTGCACTGCTGTAATTTCTCAGCAGTATTCAATAGCACCTTCATGTGTTTCTGGAATAATTTTGGTACAAACAGTAATTTCAGTAGAGTGTAACTGTTGGACAAATACCTCTTGTATGGAGAGACATTTGAAAATGTTTGAGAGAAATGGGGTTGAAGACTAGCAATAGGTATTTCAATAATTCATGATTAAAAACCAGAAATTTCCTTAAGGGTCTGTGTGAAAGAAAAGCAACATACACTATAAGAACGAACTGTAGAGCACAGAACATTATTTAAGTGCCATAGGCTCTCTATTAAACCCCTTTTACTTCTTACTGAAGAAGCTTAAAGGAAAGGGACAAACTGCAAACCTAAAGCTCTGGAAGGATGTGCACTACCACTGAAGACAGCCTGATTTTTTATAATGCAGTATAGAATGCAATTTTTCTTGGTACTGATTAAGCCACCAGAGAGGTGCTAAACTCCTTATTTTCACCAAATGGCAAATTCCAGGCATGCTCAAAAGTTGACATTTCATTCCAGTGAGTCTCAGTAGTAGGTACTGATGTTCAGCACCTATCAGAGTTAAGTCCTTTGTCACTCTAAAGTAATTGACTGGTTTAATTCTAACATGTACCTGGCCATAACGTGAGATTTTCATCAATTAATGAAAATACATAGTAAATGCTATAATAAATGATACTGGCAAGGAATACATTCAACTCACCTAAGAGATTAAAGGGTAGCACAATTTCAAAGAGGTTATCTTTGCTGGTAAGCCTGGTGTTTTAATTATTCCTTAGAATTAAAATTTATGTGCAAATTAAAAAAAAATTACATCTTTTTTTTGAGGAAAAAAAATCTACCAATTTTCATAAAGAATGAATAAATGCTTAATCTCCATCATGTGCCTAGAAACCCAGCATCTTTCTTCTGCTACTCTTCTGTTTGTAGACAACAGCATTATCCTGGTACCAGCAAGACAAAATCCATTTACTGCTAATAAAGTTAAGCCAGCTTGCCTTTGCACTGCAGAGAGGCTGCCTCTAGGAAATGTGCTTAAGTTCAGAAACTTCGTTGAGATGACCAGAAAAATGTGAGACTAAAAAGAAGACTAACAGAAAATTCTTCAGTGAATATGTAGAAGATTTTTTTGTCCTTAGAGTGGAGAATGGTTGCACTCTCTCAGTTAGATATTACAGTACTAATGCTTGTGGATACAGCAACCTGTTCAAATCTGGAATGCTTTAAGTAGATGAAAACTTGTAAAGGTTTCCTAACAAAACTTGCTTATGTTTTTTTTTTCCCAATTTAATACATTTTATGTTACATATCTTTCATATCTAATGAAATATACTATTTCATGAAACTGAGATAGAAATACAAACTAAATGACATTTAAACAAAGGTGTTTTGGTACTCTGGTTAGTAATGCAGTCATATACCTAATATAATTAGGTAATAAACATAAATTAGTATATTTGAAGACAAGCACATTTTAAAAACTTGCTCCTTGACCATTTTTCCTTAGGATTAGTGCTGGAGTGTCCTTTTCTGCCATGTTGGAATTGAGAATATGAGTGGACTTGAGTGTTGTTAAAAGTGACACTTTTACCAGTAATGACATTTAGGTTATATTTTGCTTCGATTCTTTTTGTCAACAGATCTTTCCAATAAATTGTTAGTGCTAAGAAGATTTATTCTAACAGCACTGACAGAGATAGTAACACTAACAGCTTGATAAATAATTAGAAACTTACCTACATTGGTACATGGTCCTAATTTGTGGAGTTTAGACCTAAAGTTCTCTTAGTCAGGGAATTAACAGGAATAAAAAGGGAATGCCTGTTTTGCTTCCTTAGAAAATGTACAGGACACTGGTTATCACTATAATTGTGTTATAAACAATCAGCACATGCCCTAAGATTTGCTACGGAAGCTGTAATACCCTATAGTTTATAGCAGCTATTTGCATGCCAGATGGACTCAGTAAAGAAAAGCAGCACTATGTTAAAATACCTATTTAAGAAAAGCATTCATGGTTTGGAAATTTAATTAAAAACAGCTAATGATTTTAAACATGCTTCTTTAAAAAAGCAAACAAACAACAAACTAATCGAGTTAATGTTTGGGAAATCACATTTTAATGGGTGATTTCTCAAATGCATATCTTTTACAGTTGTGTAATCTAGAAGCAAAGGCTAATACTCTGAAGCACATCCTGAAGCCCTGTTATTACAAACTTAAGAGCAGAGTCATTCAGGATACTGTCTACAGTTGGAGGATACAGATCCCCCTGACTGCAAAACCAGCTCAGCCTACCAAAGATCTAAGTGTCATAGTGGATGCTTGCTTGATTGTCTTCTTTCACTTGCCCCCTCCTAAGAGTGCCAAAGTAGACTATAAACCTAGCTCATGCAACTCACTTGGATGGATAAAGTTAGGTGAGACGAGCCTGATCCCTGGCTCCTAACATTTTAATAGATTGAAAAATGACAGGATCTGTATCTTCTATTCCTTTTAGGAGCAAATTTACAAAGAGTCAGACAAAGTGCTTATAAAGAGGATGGTTTTGAAACCATTTCTGATTTAGTGACAGGGTTTGGTTTCCAGTTTTATCTTTTTTGATACACAGCATGTCTGTCTCCAGTCTCAGTTATGGTCCCTTCTCAGAAAAGAATACAGCCTTCAACAAAACAATGAAGCTGAAAAATAGAAATAAATACATGATTTCTCACTTTGCAGAACTGGCCTCTTCATGTAAGACTGTGACTTGAGGGAAAATACAAATAAAGCACCATAATTTCTGTTGGAGAGGCTTTCAGGTTTTTTAATATGCAAAGACCTACTACAATCCAATAATCCCAGTTGCTGATAGTACAAAGACCCAACAACACTAAGTGACTGGGAAAAGAATACAGCCTTTAACAGCTCTCATTCACATTTCCAGTAGGAAAGAGCAACCTCACAAACTGCTGAAATTATTTTTGAAAATGTATACATTTAAAAACTAGTCACTCCTTCTAATTGATATAATACATCTAGAGGGCAGCTGAATGCCAGACAGTTGTTACTGCCGTGAAATTTTCATCTAGTAAGTGTGACAATTAACATCCTAACTGCATTTGTCTCATGCTAATGCTGAGTATCAAGAGACCAAATTGAGCACAACCTGTTAAAAACCTGAAGAGAAATTTAATATAGGAATAACATTTTGTAGCCAGCTGAGATTTACAATTTCTCTCACATAAAGTAAAAGGATATATGGTTTCAGATTCTACTGCCAACAGTACAAATAAACATGAATTCATCCCTAATAGGCACTGCAGGAAGTCAGCTATGCAATGTTAATGATTCTAGACTATCTTGCTAAAGTATACAGTTCATAATCTCAAGCAGATTCCACGGTTCTGTGACAATTAGGATATCATGCAGAGCAACAAAAAAAGCAACGCCAGCTGGAGACAGTCATTGAATCTCACTGTCAATGCAGCAGTAAAAGAAATCCTGTTCTATCAAAATGAAAAGCATAAAACGAAGATAAGATGAATAGGGTCAGGATGTAAAGCAATCCCAAACTGCCACCTTGAAACAGCTGAGTATTAAAGATCTTTGGGTAACTTTGGGTACAAGTCAGCAGATTGGGAGCTGTCTAACAGGATGCCACCACCGGATGTCATGGTGCTTCCACAACAAGCCACTGAACACGCATTTATCAGGCTGCACAGCTTGGAAGTGGCAGTACTGGGAGTTCAAAACACTGTCATGTTAACACTTTTCTTTTAGTTACTTTTCACTTTTACAATTTCTCCAATTTACTCCAGAAGCTGAAATTACTTGGTAAGCCTCAATAATACTTGAAGAAGTGAAAAAAGAAAATAAAATTTTATAGCTAGCAACCATAGTGCTGCAATTATCCTAACCCTAACATCATGTTTTGTTTTCCTTTAACATAGGTATAGCAGGCCTTCTGGAATATAATCTATTGTACTTACTCTTCTGTCTACTCAACACAGAATTGAAAATTTCCTTATTGTGTGCTAGCACCTTCATGTTCTACCACACCATGAATTTTACTAGCCAGGTAAAATGTGTTACACGCTTATCACAAATCTAAACAGCAGATTTTTGCAATAGAGGGATCCCAACAGCTAAAGCTGGAAAACACCAAACTTTATGCATCTACTATTATCTTTCTTTAGAATTCAGCCATGATATAAGCTTCCTTTCACCTAAAATGATATAGCTATAATGAAAGTGGTATTTTTGCTCTTCTGATTATTTACTATAGTCCACTGGCAAATCTAGAAAGAAGGGAAAAAGCAGCCTAATTATATAGGTATTGTATTAAAGCATCCTCCTCTGCTGATCAGCTCTGTGAAGGAAGCAAACCCAGAAACTCACAAAGCAAAGAATACTGGAGACCTGCATGCAGCCTCTACCCACAGCTAACAGGACACTTCCCCGGAAAATACTGTTTCCTTTAAGAATATCTTTTCGTAGATTAATAAGCAGAAAAGATGGGGAAAAGAAGTGTAGATATAATGGGGTGGTTTTGACAATGGAACAAGGGTGCCAGAAGGAGACATTTTGCCGTGCAGCACATCCTTAAGCGTGACAAAAGGAGGAGATATTTTGCTGGGCAGTACAACACTGAGATGATGATGAGTGCTGAAGATACAACACCCTTCAAGGCAGTAAGATCTAAGCTATCTGTGAAGAATTCCAGGAGATCATGATACCAAGTTATTGAAGGTAAAATGGTAAAAGAGCAGATGAAATTACATTCTGACATTAGCAAGTGATGAACATTAAAAAAAGTAACAGCACATACAAAAAACCAAGGTCTAAACCAGCCATTACCACTCAACCTCCCCCACATTTTAGCACAAGTCCCCAGATATATCAATCCAGCTCTCAGCAGCACTACAGGTCCAGTTTTAGCTATGATGAGCTCTAAATAAAGGTAATTGTAGTTTCACAACCAATGGTATCTCATATGGGAAGAGTAAACTAAAAAGCCTTCAGACATTCCGACTCTTCTCTGGCTCTTAGCAGTAGCAGCAGCCTTCCAAGCTTACTACGAGCTGTGAACAATAATTTTGAGTTCAACTTAACTATGTCATGCAGTTACACCATGTTGAGCAGAAAGGGAGTGTTAAGTATACTAACTCTAATGGGCAGCTTTAAATGAGCTCTGCAAACACCCTGAGTGAACTTGCTTTGATGGAGAAAGAAGCCTCACACTGTCATATATCCACAGATATCACATACAGCCTTCCAGGAGAAACCATAGAGAATAATAATTTAAGAACAGTAATCCACATGAAAAAATTATCCTCCCTCATGTATTTTTCATCTGCTTCTACAACTCATGCAACCCCCCAGCTTTGCTAAGGTCCTGAATAGGAGCAGTGTCTCCTCACACAAATGTATGCTGCCACTGGAACCAGCTCACGCTGGGGCAGCAAACGCAAGAATTAGCGACTATCTGCACAACCTGCAAACAAAAGTGCTGCTCTGACAAGAGCCACTCAAACTCCTACACCTGCACAGCTACCCAAGCATTTGATACAATCTACCAAATGCTCTTATCACAGGCGCCTATGTGGCTAACACTGAACAACCATTTTGACAAGAACAAAATTTCTGTTCCTCTTGAGGAATAGAATTTGAATTTTCTTTCTCAAATCAGTGGAGCTAAACCAGTATGAACATTCTTGCTGATCTGCAACCTAGAAAAAACATTTTAAGGAGAATGCATTTTAGTGCCTTGCTATTCCGAGGAACTGGAGAGAACATGTCATACTACATGCAGGCATCCTCTGCCTACATCTAGTTCGCATTCTTTTATGTGTCCATCTTTCAGATGGACAACAGGCTACAATTTAAGTCAAATTCAGCATGCACAGATAGAGAGATGTTATTCAGACTGCAGTGAGGCATTAGTTTCTGCTTTCTCATTTAGAAAACAGTCATTTCAATTTCTGTAAGCTTCACGTTCTTTTGGATTTATCTGCTCTCTACCCCCTCCAGCCCATGAGAAAACAGCTATCTTCCTTTGCAACCATGGCAAGGTCACTTGCTGCAAACTGCAAAGAGAAAACTGGCTGCAATTACTGGATGTAAGCACAAACACTCATTCTCCTCACTTGAGAAACTGAGCTGTTGCTATCAATTACATGTATTTAGCTCTTCCCTGGCAAGCATAAATGCTTGCATACAGTAATTACAGCTGCTCTGATGTCCCCAGAAGGAAGTAGGGGAAGTAAAATAAATTACAATAATTAATTTTTATTGCCTTCCACTTAAGTTTTATGCTTTTAATTGCAAAATCTTACAATTAATAATTTAAAACATATTTTCTTTTTTTTTTAACAGTATTTCATAAACTTAGGCCACAAAATACTGTCGCTTTGTAAAAGCATCTCAAAATCTACTGCATTGCTTGTGGGCTCAGAATAAATAACTTGAGACTCATGGTTAAGAATCCTAATTGGTTTGATAGACCATATTTCAAATATATGTATTATGTCTAAGAAATTTAACACTGTAATTAATAAAAATGCAGTAAAATATATTATTTTACACTATATGTTTAGTAGTGGAGACACACCTGAAATTTCCTTACTACAAGGTATTCCTCTGTAATAATTCTTTGTGCAGACTAAAAAGACACAGCATTTTTATATTCCTTATATATGCTATATTCTTCTGCAGTGATTAATGCTGCATGTTTAGTAAGTTAATTGTTAGGAATTCAACACAGTATGTAATGGCATTGGTCTTTGTGGAGAAAAAACAGCAAAGAAATAAAGGTATTTATGTATGAGAGAAAGCAAAAATTATTCTTTCAAAAATTAATCTTCAATGGAATAGTAACTCAAACCTGCATACAAATTCTAGTATTTGTTAAGTGTGATATACCAGGGAAGATTAAAAATCATCCCTCCCATTTCTGCTAAAGTTCTTTGAGGGAGCCAACAAGGTAATCAACTCATTAACAGTGAAAAAACCTCAAAGCTGGTCAAGTGTCACTAGGAAAGAAACAGAAACCTCACCAGAAAATGTCATGATGCCATCCTATAGATGCTGACATCCCCAGCTTAGGTTCTGGGATTTTCATTCTCCTCCACACCAAAACACTGCAGGTAGAAGGGTACTGACTGCACTGACCCCAGGAGCAGTGAGGAGGAACCAGCCCCAGGGACCTCAGCCCACACCACCTGCACTTCAGGTGTTCCACTTCTGCCCAGCTCTAATGTGGTGGCACAGATGAACCCTGGCCATGTACCCTCAGCTGTCTGTGGCACCAGACTGAGCTCAGCACAGCCCAGTTGTGCAGCCACTGCTGCAGTTTATTCATTAAGAGAGACAGGAAGGTGTAAAACACTATGTGACCTACAGTTAATGAGGTAAGAAACCTACAGAAAGAAGTGTTATTGTTGAGAAGGTAAAATACAGCACTAAAGCAGTTCATAAGAAAAACATAACAGTTTAGAACTTTTAGGTTTTTAAGGTTTAAACCCTCAAGGTTTAAAACCCCAAGAGTAAAAAAACAGGACTTGGAAGATGGAGATTCAGGAACACTGAAGATAATAAATGATTATTTCCCCACATGGCTGATGCCCACTGCAGAACATCAGGACACAAAAAGCTTCTTTTTGAGAGGGGTATTTCATAGCTTTTTAGCTCTATCTATTGCATACATTAAGCAATAAATTTGAATTCCCAAACTGCATCTATCCTGCTTGCAGAGTGTCTCGAGGAACAGATTACTCATGCAATGCGTTCCAAAGAGAGTATTCATTTAAAATAAAGATGCGTGTGAAGCACAAGTTTCACATCAGTTTCCTCAGAAGAAATTCAGTTTGTGTATTGCCCATGTCTTTACATGAAAAAAGGATGACCTGGAGATTGCCATCAAAGCCCACTCCACAGTAGGCATAGGTACTCTGGATCTCACTACTGATTATGTAAGGATGTCAAGTTTCTTTTAATTAATTCAAATGCAATTACACAATCAAGCAATACAGAAATCTCTAAAACAAAATTAAGCCCAAGGATGGCAGCTGTGATTTGGGAATTCCCAAAGTAACAAACTTCTGGGAATAGACAGAATATTGTAGGAGTACATTATGAAAAATTTTCCTTTTTTTTTATATTCTTCCTTCTTCATATGTTATTTCAAAGTCCTAGAGAGAAAATACTAGGCTGGATAGAAAGACTATTTTAGAATCTTACATAATTCCTGTTTCCACACAGTTTTGATAGTATGTACTCGATATACAAAGAGTAAATTTTATATACATGTCCCTTTTCATCCAAAAGAAATAGGCAGTAGGGGTTTCTTTATTTCCTTTCATTTTTCTATTACAAAATATTAGCTTTTTCCAATGTGGCTTGTTTGACTTTACTTTGCTGGTCATGTTAAACTGCTGCATATGCCAGACTTTGCTTAAGTACTGCACAGAAGTTAGGTGCTATTATATACATATAAATATGGTATAAAACTTCTTTATACACAGTAGAACACTCAAATGTCAGTGTCAAGAAAAGCCAGGATAACCAGGCCTCTTAGTTTAGCCACAATTGTCCTGGGATACCTGTCTCTTCCCTGCAAACTCAAAGGACTACCTAACACAGACAATTTCCTTTCAAGACAGTATTTCTGTAGTCTTCCCTGTTCACTTTGTACTAAAATGACAAAATAAACTGAACTTGATCCACACTTGTGTATTCACCATGAGCTTAAACTTCTAGCATTGTGACCAAAGGCTGGCTGTGTGGGACATAGTCCCTTTCAAGCAATCTGTCCTGTGATGATACAACCTCCCTGGGAAAGGGAGAATCAAGCTGGGAACAACAGGGTCACAGTTTCACTACAGAATTCCAGACACTTCCACAGAATAAGGATGGTTGCATGTGGTGTCTCAAATAGGACCATGTACTGTAAAGCAACTGCAATAACTCTTTAGATGCATGAGGTTTGCATGACAGTCCACACAAAGATGAAGGACAGACCTTTGGTACACCTTTGGACAAAAAAATTAATCCTCCATGAAAAACATTTTTTAAACAATTAACCATTTATGGAAAACCATTTTCTAAGACATGTATTTTGGTTTTGGGAGGAGGGAGAAAAAACAACACTGTTCAATCAGGTAATTTCAAAGCCAGTAACTAAATCAAATGAATTTTCAGGACATTAAAAATAATTTCTTCTGCTAAAAGCCCACACGAACCCAACACCTATCATTCCACCCGAAGTCCGCCATTTTACCATTCAGATTTTTGTTAAAAAAAAGAAGAAAAAGGGGGAGGTTTTCAGACCACTAATTATCACATAATCACAGATTTATTTGCACTTTGAAAAAAGACAAGAGGCAAAAATATTTGTGTCAAGAAGGGTTGTGTAAGAAGATAATTAGATAATTAGTGTATGGAAACACTGATAATCTTTTTTGATGATCTGGGTATCTGGGTGAGGGGATTGAATCTACCATTGGCAAATTTGTGGAAAACAAGAAGTTGGTCAGTGCGTTGATTTGCTGGAGAATAGGAAGGCCCTGCAAAGGGACCTGGACAGGCTGGATTCATGGGCTGAGACCAGGGGCATGAGGTTGAAAAAGACCAAGTGCCAGGTCCTGCACTTGGGTCACAACAACCTCAGGCAGCGCCACAGACTGGGGGCAGAGTGGCTGTAAAGTTGCCAAGAAAAAAGGCCCCAGAGGTCCTGGTTGACAGCTTAAACATGAGCCGGTGTGTGCTCAGGCAGCCAAGAAGGCAAATGGCATCCTGGCTTGCAACAGAAAGAGTGTGACCAGCAGGACCAGGGCAGTGATTGTCCCCTGTATGCAGCACAGGTGAGGCCACACCTTGAATCCTGCATCCAGTTCCAGGCCCTTTTCACTACAGGAAAGGCATTGAGGGGCTGGAGTGTGTCCAGAGAAGAGAAATGGAGTTGGTTAAGGGTCTGGAGCTTGCGTCCTACAAGGAGCAGCTGAGGGAGCTGGGGTTGTTTAGCCTGGAGAACAGGAGGCTGGGGGTGACTTTATTGCCCTCTGCAACTACTTGAAAGGAGGCTGACGACAGGCGGGGGTTGGGCTCTTGCACCAGACAACCAGCTGCAAAAGAGGGCTTAGTCTTAAACTGGGCCAAGGCAGGTTTAGGTTGAACATTAGGAAGAATTTCTTTCACAGAAAGGGTGATTAGACATTGGAATGGACTGTGCAAGAAGGAGGTGGAATCACCATTCCTGCAGGTATTTAAGGAAAGGCTGGACGTGGCACTCAGCGCCATGGTCAAGTTAGCATGGTGTTGTCTGGTCATAGGTTACACTGGATGATCTCAGGTCTTTTTCAGCCTACCTGATTCTGTGACTGGGCACTAGCAAAGTGGGAGTGCCCACATTGCCCTAACAGGAGAGCTCATTTGTGATCCAGTATCAGGTATAACTTGTAGTTCCTACTTTAGTAAACCTGGGTTCTTAAAGGTAGGTCAAAAATTCTAATATGGTGTTTTAAACAAAAAATTACTTGCATTTTAACGTCATGAATCTACATATCCATTTGCAGTGGAAAGCAATCAGTTTGACAGCATTTTGAAAGCTTAATCATGTGTACTTAAGGACTCCAGAAGCTGACTTTTAAGGCTCAGAAAAGTTTCTTGCTTCTTGAAGCTGCAAATGATATGAATACCATCTCAGGGGCAGCTCTCCAACCTCTAAAGGTCCAAAAGTGGCAAAGCAAATCCACTGACATTTATCTTCAAGACACCCATTATTGGAAGGCTTCCATTTGATATTTAACACTTCCAATATATCCATTTTCTAATTTTACTGATCTCATACTTTACTATGTGCTTTTAGCAATATTATAAGATTTATGTGTAACAATAAAAGAATCTTTAACTTATTATTTTAAAATAGAATAATAGAATAACTTGATTTGAAAGGATCCCCTAAAAATCCAACTTTTGGTCCAGCATAGGACCACCCCTAAGAGTCACAATGTGCGCCTTAGAGCACTGTTCAAACGCTTCTTGCACTCTTGTCAGGGATTGGTGCTGGGACCACTTCCCTGGGGAGCCTATTCCAGGGCTCAACTACCCTCTGGGTAAGAATCTTTTTCTAATATTTAACCTAAGCCTCCCCTGACACAGCTTCAGGCCATTCCCTCAAGTCCTGTCACTGGTCACCACAGAGCAGAGATCAGTGTCTTCCCCTCAGTCTTCTCTTCTCCAGGCTGAACAGACCAAATGGCCACAGTCACTCCTCACAGGGCTTCCCCTCGAGGCCCTTCAACATCTTTGTAGCTTTCTCCAGATGCTTTTTAATCGCTTAATATTTTTCTTATATTGTGGCTCCCAAAACGACACAAAATATTCAAGGTGAGGCCGCCTCAGTGTAGAGCAGAGCGGACAATCCCCTCCCTTGCCTGGCTGCCAATGCTGTGCCTGATGCCCCCCAGGAGAGGGTTGCCCCCCTGGCTGCCAGGGCACTGCTAACTCAGATTCAACTTTCCCTTGACCAGCTCCCCCAGGTCCCTTTCTGTGGCATTGCCCCTCAGCATCTCCTTCCCCAGTCTGTGCATCCAGGCTTGCCTCATCCCAGGGGCAGAATCTGGCACCTGTCTTTGTTAAACTTTATACAACTGCTGAATCTCTAGTCCTCTAATTTGTCAAGGTCTCTCTGCAGGGCCTCTCTGCCTCTGAGGGAATCGATAGGTCCTCACAATTTAGTGTCAGCAGCAAACCTATTTAACGTATCTTTGCACATCCAAGTTATTTATGAAGGTTTTGAAGTGCACTGTCCCTAAAAAGGAGCCCTGTGGAATGACACTGATGACCAGTTGCCAGCCTGATGTCACCCCATTCACTGTAACCCTTTGTACCCAAACCATGAGCCAGTTGCTCACCTGCCACATGATGTGTTTGTCCAGCTGGGTGTTGGACATTTTCTCCAGAAGGATCCTGTGAGAGACAGTATTGAAATCTTTACTGAAATCCAACAAGATTACATCAGCTAGGTTCCCTTGGTCAATTGTGAAGGGACAATTGGACAACTTAGTCAAGTTCTGTAACTTTTTTTAATTCTACAAAGTTTTAATATCAAGCATCTGTATCGATAACTCGTACAGCAATTTCTATCCCATCCAGGATTTTAGGAAAAATACACTGGTATATTTTATAACTTGAGATCAGAGAGGAAAACACTCTCATCCAAACACTACTTGCAGACAGTCATTTAAGACTGCAGCCTGGGGAAGCAGCCCCAGCTGGACTCCAGCCTTGAGAACTGATGTAGTCTAAAGTAAGGCAGACCTGAAAAAGCCTGAAGCGCTCAGAACACACCCAGGGTCTGGCATCACTGCACCGCCAGCTTCCTGTGGTATTCTGCTGTGCCTGGTTGTGATGTGTGGTGGAGGAATGGCCTAAATACTTAATGTCTAAGCACTGACTAATATTCATAGAAAACAGATGGGTTGGAGGAGATTCCAAATGCCTGAAGCTCTTTTTTGTCCTCATCTGTCTCCTGCATGGAGTGTCTGGCAGCTGTACTCTAATATTTTCATTTGTTTTGAATTAAACTTTTCTCTGCTCTTGTCCTACCCATTTCTTCTTTCATACTCTGCTTGTGACCCTCTCTGCACATGTGCCTGTTTTAATTATGAATCTGCTTGAGCAGGGAAGGCAACCTGGGCTTGACTTATCACAATATTTACCTGTAGGTCCAGGGAGATTTTTTTAAGCAGCACTTTCAATGCTAGATTAATCTGTTACCTTATTCTACACTATGGCTTCCTACAGAAATCCTCTTAGAGGTCTTTAAAAATTTTTTTAACCATGGTTTAAAATAAAGAGGTTTTTCTTTTAATATGACCTCTGACTGTAGCTGACGAGGTTAAAAACACTTCTGCAAACTGCTACAGATTGTGTAATAAAATAATTCAACCCCTAATAATTGTGTTCTTACATCTTATGAGAATTGTGTAGCTCTTGGAGACACTTTTAAAAAAGTCTAATCATTCTGAGCATACTTCATTAAAATCAGAAAACATTTAAAAGACAGAAAAAGAAGGCAAAGTCTTGAAAAGACTCAAGCATGTGTTCCACATATTTGTGAGAACTTGCGTATACACACACATTGAAGTACAACAGATCTAGATAATCTAAAATAAAAAAAGACTGACACCTATTCCCTGATCTGATTCATCACCCATTTATTATTTCGATCTGATAAGTATCTTAGTCTGATTTTATGTCATAAATAAGTACTTCTATTAATGTTTAATGAGGCATAAAAGTTACCATGAAAAAGCCCTTCTGACCACTGCTATTTATGGTTGCTAGAACTAATAAAAAATGAAATTATTTAAAGACAATTGCATGCCACTGAAGTACTGAAATTAATTTTCAGTTTTTATCCTGAGATATTATTTTAAACTGAAATCCAGACTAAGACTCATCTGTATACTATGACTTGCTTCCTAATGTCCTTTACAACTCCTTCAAGTCCCTCTAGTCCAGCTATTTCTTTCTCTGATTCAAAAAATCAAGTTGGACCACCTTCTCCTCCTAACTTTTTATTCTAAGTAAATGTTAGTAACAAGTAGCTCAAAGCTGAAAAGTAATTAAATTTATTTTTTTAGCCTTTTACAGGCTTCATCTGCTTGTACCAAATACAATATTCTCCACTGCAGCCATGGCACAGTCCATTACTTCTGTGTTTGGCTACACCAGCAGTCCTGATAGCCTAAGAAATCTTCTTGATTGCTTATCTCAGTGCCAAGGGACTTGGATGAAGAGCACATTCAGAAACTTGACAGAAAAACAGTCAAGAGGTTTCCTGTCCCACTCTCATTTTATGCCTCTCCAGCTAAGGAGGTCACTACACCTGATTCAACTCCATATAAATCTGGAACTGATTTCTATACTGAAAAAGGCTGAGCAGCAAAATATGAATTTTAGAAGAAACTGGTTAGCCTCACTAACAGTACAATCCAAGGATGATTTTCTTGAGTTTAATGACTGAACTACAATAGTGTTTGAATAAGCTGAACACCAGGAAAGAACACCATTGCATTCATGTTGGACAGAAATCTTCAAAAGTTTGAAAAGCGTTCAGCAAATTGAAATGGGGGAAAAAACCAAAAAAGCCAGCACTGTGCCATCTCAGTACAAACAAGATAGCCTAACTTGCTCAGTTCTAAATGAATGAAACAGGAGCCACTTTAAGACTGTCTTAGAGTTCAGCCTCCAGAGGAATTTTTAACCCACAGGGTTTTAATTCTTTTCTGGCTCAAAGGACAGAGGGCACTTCCTGGTGCCATCTGCTCTGGACTCAAGAACTATGACATAGCAAAATATCACAGAGTGGGCTCCACCAGTAAGGATTTTTGCCTGCTCATCACTAAATGTGCCTGATGAGCTTTCAGAGCCCTCATAACATCAGGTAGGTTCACACATACCTCTTCATTGGTGTATGCCTGATGTCTCCAGTGAACCTGGATCAAAAAACCTGGACAATCTGTGTCGCATGAGGTGGCTTAATGATTTCTACTCAGATTAAACCTGAAAAATATTCCAGTGGACACCACTGTCTTGAAGACATTTTGTTGACCTCTGGGTATCATGGATAATACATAACACCAAATGCTCTCCCATCAGAGAGCAATGAACAAAAGCCAGACCTGTCCCTGCTTGTGCTTTGGAATGAGTGGCTTCACAAGGCATGAGAGCTGTAAGAGTGAAATGCAAGGGCAAGAAGAGGTGCAGTTTCATCATGATATAATGTTAAGGACTTCAGCAGAATTACTTTTGGACTGGAGAAACAGAAGTGAGACCAAAAGACTCCTTACAATTTCTTTAACTGAAATCTTAAAAAATATGCTGTCCCTAACACATTCTGTTGTAGGTTTCCCTGCACCTATAGAACAGTCGGAATAGAAGGAGAGAACTTTTAAAAACGTCTTAATCACAAAACTTCCCATGCTGCACTAAACCCAATCACCTGTAGGAGCACATTGGAACTGTGTGGTATTGCATCTCAGTACAGCAAAGCCGGAGGGCAGTGATGCTACATCTGAGAGCCATGGCAGAAGGAAACACTTGGTTTCATGCCTAAGCACACTTTCTTTCCATGTTTCTGATTTAATGTATAGCGCTTTGTAAAAAAAAAACAGAAGAGAAGCAGCAAAATTTCCACTCCTGGGCATATGATACAAGGTAACAACGTACACAAACACATCAGAACAGGGGTGGTGTCTAGAAACTGGACTTCACAGATAACTCTTCAGAAAAGTATTTAATCCTGGGATTAGTTTTAGAAAAATTAATTGGCTTTTCATAGAATGAAATCTATACCCATCAAAGGAGGGAGATTCTGGAACAACCTTCCAAAGAAGGAACCAACAACTGTTCCTAAAAATTGAGAAGTTTTTGAAAGAAGTTAAAGAACAGAATGCTCTCCTTATTCTATCATCCTGCATTTTAAAATAAATTATTAATAAAACACTAGAAAACACCACGTTAAAAATTTAAATTCAGAAGTAAACAGGGAACAATTTGAGTACAGTAGCATTTTATGTTTCTGGATTTTGATTACCATAAGCTCTTACTAAGGTACCTGCAGTTTTCCAGATCACTGTGTCAAGCTCCACCCTCACCTCCTATTCCAGTGAGTATATGGAGGCGTTCACTTTAAGATGAGCTTGCCATTCATCAAAGGTTTGAGAGGCCTAAGGAAATTATTCATGTCATAGCGAAAAGTAATACCAACATCCTTCAAATAATCACAATCAAACCATAAGAACCTTGTGCCTTCCTGCAGTAAAACTGGCAGATAGGGCACGAGAGGACTCAGGCAAACCTGCAAGCTTCACCTCTGGATCCTTCTGTAGAGAACTGTGGTGTGGGGGGATCACTCCAGGAAGCAACCAAATAGGTGCAGAAGTGTTCTCCTGCATTTCAGAGCTATGGATCAACAAGGAGTTAAAATATAAGTCTTTCCTTTTGCTTCTATATCCTGGCTGCACAGCCCATAGGCAGCCATAGGACACATTTCTGGCATATGTTAATAAGGGGCAGACAGAGAGAAATAATGTCTCAGAAAAAAATGCGTACAGAATTTAGAATAATTAAGATTAACTGTTGATTAAAAAAACAGATGGTATAAACATCTTTACTTTCAGCTGAATATTTTGAGTTGCTTTCTCAATATAGTTGTGCAATGTAAGTGCATGGACACAGTCAATCTGGTGAAACATCTGAGGAAGTAATTTATCTTAATTATAGCAAGCATGCAGGACAACCTCACATAACATCAGGAAATGTATCTAGATGATATAATAGGCCACAGCAAAGTAGTTAAGCAATGGCTCATGAGTAGGGATTGTTAGTTAATTGATTTACAGCTATTCTTTAATTAGTAGCAAATTTTGACCTAAAAAAATAACAATATTTGCAGTTAACCATTTCTTGGACAAGGCAACAAAAGTGGTTTTTAGTGCTTTTACTGCTGGTACCCTCAGATAAAATACTGAATTTTCATTTCAACATCTTCACTTTTTAAAAATTATATCCAGATAGTTTACAATCTAAACACCATTTTAAAATGAAGTGCTGGAGAAGACAATGTCTAAGCATAGTGCATAAATCACATCCTGCACTCTTTCTGGGAAAGAAGAGCATTGCTTGCTGAATATGAAATCAGCCCAAGTTCTATTAACTATACATTAAAAGAAATTAAAAGAGCAAAAATTGTGATTCTCATGGTATAAAGCCTTAAATATGTTCAGCATTAAGTTCTCAGCCTCATCATAAATAACTTATAAAAATTAACTGAGTGCATTTTCAGCAGACTGATCTACATTGCAAGAATGCTGTATATATTAAGAACATTATCTACAGAAATCAGCAGGAGAAACCTTAAAGCTACTTAAAGTTTTAATTTATTCCAGGCTATCAAAATATGAATAATTGTAAAATTACCAATTGTTATCTAATTTGAGCTATTTCTGACCTGTCAAAGAAAAAACATTAATCAATTTCTATTTTCAGGTGCTTCTACCTTTTATAATATGTTTGAACCAGTAAGAAAATCTTACTGGAATACAGGGAAGGCTTTAGATGAAGCAATTTGCTTCACACTTTCTTATAGAGCTTGCTTTTAAGATATTCACTTTTAAAAATGGCTGTGACTCTACACCACACCACTCTCAACCTCAGCTATTGAGAATTTCTATTTACATTTTTGATGTTAGATCAACTTGAACATGAATTTTGGTTTTATTCACTCAAAAGTCATACACAAGCATGTCATATAGTTTGATAATGAAGATGGCATTGACCTTATAATCTTTCAGGTCCTCTGGCTATTCCAGACCCTGGTGGCATTCCCAGAGTCCCTCACTTCAGTGACAGAGCACACCACAGGCCACAGCTGCCTGCCAGTAGGCACCTGGGGGGTGTGGCCCCTCAGCACATCTAACTGACCTTGCAACCTGCAAAACTGGGTGTTTGTCCTGTGGCTGAAAAAAAATTAAGCGACTAAGTAGAAGTTTTTTTAAGTCAAACTACTCAGCATTCGTTAATGAGAGGACAGGAATTGAATCTAATCAGTGAAATGACCACGCCCCAAAATTTAACCATCACTTTCAAACTTGCAATTCATCTCAGAAATCCCTCACCTTAGTCTGCTGCCTCAAAGACATGACTTCTTCCCCTTACCTAGTCATTATTTATAAAAATTATTATGAATAAATGAAATTTTTTTTTATTTATTGTTCTTTTGGCTTCCATGAACATACACACCTAAGCCTTTGGTTTATATACTCCATTTAGTATGCTCCAGCACAGACATTACTGCAGAAATGTCTCTGAATAATTAGGTAAAGTGAGTGGGTTATATGTAATCAGTGCCAGCTGAGCTCCACACAGAAAGAAATACTGACAAAGATGTATAGAATATTCACAGAAAGAGTTCTGACATTTTCCAGTGCTGGACAAAGTAATTAAAATCAAAGACACAGCTATCATCTCTGCTACAGTAAAATCAAAACTCCCAATGAAGGCTCCAAAAGCATGCAACAAAAACTATAATAGAGTTTCCCAAGCATTTTATTCCAAATAAAGAAGTTTAATAAACATGGAAAGAATGAAGCATTGCTATTCTCATACAAAATTTGATGAACTTGAGTAAAAGAAGAGCTTAGCATTTTTGATTTGTCCTTCATTGCAATCAAGAGCAGAGCCCAGTCCCTGTATTTAAGCCCCATGACAAATCCTCCCTCAGGAAGGAGGAAGGATTGCATTGCACAGCTACATGGCACCTACATCTAATGACTCAATTCCCACCATCAGACCACTGGGCAGGCAATGGGTCTCATTCCACAACTGACAACCTCTAGTGACCAGTCTCATTTTGCCATTTGCTCATTTGATCTCAGAACCACTGTTGTCAATCACTTGAAGTGCCTCTTTCATCAGAAGTTGTGGCTGGAATTTCATTTAATATAAGTGAAAGGTTTTAGATGTACACAAAAATCAGGCTAAGCATAGAAGGCCACTACAAATGGAAACTAGCATTAAATGTTTCCTTTCACCCTTGAAGAAAGATGTCTGGAGGTTTTTTTTCCCATAAGTCTAATCATAACTCACTTTTTAACAGTATTTCATAAACAAATTATTAGTGCAAAATAATAACATTTATATAGGGCTCAGTTATCCATACTTCTTTCAGGCTAAGAGAGAAAACAAACATGGAAAGTATAGAAATGAACAGCACACATTTGCTTCTCTTTTTCTTTTCCTCCAGTCTCCACTAAAAATAGCTGACAGTATAAGGAGTTCTATAATTCATGGTAAGATGCATGCCAGAACTAGGAAAACAAAGTCACCTGGGAAATTTCTGCAGGCACAGCAGAGATACAATAAAAGAGAAAAACTCCTAAAGAGTCACCTTGGAAAGTACTAAGGCACAGCACTCATCTCCACTGTGGGGAACAAAGAGGAAGCACATTATAGCATCCAAGACATACTGTAGTACTTAAGAGAAAGAAGTTTCTCTGAGATAGCACATATTTCTTGTTTTAAAATCTTTCATCTTCATACTTTCCCTGTTTGAGGTAGTTTTGACAGAATTTTCTAAACTCCCATTGGACTGAAAACAAGAACATATTACAAGTGCAGAGAGAAGTGCCATGAGAATGCTTTTCAGAGCATTTGAAGAGAAAAACCAGTTCAAAAAGAGATTAAACAAATTCCTGGTGGACAGGTTAATCAGAGACTACTGAACACCCACCAGCTGTCTCTGGATCAGGGATTCACTGAGTAGCTGAAGGCTAGAAGGTAAAGCAAGGGAAGTGTTTCTTCTTAGTGACTGTTCAAGCTAGGATGTTGGATTAGATCTGGTCCAGCACAGCCCTCCTCACAGTCTTGCATTATGCTCCCCAAAAAATCTGAACTGTAGCCACTTTCACCCAAAACATCCTGTGTGACAAGCCAGTCCTGGATGTCTGAGACAGGTAAAGATGCTCTGTAGCAACAATGGCAGAAAAATAACCAACACTACCAGTTTTCTGAATACTACTAAATGCTTACTTGGATGAAGTGATTGGCAAAGGTGCTTTACCAGACTCCGGAAAACAATGGTTCTCTTTTTTTCTCAACAAAAGCCCATTTAAAAAAATCTTCATGGTCTGGATTGTTACCAGGCTACCAATGGACTTCTGGTTGCTGTAGCCCAGGCAGATCTTTCTAACAGAAATAAAAGGTAAGAAGGTCTATATTTTATGCCAGATGTACTCAACTGTTTGGCATCTCCTTCTTTAAAGTGTTACCTCATTAATGACTAGATTCTAGGTGAAAATTAGGGTAGTCTGTTTTATTTTTAAATGTACCCCAAATTGAGATTCAAAGGGGATTTTGGGGGGAAGAGTGTTTCTGTCTTCTTACTATGTGATCCTATATATAGCTTCACTAAAGCTTCTGCAAGTATATGCAAGCGTCTATTTCAATTTGGACTGGTTCCATGTGTGAACATGCCTTTATTTTATGAAACATACAATGTCTATAAGGATTTATCATTACTTACGCCATAAGATTATAGAAAACAAGGCATTTTAAAAAACAAACAAACAAAAAATCCAAAATGCTAACCTCAAAATCACAAAGATGACCCTGCTCTGTATATGTACCAGTAAGTGACAGAAGGTACACATCCTCTAAAGAAACTGTCACCAATATCAGGAATAGTAACCTCCTGATTTTGGCCTGTAGTTTTGGCTCATGGCATAACCCAGAAGCTCCTGAGGATTTGGCTGCATCCCAGTGCCTGTGAACACCTGCATATGGACAGCTCTACTGCCCAGAACCTCCACAGCACCACACATGGCAGCTTGTCTCAATTCTGAAGCTGTGTTGTGGGTTGCAGCTGCTTGTGCACTGCCATCAGAATGAGAACTCTTCTTGCCTATTTAGTGAATTAATCAATAAACTACAATTTCATACAGCACATGTGGAGCCCTTGGGATGCTAAAAATAGATAGAATGATAAATTTCTCTTTCTGGATTTTTTCATGCTTCTTACTACTAAAACCATGAAGAGCAAATACACAGGAGAGTATCATACATCATTGGTGTCAAATTATTAATTAGCAAAGTCTAACTTTTCCGATGGGAAAGCTGCCTGCAGATTTCAGAGCAGCTATGCAGGCTAGGAGGACAGGAAGAGAGGAGGGGTAACACACTTTCCCCATGCATTGAAGCTACCTAGTAAGAGGATGAAGAGCTTATGCTTAAGGATCAAAAGGGAGGGTGATGTGCCCTGGCCCCAGAACTGCTGCTTGGGGTGCTTTGGGGTCTGAGGTGCTCTCACAACAAGACCTCTGGAACAGGGGAGCAGAGGAGGCAGAGCAGAAAGAGAAGTTAGCTCTAGGATGAGGAGTTGAGAGAGAAGGAGGAAGGAAGAAGGAGAGAAACTCAGCAGGAACTGATGTACTGGTTTTTCTCCTGGCACCTTGGCTCTGCTGAGCATGTTTCAATGCCTATATCAGGCTGTCTCAGCAGATTAAAGGGACTCCATGCACACATAGGGTGCTGGGAAGCATCAAGTGCTCCTTATTCTTTAGCTTCTAAGGAGATTAGTTACTAACAAGCATTTCTCTAACTCCAGCAGCACAAATTCCCCCTTTCCATCCCCAGATATACATTTCAAACCCTGGGATGCTTCAAATCAGGGGGGAAAAAAAGGAAAAATCAGGTCAGGAGTCCCAAAAGGTAAATGGCGGAACACTCCTATTTCCACTGCAATGTTCAGTTCTGGTAAAGACAAAGCATTTGAACCCAGTAAATAGCAAAACTATTATTTTTTTCTGGAATAGTAGTAGAACTATATAACTCCTTTCCAGTAGTTTCCACTGTTTCAAGTGGAGCATAAAACCAGTAATGAAACAAAGTGCAGAATTAATTCTATAAATGCAGCCATGATCAATACAATGCTACATTACCATCACAAATGTAGTAATGCCTTAAAAAGCCAGTTTGGGATTTCTTTCTCTCTTAAGAGAAAAAGGCACTTACTTGTGCAGGTTAACATCCCAAATTTTCTTCCTTTCCATGAAAAAAACCTGCATAACTCCCAAAGTATGATGTTGCTGCAGGCAAGAGATCAGAAGTGACTGATCAGAAGGTCAGTGTTGGCAGTAGTAGCTGATGTGAAGATCCTGACCTACATGTAATGGATACAAAGTTCAGGCTCAGCTCCTAGGCCTGGCTTACAGCCTTCATGGACAACGTGGTTGTCTGAAACCTGAGCTGTGGTAGGAAACCAGCCCCGTGTTGTGCTGAGGCTGCCACTGCCAGCTGATATTAAGCCCCATGAATCGCAGTGCAAGGAAGCAGAGGAGCAAACACTATGCTATATTTTATGCTATTACTTCTATTAATATTGAGCTTTGTTTTGAAGTGTCTGATTCACACAAGATGTAATAATCATAGAGGAGACGATTACATTGCCTGGACAAATCAAGATTTGTACAAATGTAATTCTGCATAACGAAATACCTGATTAATACCAATAAATGCTATCAGTAATTCATGTACTCTTCATTTGTGATATTAGAGTCATAGAATCATTTAGGTTGGAGAACACCCTATACTAAATCATTACAAGAGGTTGGCAAAGCTGTGGCTAAACAGGCATCACTGTATTCACATAACAAAACTGCTCTGTTGCAGACATCTTTTCATTAAAAATCCTTCTTTAGGATTTTTCCTTCTGAGAAGCTGAGAGGCCTCAGAAAAAAAATGTAAACAATGGTTATCTGCTGCTGTGGAATGCAAGGGAATGCAACAGGTGGACCCGTGATTGGTCTCATGTAGATGTTTAGAATTAATGGCCAATCATGGCAGAGCTAGATCTCTCTCTGTCCAAGCCACAGACCTTTGTTGATTCATTCTTGTCTATTCTTAGCCTAGCCTCCTGATGAGAATTTTTCCTTCTATTCTTTTAGTGTAGTTTTAATGTAATATATATATCATAAAATAATAAATCAAGCCTTATGAACATAGAGTTAACATTCTTGTCTCTTCCCTCACCTGAAAACCCCTGTGAACACGGTCACACTGCTCATTATGAGAGCTTCAAACCCTAGGTCAACCTTAGAGTGATCTTCCAATCACTCCAAACAGACCACCCCGATAAGATGTGAGGGAATCTGCAGGTCTTGCTTTTCCTTGCGTGGCTTCCCCTTTTCCATTCTAAAACCTCTTCCTTCTGCATCACACTGAAAGACTGCAGAAGCAGCAGTAATGGAACCTTCTACTGGTTTCATTCCCATTAAACTATATGTGACTATAGCAGAAAGGACTCAAGTTAAGTTACTCTAAGAAACAGGTTTTCTAAAAGAAGTAAAAAAAAAAAAAAAAAAGTAAAACAAATCAGAAATCCTTCTGATACTTCTGTTCTATTTGGCAAGAGAAAGCTGTCTGCCAGTTTCCAGCTCACAGCCCTTGGCTGTTTCCCAGCTGAGACTTCTCCCTAAGGATATCCCTGAAATATTTTCATCAAAGAGCACAAGGGAACAGCATGCTCTGCCCCAGGAGGAAGACAAAGACTAGCCAAATTTGTGACCACTCTGCAATCATTCCCTGCAGCTATCCCACTCATCCCACACTAACAGCATTTTCAAAGGGGCCCAGTCTTCCAGACCTAGAAACTTAAATTAAGAGCAAATTTAGGAAGAGTCTGGTTCCAGTCCTACAATAATTGGCTACGTATTTTGGTCCATAAAACAGTTCCACCTTCCCTGCAGGGGAAAAGGTAAACTAGAATCTGTCACAGGCTGGATACAAGGTCCTGAAATTTCTAAGCACTTTCTGATGATGGTGTATAACATGTAAGCTCATTATTTTGCCTATCTAATGAGTTAAAAGACTCAATTTTTTTCAGATGTCAATGTTTTCTATACAGCCTAAACTTTGCTGAAGTGTTTGCTGGGATATCAAAGTGAACATTATTACCAGAACTATATAGGCACAATTAATTACAGTTTTTCATTTCCATCAATTAATTCAATGAATTTTTTTTATTTAATTTCTAACACTATTTTCTGGTCAGTAACAATAAGTATGAAGTCTTGTGACACAAAAATGTCAAACTGGTGGCATTTATCTGATGTCAAGAGCAGCAATAACACTTTTACAATCTGCTAGGTTTCTCCACACAGAAGCAAACAAACAGCCCAAGGGTAATCTATTTCATCCTGTAACAGGATGCAGTGGGAACAGCCTCATATCCAATGAATAAGATCACCACTCCCATGCCTTTGAAGAAGGACTCAGGATGGGAGACTGGCCACTGGACTGAACAGGAACAAACACCGTGGGGTTAAGTCATATTCCAGCACCCAGAAGAATGGCCTGTGTTTGAACTCCCTGTGCTGAAAGGTCTGCAAATTTTGGTGCCATTATGTTATGCAGTATACCTGCTTCCAACATCAAACCTTGAGGAACAGATTTTTGCTGCCTACAACTGTTTTATTTTCTGCTATACTGTTCCTCCAGTCTTTTGTGCTTTACTGTACCCATACCAGACGAAGTTTTCAGACACTAAACACATTTTAAAAATAAAAAATACAATGTAGCTCAAGAATCTCAGCTGAAAAATTCTAAGTAATTTCCCTGACCTACATTAATCAATGAATTTATAGCCTCCACCCTACAGGCAGCTGAGTAATTATTTTTATAAAGTAATCTTTAGTGTGACAGCTTTTTTTTAGTAAAAATGCTACCAGTACAAATCCTATGACACAGGTTTCTCTTACCACTTTCTCCTAAGAGACTCAAGACCTCATTTTCCAATATACCGAAATATTACAGTACTGTGAACAACATCTGCAGCAAATGAGACAGAGAAGTTTCAGTTCTCTTTCTGATCAGCTAAGTCAAATGAGTTTTTGGTGCTACCAGTGAGTGAAGTTTGACTCAACTCTGTCATCCTTCTAATTTCATCAACAGGAAAATGTTAACAGAAGGAAAACTTGCCTATTCTCAGTTACTGCTGAAAAATTAGTACTTAAGGAACAGACTTCTTGAACAAGCAGGTATTACATACAGACATTTTTCTGCTGCAGTGGTAAAGTATCCATATGTTATGCACTCTAAATTATTTTATACAATTGCTAATTGTTAAGTGTCTGAAGACCTATTTAATCATTCAAAGCAATCTCATTCTCAGTGATTACTTCTCAACCATGGGATAAAATGTAAAAAAAATAAATGACTAATAACAGTATATAATATAGTGAATTACAAGAAAAAAACATTTTTCAATGTGTTATGAATAATTTAGAAGCATGCTCCTGCTTGCAAAGATACATGCTGAAACATTTCTTTACAGCTAATCTAGTATTTTGCCACTTTTGGAACAATACCAACCGCATGAAAACTTAATATGCATTAATTCCTGATATTAATTCCTCTTACGAATATGCATTAATTTCTCATCTGCTTTCTCTTTATAGTAACAAATGAAAACCAATACTGAGCAGAAGAAAAAACCTTTCCTTTTACCTATCACAAGGCCATAACTCAGAAGTATGATAATGCTACTTTACTGAAACAGGGAGTGAGAACTGATCTGTGTTCATTCAAGTTCACATGATGCTAAAGCATCAGCTCTTAAAGCTCCTGATTTTTCTACTAGTCACCCCTTCGGTTACTAACTGAACTGAATGGATCTGCTTTACAGCCCAGAGCAAGAACAAAATCAATAAGATTTGGTAGCATGCATCAATTCTCTGATTGTAAATGTATTTATCAAAAGACAATTTTCCAGAATTAAGCCCAAGTCAGTTAAAATTTGCAAAGTTGCAATTTGAGAAAACTAAGTACTATAATTGAAACTTTGGCTTTATAATGAGAACAAGAAAGACAATATTCCAACACATTATTAATGGACACTTCTATCCACATTAAGCTGCCATTTTTTTCCTAACACTATTCCTTACTAATAAGATGCTTGCAAGATTGTCCCTTCTTTACCCTTTTCTCTGTATAGCACCATGGATTACTTATTGTTATTTTAAATTATATAATTAGCCAGTTATCTGAGGAGATTGTGGACAAGAACACTACCACCAATCTGTTCTTCCTCAAATTACATATATAAACAGCAAATAGTTGCTGGGCTGCCTTTGCTTTTCTCTCTTTTATTCAGGGTGTTTGCTCTGTAGCGACTAAAATATTTATGTATGCTCCTTTGAAAATCTCATCAAAGTGACCAACAATCACGGTCCCTAGGCAATTTCAATGGGCCCTGGATACCTTTCTCAAATGCATTGGAAACCCAGCCATTATTCTTTAGAGAATATTCGTATTTCCAATTTTTTACCTTTAATTCATGTACCTGTTTTCTCATTAAACAAGTAATTTAGGTACCTCATCTTCAATGTGAAAAAAATGGTAATTTAGGTACCTCACCTTCAATGTGAAAAAAATGAAAAAACCAATATTGTTGTTATAAGTTCCATGTCACTGTGATTACAGCTGTGATGCTTTTATTTATGACAGTCAAAGAATGCAAGCAATGTTCACTCACTGCTACATCTCCATATAGTAGCAAAGCTTTGCAACAGCTGAGCCATATTCAGTAAAACACATATGATCAGAATTCAGTATTTGAATGTGCAACCCTTAAATGCACACATGTGAAATTCTCTCTCACAGAAATACATTTCCATTAATTTATTTAAGTTTCCATGAAAACTGAAGGTAGGTATTCCCTAGTTAACTGAATGAAATGAATTTAGGAAGGTTTTTTTTTCTGCTGTTAGTTATTCTGATTTTTACATCTGTTTTCACAGTTGAAAGCCTGCTTAATCTTCAAATTACGCATTTCAGGTAATAAATCATGGCAGAAGCACGGAAAATAGAGTAAATCCTCCATGGCAAATGAAGACTGACGAGCATCTTTGCGAGCAGCCAGCTATCATACACATCTCCCTTGTTAGTGCCACAGCGAGAGCTCCTCCCTGCTGTCGCTGCCATCCCCGCCGCGTTCCCGGCCCAGCGCTCGCACGCCCAGCAATGTGCTGGCATTCAGCACACGCCAGACCCAGCCTTTGCCGGCCAGGATTTTATTCCCCCCTCTAGGTGTGTTCCCCTTTCCCAGGCTGGATCTCGCAGCCGTGGCTGCTCCGGAGGCCGGCGAGCCCCTCCCAGTGCCGCCGTGACTCAGCATCCCGCAGGCCGCCCTGGGCTCCGGGGCCGCGCACGGCCGGGCCCTGCCTGCACCGCCCTGCCCAGGAGCTCCGCCGGCACGGCCGGGCCCTGCCCGCACCTCCCCGCCGGGCCCTCCCCGCTACGCTGGGCCTGCGAGCTCCCCCGGTACGGCGCGGAGAGTGGCGAAGGGCAGCCCCGCACAAGGAATGCGTTCCCAGGGTTGGAAACCGCCGCTTCAGCCCCATGACCGCTCGGTTTCAGTCGGGCGATACTAACAATGCCTGATCTCTGGTACAGCGTGCTTCCAGCTGATTATTTGGTAATTAACGAGCAAACACATACTGTTCACTGAGACAGGGCTCCGTATGTGTTTCTGTGGAAATGGAGCATAAGGAGTCAGGGATCCAAAACTGCCCGTTAGGCGTTATTACATGTAAATGTAAAATTACAATGTAAACTGAAAATAAAAAGGCATTTACCAAGGAAGGGTAGCATACTGTTGTGAATGCTTGTAATGCTTACTGGCAATACCTTGGGCTTTGAGATCACATAGGAAACAGCCTTCAGGTTTATTAAACTAGCTATTTCTCAGTACTCTCTGACAATATAATCTCTTCGAAAGTATGGGTATGTCTTCATGCTACTGAACACAAAAGCTGAACACAAGCATTTGTACTCCTTTTTCCAAAATATGAAAATCTACAAGTGCAAAAAATAGGATCTAGAATTTTTCAGTATTTACTGTGGTAAACAATTTTAATTAAAACATGTAATTTAACTTTTCTTTTAAAAGCTGGTATCTCTATTGTACATCTATATGCGTTAGACAATTTTCTTGAATATATCCAAAACTGTCAAATTAAAGAAAGGTAGACTGCTTTTATTTTTTTTTTTAAATTTCCAGCAAGTTCCATAATTAGAAATAGCTGTACTTATATGTAAAATTTCTAAAAGTACATCGTTTTCTGAAGGACAGTAAGGACAGGCTTGTCTATTCACTGAATGAAAGCACAGATTTTTATCCAAAATGTAACAGTATTATCATCTTTGTTATTTACAGGACAGACAAGCAGTAGATTCTGGAATGCATTTTCCTGGCACACATTTTACTGTAGCTTGCAAATATTACAGAAAATGCACAGAAAGAAGAAAAAAGGTCAATGAAATTTCACTGTCATTATTCAGTTAGGACCTCTAATGAAACAGATCATGTTATTATATTGATCATCTCAGTGACTGTCCTGCCCCTCCCCACAACGCAGTCATCTATAGCAGACAAAAATTGATCAGAAATGTGCACTCTTGAACAAACTGCAGGATTCAAACACAGTATTTAGTCTCAGCAACATTTAAACAACCATTTATCAGACTAGTAGGATCTCTGCAGTTATATCCACCTGAAAATCCTGACTCTGCGTTCCAGCCCAGGTATCTGAGTCAATGTAACCACACTGCATCATCATAATCCTTTCTCAGCATATTCCCTCTACCGCACTCAAATCCACAAATAAAAAATATCCCTTTTTACCTTAGATGGTGAATTCCTTCTTGTCCTTTTGTTCATAGTAACTATTCCAAGTTTGCATCTTTGAAAAAATACAAGGATTGTTAAACCAATAAACTTCGCAGATCCTCTCCTGCGGCAGAAAACAAATTAAAGGGAAAAAAAACCAAAAACCAACCAAAAAACACTTCAAACTGTGACCTCAGAGCAGAGCACAGCCGTTAGCATCCCTCAGCCAACCTTCAGCAGAAAGCAGGTTTAGACAGCACGAAAACTGGCTCTGTACATGGCTGCAATGCTTTCAAATCAAGCATTCTGTGCTGTAAGCTCAGGGATTTATATCTTCTTAAATAGGCCGTCCCACTCAATGCTGCTTGTGTGCATGAATATATGAAGGATTTCACTGCAGTCACTTTATGCAAGAAACTACCCCAGTCATCTTTACAATTTCTGTCACTATGCTCTGAGACTAAAGAATGAGGACAGCATGCATAATTCATGCATTAAAATTTTCTGTGCACTTCCTGCAGCAACTGTTACATCCAGTAATGGGGTATCGATCAGCTCATCGCTAAAACAATTGGGGCTGGGCAATTGCTGTGCTGCAACAAACAATATTCCATCCAAAACAGGATGCAGACACAGGCTTCCCCCTGCAGCACTCAAATGTAACTCCAACATACATGGCATTTACATATTGCAGAGTGTTTAATCTAGACTCTGCATTTCTTTGACCTCCAAAAAATGCTGTGTTATCTGAGCCTTTTATTTGAAGTCTGTATTCTCTGCAGACTCCTTTGACTGTGCAGCATGAGAAGCCAGTATGTTTTTCTAACCCCATGTTCAAAGCACAGTGAACCTCTGAAAGCACAGGGTAGATGTAAAAGCTTTCTACCCCATGACATATTCTTTGCCCCATACACACCTGAACCATGTTTGTACCAGGAAACAAGTCCATTCTCACTTGAATCCTCTTATGAGAGAGCATATATTATATTCTATCTGCATAGACCCGCATAGATACATCATTTTTGTCTAGAACAAAGCACATAATTTGTATCTGCCAGATCAATTAAAGTACATTCCAGAGTTTCTACTTCTTTCCACAGATCTGACCATCTTCCAGCCTTTTCAGCATACTTCTTTTTCCGGCACCCCTGTCATTTAAACAAGCTTCATTGACAGTATATCAACCCTATTTCAGCCTCTGTCTTCAGCAGCCTCTGGGCAGTCCCCATCTCTGACACACATCTCTTACACACAAAACCCAAAACTGCCACTGTTTCATAAGAAAAAGATGGACAAAAGGAAAACAAAGTGATAACTGAGGTGAAAATCCAAAGTAGTATTTAAAAATAACATAACAAGTATCGTTGATTACCCTTGCATTGCCAAACTGCATTGTGTGGGAACGCTGTTGCATGAACCACCCAGACCTGTAGTTTCCTGAATACCATGGAATTATTCCTTAGCCTTGACAGTTTGGCTCTGCTCCTTAGACATTAAAATACATCATCATCACTAAGATAAAGAACTCTTACTGAGATTGGTTAAAATATATTCAAGAAGTTAGTAAGATAACAATAATAATTAATTATTCCTGGCAAAACAAAAAAATCTTGATGGAACTTCAGCACAGAGACACATATTGTTGAAAACCTGAATCTGGGCTAAAGTATCAACTCTCCTGCAATTGTACACATTCAGAGTCCTACCAAGGAAGTTAATGGAAAACTGTCTGGAGCAAGTAGGATTTGGCATACAGTCTGGAAACTTGAATGAATAGAGGCTTTTTCAGCAGAAATTCAGGAAGAAGTTTTCCTTTGTTTGTCTCTCACCAAAACAATCACCTTTCAGTACATGCAGCATCTACTGCTTTCCCTTATGCTGAGGCATGCCCATACATTTCAGTGGGTTGGCAAATGTATCTCCAAGAAATTCCCATATGTCCATCTGGTACATCCTTCCTCAACAGCTACCAAAGCTATAATATAACAGCAGTTAATCACTACTTTGGGATACATCAAAATCAGATGTTTAGTTTGTCGAATTCTTCATCCATTACAATACTGAGTGCTGGGTCACAATAATCTCTGACAAGCATTAAGCTAGAAGTTAAAAGTCATATCACCAGTTGATGTTGTGCACCTGACTCCTTAATTAATCAGATTAGAAGGTTTATTCAGAATGGGAATAAACCTCACAAAGATGAGATTCATGCCCCAGGTCATGCAGTCCCCATGAGTTCACTCTGGTCTTACTCTAATCAGTCCTAAGTGGGAAGTTTACTGGGAAAAGAATGCTCATGTAGGCAGTGCAGACTAGTTCATCCTGCACTTACCAATACAGTGGACATCTCCACTTCTTACTACGTTGGGAGTGTTCTCCAGCTAGACACCTGAATTTGGACAGATAGCAACCCATGCCTACGCCAGAGTAAGATGCCCATTCACTGTCAGAAATCTGTCAGCACCAGTTCAGCTCTTGTTGTCTGTTTAAGGGCAAGTTGAATCATTCTTATGTTTGTGGACTCTGTTGGTTAGATTTCTGCCCAGTAGGATCAGACTGAGAGCGTGTCAATCACATGTAGGTACGAACATGTAGACCACTCAATTTACACATTTCATTCAGTCACTGTATCTCCCCTTCATTTGATTTAACAAGAATATTTCCTGGACATAGGGAAAGAGACATTTCAGGAACATGATCACTCTCCCTATTCAAGCTATGTTTGGGATTCCTTAAAGAAAATGAAAAATTGCTTAAACCTGATTTCATATGTAAATACCACAACACAAGTGCCATATTGGACAGTTCTGTCCAGAATATGAATTTTGATCATTGACTCAGAAAGAAACTAACTTTTTGCCTTTTTTATGAGAGAAAGTTAAATTACTCATTGAATTCAGAAGTTTGAAATGGAAAACATCTCCATGTGATTGTCATTGGTACTATAATACATCAGTTAAATAACTATTTATGTGGAAAAGATTTGTTAAAATGTCAGCAACACTTGCCTGATATTTTAGAATTTGTATGTAATATGGTGGGCTCCTCAAGAGAAGCTCTGAAGAATAAAGTCTTAGATCTATCAGGGAATTTCATAAGAAGCATGAACAATACAAATAGAAACTGGTACAATTTCTTTAGAAAATAACAAATATAAGAAGGGTTTTACAATTTAGAAGGGTAAGAGCTAGAAACTGGACAAACTAGTGTTTTCTTGAAGTTACTGGCATCAGCAAACACAAATAGGAGTGTTACAGGTATCATTACACTGAAGTACTGCCTGGGTATTTCACTATTAGACAGGCATCCCAAAAATATCTGACAATCCATGCTGACAAAAGCTGTGACAATATGACAATCCATGCTGATTGCCTTCTCTGTGTATTTAATTGTAATTTTAGCATTCCCTGATTTGTTGCTGATGAAAAGGAGATAATGAAAATGCCCTGCTCTCCTTGCTTTACTCTGCCTATTCCACACTTCTCATGTAAATGAGATATTCTCATTTTTACTATGCCTAGATAGATGTCAGAAACCCACAAGAAAAAATACAAAGATTTATCCTTCATCATGAAAACCAGTTCCAGTATAATACACAGCCTCCCAGCCCGCCTGGAAAATTACCCTTTCAAAGTAGAAACTCCAGAATTGGGAACTTTCTCTTCAATCTGGAATGGGAAAGTATTCATGGCATGTAAGGTTTTAAGACATACTACACAGTAGACTGTCAGGTACTCTCAAACACAGGATCCCATTTTTAGCAGAGTATATTCTGAGACCACAAAACCATTAAATGCTGCCATTTCTTATAAACATCTTACAACTCTTCATTTTATTTCTGTAATTAGTTTTGGCAAATTTTGCTGGTTTATGCGCCTCTATTTTACATTTGTTATTCTCTCACTATAGTCTAACCTCAGCCTTGATTTATAGAATCATACCCACATTTAGGTTGAAAAGATCCTTGAGATCGTTTAGTCCAACCATTTACCTAGCACTTCCAAGTCCTGATGTTCTTCCTTTCCTGATGGTTTTTACTTTTTGCACTAAAAATGTGCAAATTAAACTCCTTAAATCTCTATGATTTGCAGTTATCCAGGCCTCAGAAAGTGGGCTCACTTTCATTCTTCCTGACATGCCAATAATTTTTCATGTTTACCAGTTTTTACTTCTGATGTTTTGGCTACCTTGGCACAGTCTTATCCTGATGTCTCTAACTGTTGCTCTGGATGTGATTCAAAGGAACAACTTCATGGTTTCTTCTATGCTTTCTGGAGAATTTTTTGGTGTTTTTCCTCCTAAAACTTTACTCTAGTACAATCTCATTGATAGACACAGTATCAACTATTATCTCCTCTTTAGATGCTGTACCTCTACTTCAATACTACCTCATTCTTTTCAAATTGGTCTCTCAGACAGTATTTCTGATACTGTAAATTCAGGCATCAGCTTAGGCTCCTCATAGACAACTTAGGGTTTTCATTACCCACCCCCACAAATTTATTCTGCCAGATTCTTTCTGAATCACTGTGTCAGTCTGGATGTTATCTCTAACCCAAATCATCCTTAGATCATTAAATTCACTTGCAAAATCTTTCTGCATAATATTGCTCATATAAAATCTTGTAATATGCACTTAATACCCTTGTCCAGATTCTCATAATTTTAGAAACAAATTAATACAAAATATTTTCCTCCGGCCTGGACAAAGACAGCACCTTATCAGAGCGCTGCTGCTCTGAGCATGTGACTTCTCTCCTTGCCTCCACTTCTTTCTTTGGTATGTCAAATAAAAGCAAGTTCACACTGGTTCCATGGACTACTCTCATTATTATTCTCACTTGGTACTGAACAGCCAACTTACAATTAGTCTGCAAGTTATTTTTCATTATGTCCTTGTTAAATTCTCAGTGAACCACTTCTGTGCTTCCTCCCATTACACTTCACACTTTGGAAGAACTCTGCAACACCTGCAAAGTTATTGCATTGCCCTCCTTCAAACCCTTTCTTAAATCTTGTTTGCTATGATAATTGCAAATTAAATTGACAGCATGTAGGCTGCTCTGGAAAGCTGAGACCGCTATCCTCAATGGATGATTTTCTTTCACTGTTTCTTTGCAATTCCCCATCTGTCTTTGCCTTTTATGTTATACTTCCAGTCATAACTACTATGAGTAATTCTCACTGGGAGAGGGACAGACTTCTTGTTTGTTTAAAGTGATCTCTGATGACTCTGACTTTTCAGCACTACAGTAATGGAAAGTACCGGAGGGCACAGAACAATAGGAATTTAACCAGAACTATCTCACAGAACCTATGGAGTCAGGCATAGAATTTGAGCTGGCCATCAATTCCTACAGAGAAGTCATGAGGCTGAACAAAATCAAGACTTCCAGTTCAGTCATTTAAGCTGAGAATGTGACTTTGATCTTCTGTGGACCACATTGCTACCAATACCTAAACATGTACCACAACAAAACTGCTGCTTGTTCTGCTTTACTGTTTAAGCCAGTGTTCCAAGATGTCAAAGATACTAATTATATGCAAATGCTTTCTTTAAACATTATTCAAAAACAATCATGACATTTAATACGATTATATAAATTGCATGCCAATATGATTCTCCCTACTACTTATACTATACTGTATTCTGTAATATAGCACAGGCTTTAAAAAAATCATACTATTTATAGTTATAATATAAAACAAAAGAAGAATAAAAGAAAATATAGTAACCATAGTTATTGGTACAACAGACTACTATATGTATCAGCCATATTTCAAGTGTAAAAGAGATTCCATATATACTGAGAAAAACACCACTCCAAATGTCCCAAGAGCTCCAAGAGCCAGTTACAGATATAGAGCTGTAGAGAGTACTACTTTCATGTTCTCCTAGGCCTTTGCACTCAAACAGCAACAAAGGCCGTATCCAAGATAACACAGAAAACTTCCCTCCAAATGGTTTACAGTGTTTACAGAGTGATCTACTTCAAATCACTGCTGATCCAAAGCTAGCATCAAGTGCAGCATGACTTGCTGCAGCATATGCTTCCACAGACTATACTGACAGGAACCATACTGGACTATACTGACTGACTGTAATACTGACAGGAAAATTCTCTTCACATGTTTTTTTGGTCACATCCTTGTCCTCAGGCCACCTGGCCAACCCTTAGGGCAACTGAACCTCTTCATATGTTTTGAGCTTAGGAAACAGTCTGTTTGATATGTTTTTTTCCTGTATCATCTTTGATACTGCTGGTTTTGCACTCTACTATACCTGCTTCTTCTATAACTTTCCTGACCTCTGGATTGATTGTTCTAGCCATCATTAGTTAATAACTCCCTCTGTTTTCTTTATTGGTCATCACACTACCAATTTACATCACAGGATAGACAAAGCAAGCCTATGCTTGACCCAGCAGCAATTCAGTGTTGGGCTGCCTGCTATTAAAGCCAGACTCCTCTCCATATCATCATCCAAAGACGTACAAAAATTCAGGGTACACCACAGGAATCAACTGAATTAAGTGTTTTGCCAAAAAGGAGAAAAATCCAAGTATCCATGTGAGCAGAAATTCAGGGCCACTGCCTGTGCAGAGCATAGCAACAAGTTCAGGCTGCCAACTCTTTTTAAGCATGAAGCTCAAGCCAATAAATGTTTCCAGCTGACTGAAATGCTTTAATGACAAGCCTTTTACCATACAAACAAGAGATAAACTGCTGCATCCAAACATCTTGCTGGAGTTAGGTGGGAGGGGGCCACAGGGTGAGGGCAGGGGCTTGGGTAGCCAGGGGCCACAGGCAGCCTTTGCCTCAGAGGCACAAGTCCACAGCCCCTGAACAAGCAGTTTGGGGCTGGGCTGACAGCAGCCAGGGCAGCCACAGATCCAGATCACTAGACAAGACCACTGCAACAGGGCAGGCCTGAGGTCCTCCCCAGAGCACAGCACGTGTCAGAAGGGCGAGACCAAAACCATGACAGTGCCCACTGTGCCTCTGTGTGCTGCAGCAGAGTACTCTGCTGAACACACCCTGCCAACTCCAGAAATCTGGGCAACAGCATGCTCCCGATTCAGAGATCTTGTGGCCACAGGAATCTGATGCCCTGAAAAAGCGTTTCAGGTGCCAAACCACAGAAATACCTTATATTCTCTCTGCAAATTAATACTAGTGACAAAGTACACAATAGTCAGAAGGCATTTTCTCCTGCTCACTTTGTAATCTGCACATTTAGATTTTTATCTGTTTTCTACTCAGTTTGCAAACTCAGAGAAAGCATATTATAGCTTTTCAGAGTGGACTGCTGTCCTTGCCTTTGCAATGATGGAGGAAATGAGCATGTCTTTTCCCACAATGAGCCACTAGAAGGAATACATTATTTGCTCACCTTAATTTTATTTCATTCTTTACTAATTTTGCATGTCATAGTAAAAACTTTTGAATGACAAAAATGTCCCTGTGCTTCCTAATAAGCAACATGAGATAGCATTTGGGTGCATGAAAATCACATGAAAACTGAAGTGGGAGGCCAGTATTTAATTTTTATCCTCAAGTCAAACATACTTCTCAGTCAGTGCCACCAAGTGTTTTCAAATGCAGGTCAATCTAGATCAGTAGCTTGCCAGTAAAGAAGCAAAAAGTGACACAAAATAGGCAGAAACCTTCCCACTTCTCTGCTACCAACAGCCTGTATTTTCAGTGACAATCATTCTCTGCTGTTCACCACCAGCCCTTCTCCTCTCTGCCAGAGCATGGCTTTTGAATTTCTCATCTATATTTGTTCACAGTTCTCTGAATCAACACTTCCATCACACAAAACACAGCGTTAGCTCTGTCTGACCAGAGAAAATAAACATAAAAATACAAAGGGAGAAAAAAAGTTCTTTTCTGCTTGGGAACAACTGTGTTCCTCCAAATAAAAACTGAATCAGACATTTGGATTCTCCTAGGAAGGAATTTCCCCTGCAATAATATGCATTCTCAAATCCAGGAACAATCATGTTTTTAATCTTCCACCTTAGAAATGCACTGTGAGAAATTGCAAACTGCAAATGAAGAGACAATATGAAATGATGAGTTCTAAATATGCATCACAGATTGCAGGGGGAAGAGCCTAGCAATTAGTAGAAGCAGAAACTCTGTTATCAGTGAGAATTTAGTGGAAAATCAATTAAATATGTAAATTTTCACCTTTGGGGGAAAACACAAAATTAAGCCAGACCAGGGTTACAAATTCAATAAAAAATGGGCATGAGAAGCTTTCTTTCCTTTAAGCCTTATTTTCTAACCTGTATCAGTGCAACTGGTTTATGTGACTCTTTACTTCCTCCTCCCCATGCTGCATAAACTTTTTGGGGTCTTACGTGATTTTTATTTTTTTTTTCCAACAAAAATGAGATTTCACCAGCACATACATAATAGGCTATTTCCACGGGGTGATGCTGATATCTGAATGAAGAGACTAATGTCTAAAACTTTGTCTGAACAGACAAAGGAATAACAGACAGCACTTTGTGAGAAGCACAACATATGATATGAACTACAAAACATAAGGGGTTGCAACCACAACATAGGGTATGCAAGCTCGTTTTTTTTAGAAGAAGCTAAAGCAACGGTACTAAAACAAAACTGGGAATTGTTTTGAGGAAGTATGAGCTCGATTTCTAGTCCCAAAGTGAAATGCTACCATGAGATATACTGTGGGAATATTGGTTTTGAATGAGTAAACAGTAAGTATGTAAAAAACAAATAAAGGATACTTTTGAATGGGTGTGGTCTATTTCTGAAAGAAAAATACTTTTTGGTCCAATGACTGTAGCATTGCAGTTTCTGATTTTAACAGCAAAAATCAAAATGAAAAATGATGACACAGTATCAGAAACACATCTTTTGTACACATTTAAATGTTCACCAATTCTTTTAATACAGACAAATTAAGCTAAACATTTCACAGATTAAAAAAAAAGTAAGCAATTTAATGCAAAATAAATATTTCTAGTCACTGGCCAGTGTTTTTTACTGATATAGTTCCAAGACCAAACATTTTCATGGCAAATGATGGGATGGCTGAAGGACTGCAACATTCTCCCACTGTTTGAAGATAAATTAAAGAAAATTTTCCAAATGTTCTTTCAATTACTGAGGTCTGCAAAAATTAACAGCAGCTCCTTGACAATTACAGGAAATGTTCCATGGGAGTCAAATCACCATATAAGGCTAAATACTGTGCCTTCTGGAACGCAGAAGTTAAGAAACAATCTCCTTCCACATTCCCCCTCCCCCCACCCCCGCAAAAAAAAATCCACCAAAACAGTTAAATTACTGCCTTTTTGTAGTTGTCCATCTTACAGTTCTCCATCTGACTAGTGAGATGAATAATGTCAATGTAACCATTTAGGCCTCTGAGTTGACATAAGCTGCCTGTTAATTTTTTAGTTATTTTTTGCTTGAGATATTAACAGGCATACAGAGACTGTATTTTTGAAAGAAAAAGGCACAGCATGTTTCAAAGGAAAGGAAACTGCAGTGAACAGCTTAATGGACATGTACTGTGTATCCCACTCTAACTGTCCACGAAGGAAAGTAGCAACATCAAGAAAAAGTACAAATATGCAAGTCTTCTAGCTACCCCACATGAGAACTAACTACTGAAGAATATCAAAAGGTACTATCCTTTTGTGTAAGCTTAATTGTGTGTTTGAGGGCTGCATTTTTTAGGATTTACAGAAAAGGGTGGACTCCGTTCTCTATATAAAGCTTTTATTTATAACAGCAGTATATGGACACTGACAAACAATGAATCTATGGCCAAATCCTGAAATAAATTGCAAATATACCATCTGGCACTTAAGATTTAGTTAAATGTCACTGATACAGCCCACCTGTTCAGAGAAGTTTCATTATACTGAAGTTCCACCCAATTTCTCAAAGAAATTATTTGTTTCTTTCAAGCATGAGAATGGTCTAAAATAAAACAACTGCAGGCATACAACTTTAAAATAAATAAGTTATCCATTAGAGAATTAAATATAAATCTATTCATTGACCTCTAAAGAGCAAATTAAGTTAGTCTTGAACTTAAAAGTGATATTGGCCATATTCCATCTCTTCCCCTTGTTTTCAGTGCATTTTCTGCCATAAAGCACATAAAAGGTTTTGTTCCTATCAGATTGAGTAATATTCTAAGATAACCTGACAATGAAGGACAGTAATCCTCTAACGAATTCAATTTTGATCTTACCAGTGTATTTCCAGACTACTGATATGTTATCACATCTTAAAAAGCTAGTAATCTTTTGTAGTGGAAGCACTGAATCTGATAGATGCCTCTTACCACTATCTTCCTCTTATTTCCTAATACAAAACAAAATTGCTGCTGCACTGTACAGAACATGGAGCACAAATTAGTGACATTTAAATGACTATACAAGCTTAAAACTGTGGCCAGGGTTTGAAGAATTGCTTTCTAACCTACAGGCTCCAGTTTTGCTATAGAGCTACTGGCAGTTTCTATAAACTTTAGCAGGACTGCAGGGTTGTTGTAGCATGGGAAATGTTTGCTTCATAGAATTTAGTTATGCTTCTCACAAAAGTAGTTATGTTTATCTGCTGTCTCCATAAAAACAAGCTGAGATATCAATGAACACCACTGTTGCTTTAAAAGGAAACATACAAGACTTTAGTTGTCATGACATTAAGACCAGACAACAAAGCCATAAACTAGAGAAAATATGTCTTGTACAACTCTCTCTATAGTTCTGCAGTGTGTCTGGAAAATACCTACAGTGTTCATCATAAAATAATTCCTCAAAAACACATCTAGACATAGGGCAGTACAAGTAGTTGTAACATTGCCCTGCAACAGCCTTTGCCCTTCTTACCAAACCAGCTCACTTTTCTGGGTTTTCCTTTAAAGATTCAGACTCTGACCATTTTTAAGGAAAAAAAACCCCTAAAACAACACAGCACACACCAAACAAACAAAAGCCCAACTGAAACCTAGTTGCATCTCAGCTTTTGTGGTTCTCAATTTCTCCCATTTCTGTCTCTGTGTGGTACTACAACATGACATTTACTTCACATGCGACTCCAGACAGCCACATTCTCTACACCCTTTCCAGCTTTCCTTCCACCACAGCATTAAGCTTCTCTTGGACACCAATCATCCCCAGACTGGGAGCACTGATGGCATGGCAAGCTGAGGTACAGGACTTGTGATCATAACTTTGGCACCCAAGCCTTGAACTTTATCAGAATTTGCTGCTGCTAGAAGAAAGAGCAGCAGCTCCCCATCATCCAACTGGATGAAGGAAATATATGAGTTCTCCTGGCTGCTGACATCCAGAAGTTTCCTTGCAATTATCCTAGGCTTATTAAAAGTTAAAGAAGACTCCTAAATACTGCTCCATGCCAGCAAAATGAGACCCACCCTGAACTGCTTCAGCATTCAAAACTGCCACTGACAGCAATGCAGTAAAGACTCTTCCCTGCTGTTTATCACAATGGAAAGTCATAATGAAGAATCCATAATGAATAAACCAGCAGGAAAGATCAAGTCTGTTAGTGCTACCATTTCTATGTTCACCTCTATGAGCTGTAGAAATGCTCACTGAAAAGTAGGAACAGCTTGTCAAAATAACCCAGCCTATGTAAAGTCATTTTTATTCTCAAATTCTGCTTTTCACTGACACAAGGACTTAGATCCAAGATACACTTGGAGGCTCCTAACTTCTCTGCTGCTTTTCTTCCGAGATGTGAAAAGAAAGACTTTTACCTTTTAAAGGTCAACTCAGACTGTTTAGACTTGCTTGCTTTCCTCAACAGGGAGAATTTTGAAGATTTATTATCTACTCCCATGTGATCCAAACAGCCCACCTCCAAGTCACAAAGGATTCATTTTTATCAGAAATAGAAATAATTATCAGTAAGCAAGAAAGTAAATAAATTGCAGTAAGACTGCTAAGGCACATTAATAAACTATTGGAGCCAATGCTCTAATTCCTATATGCAGTTAGATTCACAGGGGAATTTACACAGTAACAATAT
This sequence comes from Agelaius tricolor, assembly GCF_023055355.1. NCBI lineage: Eukaryota > Metazoa > Chordata > Aves > Passeriformes > Icteridae > Agelaius > Agelaius tricolor. The sequence goes on from NW_027269263.1 coordinate 41,856,585, forward strand.
TCATTAATAATTATTGCTATAATTCCCTTATTATGATGATCAAGGAAGCTTTAATTTGGAAGATGTAACAATCATCTGGGCCCCAATCCAGCAAAGCACTTTAAAAATGTTAATTTTCATAATAAAAATAACCAACTGGATTTAAACAGGACTGACATGCTTAAGATAATCTTAGCTTTGTAAGCCTATAATGGGAAAATCAAGTAGAAACATTATAAAAGTAGTCCATGAAATCCTGCCAGAACTTTGCCTCAATATTACACCATTATCATACATTCTCCAAGGAGCTGCTTTCTGCTAGGAGACTACCAAGTAAAATGAAGAACTTTTATAGAAACTAATTTAGAAGAAAAATATCTGTTATGGAGCCAAGGACTTTTAAAACAAACATACAGCAAAGAGCCAGATGATCACAAGATCTATATCTGGTACTTAAGATTTATGTGTCTGACCTGAAGCCAAACCCTGAACAAGATCTTCCACATCTGATTTTGAAATGTGTTGTCTTTTCCTTTACTCACATTCTCCAATAAGTAGTTGCAAAAACTCCTTCAGAAACAAAGACTTGGGGTAGATAACTGGGTGTTCAGTTGCAATTTATGGAAGAAAAGGAAGAAACACTGGAACACGTTTTATTTAACATCTTGGTGACATTTGGACTGGGTAGGGGCTGATCACAGTAGTTACGAACAAATTGCCAAACCTCTGCAATCTTTCTGGAGAATAGATCAAGACTAGCCCTTGGGAGAATGACGTAGGAATGTTTTTGGACAAAAAGCTCAAGATAACCCTTTCTGCAGCCCAGAAAGTGAAACATATCCTGGGCTGCATCCAAAACAGGCATGAGAGCAGGCCACGTGAGGTGATTCCACCCCTCTGCTCTGCTAAGACCCCACCTGGAGCCCTGTGTCCACCTCTGAGTCCCCAACACGACAAGGACCTGTTGGAAGGAGTCCAGAGGAGGGCCATGGAGTTGATTACAGGGCTGGAGCACCTCCCCTATGAAGATAGCATGAGACAGCTGCAGCTGTTAAGCCTGGAAAAGAGAAGACTCTGGGGAGACCTTTAAAGTGCCTTCCAGTATCTAAGGGAACTCACCAGAAAGCAAGATGGGGACTTTTCACAAGGGCATGTAGTGACAGAACAATGGTCTTTAATTGAAGGAGGGTAGGGTGTGAGACACTGGCACAGGTTGCCCAGAGAAATTGGGCAGAGAAAACACTTCCCATCCCTGGAAGTGTTCAATGTCAGATTGTATGAGGCTCTGAGTAACTTGCTCTAGTAGAAGGTAACCCTGCTGAAGGAAGAAGAGTTGGAACTAGATGATCTTTAAAGTCCCCCCACAAACCATTTCATGATTCTATGATGGGATCCAACCCCTTTTATCTTACCTGATGCAGAATGCCTGCTTCTAAGGCTGTGAGCTTGCCACAGCATGTCAAGACTCTCAAAAGCTACCTATCCATCTGCTTAAAAGAAGCAGTGCACCTCTTCCTAGTCCCCTATGGAAATGCATTCTTTTTTGACCAAAGTCTTTATTCAGTACACTAAACACTTAAAAAACATCACCAGTCATAGTGTTCAGCCTTATATTTAGACAAGGCTTTTTGGAAACACAGACCTTTTATTATTTTTTTTTTACACCAACCAGGAAAAGAGTAGTGGTCAAGGAAGGGTATCTCTGAATTTCTGTAATTAAATTTTATCTGTATTTAGCTGCAGCAGAATTAATTCTGAAGAACCCAAATAAATTGTCAGGAGTTTTTGAAAACAACATGAACAACTTGCTGCCTTTTTATTCTACAATGTTTGATCATGCTCTCCTTTAACTTTTTTCTTTTGCTCTTATTTCAGACCAGTTGTATTCTCTGGTTATATACTTAAACATTTAATTTTATGTATAGAGTCCAGTGAATTCATCAGCTGTATCTGATAGTAAAACCCCTACCTACACCTCTTGACTCTTGCCCTATGCTAGTCAGAGATTTCTCCTTCTAAATTAATTCAGCATAATTAGGAATGAAACACAATGACAAGTTTCACATAAAATCATATTTCAAATGCTCTGTCCAAGTTCCAGACAATTTTATAATGTAACCTACCGAATTTTAAGTGCTGGTTCGTGCCTCTCTTCTCCCTGAGTAGCTAGAGACCACTAGGTTCTATCCCAGAGTCCAGCATTCAGAGACACCCATCTCCCATCTGTAATACCCATGTATATAACGCACATCTTCAATTTGCCCTCACACCTACCTTTATGCTTAGATTATTGATGCTCCTAAATTAATGTTGATGAGACTCAAACTCATACTTGGAACTTTTAATTTCAAGTCATACCACCTCCCTCTGCCTACCCAGAGCATAAAAAACAACCAAAACAAAAGGACGTCATATTGAGGAGGCAGGAAACTAGGAGAAGACGTAAAGGCCATTTTAAGGTTTATATGTTGCATGATGTTTCAACTCGATTAAATATAACTCAGTACCAGAAAATGTGATTACATATATTATTAACTGTACTAAAACAAATTATATTTGAGTTGCTGAAAATACAGTGCACTGCTAGTGGAACATAAGTGGATTTCCTGACTCATTCAGGCTGAAGGTTCATCCTAGAGGCTTCAGAAGCCAAATGGAAGAAAGGCAAAAAATCCCCACACCACCAGTGAAGGACATTTCACTAATTATATGCACTGCTATATAGCTCCCAGACTTGACATAAATGCTTAACAAAGAAAAACAGGGTGACAGCCTAGGCTATGAAGTTTGTCTGTATGCCATGTGCTCAGCTATCTGGAAGCAGCAGCAGGTGACCTGTCAGGTAAGTGCATGACCCAGGACAGGTAGAGCCCCGTACCTGATGTGGTTGTTGCCCTATGAGTTTACCTAACAGTCCTTCCCACATCTGCACTGATGGCACAGACATATTAAACATCTTGAATATGCCATGGCATTGCTTAGGCTGGCTCATACAAAACAAACTATATTCCCTATTTTATGACTCTTTTGACATTGTATGCCATGCTCCAGCTATATCCTAATTTGAGAAGGTAACTCCACTTTACTGCCTTTTCTTCTCCCCCCTCCTCTCAAGGTGCATCAGTTTCCTAACATATCAAGGCTGGAAAGAATCCATGTTGTATTTAAGGAGGTCCTCTAAATTAAAAGTCTGACAGGTGAGGACTGCTGAAGTGTGCATATATCCCCAAGATCAGGATTTCAGACCATACTGATTAAACTAAGCTTTGAATACCTGCAGCATACATAAATGCTGCAGGTATCCAAAGCTTAGCTTAATCTACTCCAACATCCTAAAACAGCAACTAGGAGCCTAAAGAAAAAAGTGTTTGCATTTCTTCAATGAACACCTTTGTCCTTAACCTTTTCTAACCTTATGCCCTTGAACACAAAGAAATTTATTTCTCTTACCCTCTATCACAACTATCAATAATCTTTGGCTGTCCTTTGGAATTTTGTTAACCTCTTTTGAGATAAACTGTCATGATAACATCAATACATAATTTTGCAAAATATGTTTACTTTTATTAATTGAAAAATACTTTTAAAATAATTGGATTACTATGTCACTTTCTTATTACTATTATGTCAAAAATAGGTGGAATTATTATATTATCTGTATAATCATGTACAGATGGTCAACTTCTGTTGATCTAATTGTAGTCCTCCAATTGTACCTTCACTGGAAGTTTTTCATCTGCAAAATGAACTGTCCTAAGCAATTACTTTGCAAAATAGTTCACCTGTGGGTCAAAGCATTTTTCTAAAATTTCTACCTATTCATATTTTTGAAGGTATTTTCTAGCCTTTTCCAGATGCTTTTTATGCCTTTATGCTGACAGATCATTTACCTTTGGTTTTGATCCTAGGTCCTCTTTGCACTATTTCTGCACATTTCATTCAAAGTATTCCTATTTTTATTAAAACTGATCTCCTCCAGGTGCAATACCAGTTTCTCTGTGTCCCTTGTCTTACCACAGGCTCTCTGATGAGCTGTCTGGCACACTAGTGACTCAAGGAGGACAAGGGCAGGTCAGTGGCAGTCACATCTCTCCACTCTGGGAATCTACATCTCTGACTGTCAGTCAAATGTCAAATTTAACAAAATTTACAGCACTCATAAAGGTTTTTTCTTCACTCAGACAGGATAAGGTGCATTATTTGATTTCCTTCTCTTCATTCTGGCTTGATGCCAAAGGCCACTCTAGCTTTTATAAAAGCAAAACTTCTGAACTAATGTTATGCTTTGTTTTTAGAAATTATTCATAAGACTCAAATCCTTTTGTCACAGTACAGTAAAAGTAAATATATGGATACTAGGAAAAATACAAACAAAAATTACTAGCTCTCAAAATATCACCAGTGGCAAAGTACTTTAATTGTGACTCCATACAGAAGTCTATTTTTTTTAATGGTTTTTCTTCTGGAGAGACATTTAATGAGAACTAGTGTTAATCTGTTGAAGGACCAGACAAAAGTATTTCTGAAGCTGTACCTCAGACTACTGCCAGAGAACAAAACCAAAAAATGGTTCTGTTAAAGATAAAATATAAAGCAAAATAGCTTTAGTTGCATTAAGCATAAATGTACATAGACTCAATTTTCCACTTGCTCTCATCTCTAAGGCATCTTATGTCTAAAACTGCATGGTTGGTGAATTCAGTAATTATGTACTTGAAAACTGAAACATGAACCATGAAAGTGAAAAAAAAAAGTAATCATTTGTTCTGTGGTCAACAGATGTAATGAAACAAGATTTCCCACAAACTGAAGTCCTACTTCTCTCATGCTTCTTGAGCCAAATAATTTCAGTTTCTTTCCCAGCACATGTACTTCCTGACATCTCTGGGCAGGAGACACTGCCTGCTATGCTCATCCCACAGTGTGTACATGTTGATGCTGCCAAGGGAAATATATAGCAGCTTTCCACTCAGGAGGGCACTGATTTGGGTTTTTTCCTCTTTACTGAACCATGAACACCATGAAACTTGTAAGAACTTAATTCTCTTCAAGGCTTGCAGAGAACCTCACTCATTTTAGTGGGAGCTAGTACAGGAGGTCAGAACTTGATGTAGAGGACAGGCAAAAAGCAGTTGCACAAACCTCATTTCCTTAAGAAACACTAAAATGTTATGCCAAATTAAAGTTCCATTACATTAGCAGTGCTGGCAGCACAAGCTCTATGAAAATTTCATCAGCTTATTAAATTTGAGTTATGTAACATAAGACTGTCATAATGGAGTTAAATGTACAATGAAAGTATATCCTAAAATGTTTATTTTGAATTTTATATGTACCCTGCACACCATAATTTATATATATATGATGTGTCCTTGTGTGAAGTGAGTCCCCAAAAGTATTTAATTATATTAATGATATTTTTTTCAGCTGTAGGTTCTCATCAAAGTAGAAACCAATCTAACTGGGTGATGAGATACTCTGATCCTTGCACACCTCCAAGGCTGAGCAGCTGGAATACAAAGTGACAGTGGTTGGTACCACAGCCCCAGGGCTGTGCCTAAACCAGGCAGAGCAAGGAGCTGGAGCAATTCACAAGCCAGCTCCAAGAGTTGTTCTGTTAGCTACTCACTCATGAGTCTTCATATCTTCTACTTCTTGCTTAAATCTTATGCTGAATATAAAGAAGATTTAGTTTTACTATGTATTGAAACTAAAGGTCAAACAGGATTCATATCTTGCCCACATTACTGCTGTCTTTTCCATTCCTTCCCCAAGGGTGGGCTGGCTTTCACCAGACTCTCAAGTCTCTGAAATTCTGCTCCTTAAGACCCAGAGCTTAAGAATTTCCTTCCTACAACCCACATGACTGTTCATTCCCTTCTTAGTTACACCCCTGAGAAACAACTAATCCAGGTTGGTTTGAGCACTTTAGACAAATAATAATGCTCCTTGTTTGCTTCATGTGGTTTTCATTCAGGGAAAGCCTCTGAAAAACCCTCTGACAACCTCCTGGTTTCTGCACTTCTCATGAGGAATTTCCAGGTTCCTCTTCCCAGCCCTACTCTGCAAGGCTGAGCCATGTTGCTGGCAACCAGCTGCTTGCTTGACCTGTAAAAACATCCACAGTCTGATTGCTCCTGTCACAATTTCCCAGATGCAGTTTGGCTATTACATGCAAATGGCTCTTAGGAAATTACTATAAAAAGCAAAATGAAAGCCTCCTGTCAAAACAGAGGTTGTGATAAAGATGTTGCTCACAGAACCAACACCAAATTCACACAGACATATTCCTAGCCTGCACAAACATCACTCACTTTGAAAAGTATTTTTTTTCATTTCCTATAAAACAAGGGGAAGAGAGATCAGAAACACACAGGTTGCATCTCCCACCTTAAATATCATCTTCAAGACAACTTCTCTAAGAATTGGTTATCAGGAGGCAAGTAAATGACAGCAAGTTAATGCAGCTCAGGAATGTACTCCAATAACTCACACATGGTCTGCTGAAGCACCTAATTTAATACTTGAGCTTCCTAAACAATAGGCCTGAAATATCAATACCATAAAATTTACTCTTCTTGGACTTTTCCACACAAGAATGTGACCAGTTGGTTCAGTATTGCTCAACTGAGTTTCACTGCAAACACCAATAATGGGAATTTTGTAGAGTCATGTTGCAGGCACAAAAAAGCACACACGGACAAAACTGGAACATACCTAAGATATGCATGCAGCCACAACAGTGAACAGGGCTCAGCAGCCTAAGCAGGAGAGAGACTTCAATCACAAGCCACAGCTTTCACCTGAGTTTGAACTTCAAAATATAAATGAAATAGAAATAAGGCTGACTTTCTTTATCCACCATGAAATGAAACATAGACCATCATTCTTGGTTTCTATTCCTGTTTAATTTAAATCCTTTATTAACTCCAATGCATGTTGTGGATACAGAAGAACATTTTAATTTAGAAGAATATTTTCATCTTCAAACTCTCTTGTGAAGCAGAAGAAGGAACATTTTCAAGATGCAACCAAGTCTGTGGCCATAAAGCAATGTGCTGGCCATTTTTGCTTTTCCCTGTACAGACCTGGTAGAGAGATGGTAGCTGGTGAGTTGTTCACCCTCAGTGCTCCACACCTGTGATTCTTCATGGAAGAAAATTACTCACAACTTCTAAGATTACTGTATTAGATTTTTTTTGTTATTGTTATGAACAGGCTGGTAGGAATCTGTAAGATCTGTAAGGAATACATGGGGGTAAAGAGCCCATACTTTCAGTCTTTGCCTTCTTTAGGCAAGCCTAAGGGAAGAGAATAATAGCTGATGGGAGTTTAGTGGCCTAAAATTCTTTTTCCTAATGTCAAATAGTTGAGAATTGGATTTCACTGGAAGCAATTGTTCCAGAAGGATTGAAACAGTGCCAGAAAGAGAAAACTGATCTAAGAAAAATGGGGTAAAATGGAAAGGAGGAGAAGGAAACAAAAAAATCGCATCAGAAAAATAGAGATGGGAAGCACTTGGGCCATCTAGATCAGTTTGTATACCTCAGCAGTATACATATATCACCTTGTACAATTTCATACTTCAAATGCCTATTTTTGACAGAGCTCTAGAAACAAACTCAAGTTTCTAAATGAAGTTATCCCTAGTAAAAAACAAGTCCCTGTAGCCCACCACCCCTCTTGTTTCTGCATAGAAGATCACCTCAAGCAATATTTTTTTTGACAAAGCAGATTTCCTTTGCCACTACTCAGATGAAAAATGTGACTGCATCTCCAGAAGCACTCTGCAGGGATGCAGACTCAAGTCTATCAAGAACATCAGCCAATCCACCTAACACCACTATCACCTCCAGCTGTGGAAGCCACTTTTCTGATCCATTATCTGTCCCACAGCTTATCTCCTGGGAGAACAGCTCACCTGGCTGCTGCCAAAACAGACTCACTGCTTTCCCATCAGCTCCCCACACAGCTCCCCTCACCAGAACAGCACTGAGTAGACAGCAGATGGTCTCTCTCCTCTCCACGTGTGATGCACACCCAAAAGCTAAAGTCTTCACACCATTATTTCCATTAATATGAGATTTTTTCTATGTTACTTCAGCAGCTTCACAGTGAGTAATCTAATTTGCAGAAGCAATTGCTTAAATCTTGATGTTGTTCTGGCATTTTCAATGCTCCACATTTTAAGGAAGATGCTGATAAGTTCTGGAGACACTTTCAAAGCCAGGATACACTAGTATTAACACCAGTAGCCAGGATACACTCTCTATTAAACAAATACTTCAAAGAAGATTATTGAGATTCTCTGAAGCTTATTCAGTGTGAGCAATCCGATATCCCATCCTACTGCATCCATGGGAGTGACTAAAACAGGTATCATGCAGGAGAGAGCAATTCCATTTAAACCTGTCTTGTTTGTGTGTATGCATTTACACATGTAGAGACATGTAGGTGTATGCAAATGACATTAAAACAATATATGGAGCTGTTAGCAGCACTGCTGTTTAAATTGCCATGATACAGGATTAGCAGAGCACATGTAACTCAGCAGTTGGTGATACCTCATGTGCAAAATCAGGTATGCATAACTCAGTCATTCATAATTCATGTTCAGATCAGATTGTTGTCCAGCTCTCAGTTACAAAGTACTATGCTTCTGCTATTTTTCAATTTTAGAATGGTACTATTTTGAAGAATAAGCATGAAATCTTATCTTTAAAATGGAGAGCTATATCCCAAAAAGGCTCTTGAGCAAACTCAGCAAGGACCAGGAAATCAGCTGAAGGTGCACTTTAGTGTGGAGTTTTAGTCATCCTTGAAGTGATAAATAGGAGAATTATACACTAATACATAAATATTCTTAGAATGAATATGTAATTTCTGCTTTTCTATTTGGTATAATTAAGACAGTACATGATGTTAGTGAAGTCATTACTGGTATTATGCATTTAGTCCTTGAATCAACACCTTAGAATATTTAAGACCGAATGAAAAGTTTCTATTTAGTCACAGTTATCAAACTTGCCTCAGGCAGGACCTAAAGAACTTTAACCTATTGGGTTATTCAAAAGAAAGCTAAGATGAAATTGTATACTCCACAAATGCCAGCAGACAGTAACAGATTTCATACTATCTGCAGTGGTTTTGAGTGGGATTTATACAGCCTATTGTTTAAAAAGTCCTTAGTGTTAACATTAATCTGTGATCGCTTGATCTGCTTTTTAGTGAATAAGCATCTTTAATAATGCAACTATCAACAAATGGAATATCTTATTGAGACATCTTTGAAAAAAAAACCACATGCATTTCAAATTAATGTCCATATCGAGAAAAGGTTCTGTGGTCTGCAGCTATCTAGTAAGTGCTTTTGGGCCTTAAAATCTACAAGTAACAACTGTTTTGCATAATTATTGGAAGGTCAAGTAAGCACTATTTTGCAGATTTAGTCTCTTTACAATGAAATAACACACACTGTTCTTGATGCAAAATGAAACATGTCAAAGATGCCAAAGTCCTGCAAGGCCATTTGGCACACTCAATTTTTATCCACATGAATTACTTTTTTTATTTATTTGGGAAAACTGGCAACACATAAAACTGCATTAATGTCTTGCCTTGATTCAAATAGATTTCACCACACCTGTGATCTAAGTGCTTGACACAGATGCTTCCTTCCTCAAGAACAGGAGTGGTATTTGACCCCAGCACCAATTCCAGAGGTTGGTTAGACAAATATCTGGATAATCTTCCTCCCACCAGCTCAGCCTAGGGAGTGCAGTGTTGACACATGAGCAAAGGAAATGCTTTTAGCATCTGCAAGTGCTCTGCTCCTAATCTACAATAAATTATGTTGTTTATGCAAACAGTGCTTCTTCTGAGCAAAATATAGTTTAATTTTCTTTTGCAAATGAAGGGCTTGTGGGTTATTTTGGGAACTGGTATACAATCATCTCTGTTACATCAGTTACTGTGTTTCCTCCAAGGCTACTGGCTTTTGTGGTCCATTCTAGGAAAGACTTCTCTGGACACCCCCAGGTATAAGTATCCATGCCTGACCAGCACTTGCTGCTGGTTTGATAATGATTGAACTCATGGCTACATAAGTGCTTCCATACTGTCCTGCCAAAGTCAAAGGATTTTGCAGCCGGGGGAACCACACTCTGGAGGTGCCTTTCAGTAACATCCCATGCCCATTTTAACCCCAAGCAAGGTGGGAAAATACTCAGGCATGTTAAGAAACTGCAGCAGTAACTATACTGAAGTATGCATGTAGTAAATACAAACTTTAAAAAAATTAAATGTTGAAGGCACATAGTCCTGCCTATTTCACAAGAAAATTAGTCAAAGACACAAATACAGTTGATTCAGGCAATCTTAGCTGGACATAATTAATCTTTTCACAGTCCCTACTGTGTCAAACACCTGAGTAAATTATAATCTTAAACAAAATTTTCTCAACAGAAAAATGGCAAGATAAATTACCTGGCCTGTTGCAATGCATCAGTGTATCACCCAATAACTCAATTTCTGCAAATTTGCAGCAGTTTTGTAAGACACTGCTGTACACAGTACTATTGAAAAAAAAATCTGTTGGTTTTCTTTCAAATACAAAAAAAACCCACAAAAGCACAATTAACTGCATTGTTGTGAAAACTGGTGCATATCCAAAACAGCTCACAGGTGAAGATCTTTTATCAAGGAGATAATGCAAGACATTTACATTTCTGCCCGCCGGCTCCACAAGAAGAGCAGACCACTCCAACAGTACAAGGATAAGAATGTGGAGCAGCAGAAGCTGAGGCAGTTGAGTAATTCATCTCTCTTGAGAGGAATGATTGCACTCTGTACTGGCTGGCACAAACTGTTGAACAACAATCTACTATGTGGAAAACAGATTCGCCTTTATACTTTGCTTAGGCCTTGACCAAAAGCATCTTAAAACACTTGAGTAATTTGAAAATAATGCCTCCAATATGAAAGGCAGATGCATAGTTCTAGAAAGTAATGCATAATAAGCAGAATCTATCCTGTGAAGGCCTTTCCAGGGAAAGGCTTATTGGACCTGTTTCTGGTCATTTAAAAATATCCAAAGGGAATTCAGCAAGACTGTTGACAAGTATTTAGTCTGAAGTAACAGTTATAACTAGATAGTCTTTCATGCTTACAGGTATTGCAATGAGGAAGAGACTCCACTGCTTCACAGACATACAACTATATATGAAAAGCACTAGTTTTGAATGGTTGGATATTTAATTATCTCATAGCCTCAAAGAGATTTCTAGATGAGAAAATCAAAGATTTTCTAGATGAGATGCTACAGCTTATTACACAGTAATTAATACATCAGCATTACTTCTGCTGAATACCTGAAGAATGATAGACTTGCCTCTCAGCCTTCTCTTCAAATACATGAGAGCCATCATGCTTGGTCTTATCACAGAACCATGTCTCTGAATCAGACACCAAGAGAGGGTCACAACAGGCACTTAGTGCCACTTCCCTGCAGCCTTGGCCCCAGTGCTGAGCTCTGCCAGAGAGTGCTCCTCTATGGCAGCTCAGCATCTCTCCCAGACCTGAGCAAAACATGAATGACTGGCAGATCCTACAAACACTGGCTAATCCCATAAGGTCAGAGAGTAACAGGGAGGCTGCAGTGTTGCATTCCAGCTGCACTGCCCTACTCCCAGCCTCTGTCATTTTACATGACAGGCACTGTCTAAAGATGGTGATCAGAGCTGTATGCTTACCATGTGACCTGGTCCCTCTCTGCATTCCAGGAGAGAGCTGTGCAGGACACCAGTGACTTACTCCCAGCTGCTTCCTTCCCTCGGGAAAAGCACTGAATTACATTACACCTGACCTGCATCTCAGTGCAGCTGCACAGATGCCCAGCACTACCTGATGAGCTTGCAGGCAGGTGCCCTCTCCCAGCAGAGATAAGCAATGCTATCAGCCACTACAGGGAAGCACACACTCCTGCACTTACACCTTCCACACTGCTGTAAGGATCTTGGTTCTTCATTTTCCCACGCAAACAATAAAAGAAAGATTCATCTTTGATGATGACATAAATAAATTAGAAAGAGCAGGAGATTGTGGCCATTTTGAATGAAGACAAAAAGCATCCAGCTGCTCCTGGGATCATGGACTCATTTATACAGGAAAAGAAAGTAGTTATTTAATTAAAGAGAGAAACAGCACATGTCATACCAGTTAGGGGCTTACTGGTAAGGAAAGTATAATATATACTTGGAAAATTGAGTGTGAGGAACAATGCCACTAGGGTGGATAAACTCTTCCTCAAACAGAAAAGGAGTGTGTAAACAATTTCATGGATCTCATCTCAAATAGGAAACAGGTTTCAGGAATGAAAGCTCTATCTCATAAATACCTGTCCTACAGAAAAAAATTATGCCCTTGTAAGCATAGAGGGCAGAAACCCTATGAACATCTGCTTGCAGCAGTGTGCATGTGCTGCAAGTTTGAGAAATTCTAATGGCTCCAGAGATCTGGCTGATAAGAAGCTTCACTTAAATGTGAATTGTACTAAGATCCAAAGCACAGCTGTGTAAGGACCAGAACTAAAACAGTGAGCCATGATATCATACTCATAATCCAAATAGAAAAGCATTGCCAAACTTCCACAACTCTGATCAGACAACAAGAATCACAAATAACTACTAATAAGCTGCACTTACATCTTTGTTAGTGAAGAAATCAGTTTTATAGAACATAAATAAAAACAGCTTAACAGATGAGTTAGCTCTCTCCAGAAGTTATACCATAAATCAAGGTCCAAAGACTGAAATAATTCCTAAAGTGTATGCAATCTCATTAGCATTGAACACTCATGCCATACTATACAATATATATTAATGAACCAGGATATAATCCACATACTGTCACATAGACAAAAAGTCATGTCTTAGTACTTTGGAAATGGATGAAAGATCCAGATAAATATTTGACTCTAGAAGAATGAATTAAACAGTAAAAGTGGGGATTTTGGGAGCATTTGTCAGACAGGTTAGCTAAGGATGACTAAAAACTTAAGTCTGATCTACACTGATTTGTTTGTTAAGTTACAATTAACTGAAGCAGTATATTAAACAGAAATGCAAGGAGGAATTTCACAAAAAAACCCCCAAACCACAATATGAAGAATTACTGTCATTTGTTTATATTACACAGATCCCTTGGGTCTAGTGCTACAGAAACATTCAACAAAACAGCTTGTCAATATGTCAAAGACACTGAGGTTCTGGCTCTCAGAAAGATTACTTTAAAATTGTATGTAAGAGCTGAAAAAATAAAAGTCACCAACCTCTAATAAGGTAGACTGTTTCACTGCAGATCCAGAGCCAGTATCTAGAAATGAATAAAAACAGGTTTCACTTGTTTGCTCAATCCCAGGTTTTCGGTTACCAATTGTCAGAATTTGTTATGCATATTTTTGTAACATTGTCATACAATCAGCTTTTAACAGATGTTTCCAGCATTCATAAATATGTGGGTTTCCAGTAAGTCACTTCTTTGTATAAAAATAGGACAAACCCACAACATTCTACTAAAATTAAAAGCAGAGTAAACCCATGTGGTTTTATTTTTCCTGATAACTTCACAACAATCTATTATAGGCTTCCTTTAGAAACTGGCTTGGTGAAGATGTAGCTACTTTTTCAAGTTATTAACACCTGACCACAGAAACATTATTACCATCAGAACCACTTGATCCTAGAGCTCTCTCCTGAAGTAAATTATGAGATGCCTGCTCAGATACATACTATCCCATAACTCCTGCTTTCTCTAACACAATTCTTCCCTCTGTGGTAGCTCTTCTGACCCCTCCTTAGATTTGTCTCCATCCATCAAATTTTGGCATGCCCTTTCAGGAAAAAAAAAAAAGTACACAACTTTGGGTATGACTTCTTTGTCCCAACTCTTTTTTGATTCACAGGAGATGCTGTAGATGCTGTCAAACTACCTCCAAATCTCAATTGCCTCCCTTAGGAGTTTGGGAGTTACATCCACAGTACATCTTGATCAGTGGATCAAGGTAGGAACTACATTACAGTGGCACTACTTGCAACTTTCAAATGCTTCAAAAATCTACAGCAGCTCCAACCTCTGCATTATATAGAGAACTCACTTCAGAAGTTTGCTACATAAAAGGAAAACATTTTTCAGCTCGCTCCTACCTCTGTATTTGCTTTTGTAACTGTAGTTCATTCAGATTATACAATAGGACTTTTAATTTGTGTTCATAGCCAAAAGCCCTATGATTTAAGTACGCAAGATATGGAATTATCTTAGCGATATAAAGTCCAATTGCTGCTTCTATGAGTGCCATAAAAATCCAGGCACTCAGGCTCCAAAGCTGTATTACTCTGTAGGTAGCTTAGTCAAGATGTGCTTGTTACTCTGTTTCTCTTGTACCCTAACTTACTGTACTACTTTTCACTGTGCTGAGAGATGATGACTGTACTTTCAGGCTCATCCCTTCTCCCTGTTTATAGGTCAGTTACTGTACATGTTAAGACACCTGGGCTTAATCCTTCTGTTGCTGCTATCATGGACAGAATATCACAGTATTTCCCATCTATAAAACTTTATTATTTCTACCTCCTTGTAAACTACTATTGAGAATATGTAATCTTAACTACTCTTACAGACCCAGACAGAAAAAGACTCACTTTGCCACACCTAAGTTTCATTCTCTATTCACTTCCTTGCTGAGTATGTGTTTTCATGGTCAGAAGTCTTAGTAACTCTCAAAACTGGCTTTCAAGAAACACATTTATCTTGAGCATGAAGTGCTTAGATAACAAGTTATTGAGTACACTATCAGAAGAACACAATATATTCTGTCATTCTTTTAGCTCTAAATAGAACTGTTTACATGCTTGCTACAAAATTGATTAGCTGGGTTGGAAAATAAAGAAAAAATCTAGCATCAAGGTTCTGAATGGTTTACTGAAATGGCAAGCATTTTAGGAATGCCAATTTCTTATTGGAGTTCCCTAGGCTAATCATGTATTGTTATAAAGCAAAGGCATGAGAACTATTTAGTATCATGTTCAGTGAAACTCCCTAACACTACTAAACAATAGTCTTTCTATAACTTCCCCATATTATTTTCTACCATCCCTTTATTGTACACCAAACTTTGCACTTGTTGTTACAAGATTTACATTTATTTATTTCAACTAAAGCTTATAGTTGACTGCTGTAAAATGCAAAAAGAAAAAAAAAACTAAAGAAATCACCAGCAAATTTAGTCCTCACAGCTCAGCAGCTCCCCTGCCCACATACCAAGGCACAGCAAGCAAAGGAGATGCTCCAGCAAAACTCACTCCTAGTGTCTAAATAAGAGTCTTCCACAGACAACTCTGGAAGCCATCAAAATATATTCCTCCTTCATATCTGAGGAACAGCACTGAACTCAAAGTATTTCTATCTGTTGGTACCTGAATCAAGCCACTGAGTTACCTAGGAAAGCAATCATATTCATTTTACAAGGATTCACAATATTGCATCAGGTGTCGTGATAATAGGATTTGATAATTTTAGCTAATAACATAATGAAGACAGGCAAAATACTTTTTTTTTAGTTTTACCCCACTTTTCCCATTCACAGTGGGCTGTAAAAGATAACGAAGTGATTCGCATCAATCTCCATAAATGAAAATTTATAGAAAAACAGAATTTTAGAACATCTTCACTTCTTCAGCCTTAATCACATTGTGAAGCAAGAGAGAGCTGCAATCGATGAAGTTTACTGCTGAACTCAGTAATGCCAAAGCAATCATAAGGAGACCTTGAAAACACCACTTTCAGACTTTGCTAATAAGAAGAACCCATCAGTTCTGCACCAGGCACTGGCTGTGCACAGCAGTGGTAAAAAAAGGCCATTATAAATTAACCTCCACTCAGAGAAAAGCCCTTTTGTAGTACTTGTCACATATATGAATACATTGTGGATGACACTGTAGGAGGAGTACGTCATGCAAAAGATCACCCATGGACCAGAAACACAGGGCAAGTAAGAACTTGACCAAGCTCAAAGATGATTACTTGGCTTGCATCAGAAAGATACAAGTATCTCCATGACCTACTTAGGAGTGGCTTCTGGCTGGGAATACAGTATACAGAATCCCATATTAATAAAAAACAGGTGCTGTTTTTTGTGCATGTTAGGAGCTCAGGTAGTCCAAGTTTGAAAGATACACAAAGTTGTTGCCTTCCTAGAGATATTAAGGTTCAATTGAAAAATTAATATGCTAGTTTGTTACACTAAAAAAGGATCTTGGTACAAGCCATTAGACAAAGCATTTCTAAAGGTATAAATTATATTAAAATTTCAGTTCTGACTCAGAACAGTAAGGACTTCAGACATTGCTCTAGTAGCTTTAGTCAAACTGTTAGCAATAATTTTCCACCCTTCCTCTGCATTTCTACCTAATCACTTTAAGTATCTTTTTTCTTCATCCTGCACATATGGCCTTTCCTACATACACCAAAAAAAAACAGCTCGAAAACTGTAGAAAAAGTTACATAACTTAGCTCTTTCTGAGACTATTGTGTAGAAGTCATACCAATCTTCCTTAAGCTCAGACACTAACTTAACTCACCTCACATGCTGTAAGGGCAAGCTTAAAGTCAACTGAAAAACAGGCACATTCACAGGAAGATATGCACTGGTATAAAAAAAAATTCCAGTAATCAGAAGCCAAATATTGAGAAAGCTCCTTCATAAACTATTAAATAGAAACAGAAAAAAAAAAATCACAGATTTATTGACAACCCCAGAAAAAACCCCAAAGTGTAGTGCAGCACTTTTTTCAGTCTTTTTTTCAAGCTCAGGCAAAAGGTATGAGCTAGAAAATATAAGGCACAGTATACAGGAGTAAGTTAAAATCAGTTTTAACATTAGCAAATAGAAGAAAAATTATGACGTGGAACTAGGAATCAATTAAGAAAGTGCTATTGCAGCATATGCCACAGCGCACAGCATCACCACACAATTTCAGAAGACTTTAAGCATTCTCCCCTGCAGAGTCACACCATACCTCATCTGAAGGCTTCAGGCATCTACCCCAACAGAGTAACATCATAGCACATCAGAGGGCTGCAAGCATTACCCTTCTTGGGCTTCAGCCCAACCTTTTATACCCCTGATGGCTAATGCATTGCACCTGTGTGCCTTCTGGTCCCCTTCCTGATTGGTCAGTGCTGATTGCTCAGTGCTGATTGCTCAGTGCTGATTGGTCAGCACTCCATGTCTCATTACCTTCAATGCTGTTCACCTGCTTTTCATGGCTGTAGCCCATTAGGGCTTGAGGGTCAGCCACAGCCCCACTCCCAATTACCACAAACTGTGTGCCTACAAAGTGCAAGTAAGGCAACCTTGCTAGAAAATAAGTAAAAATGTCTCTTAGTGGATTTGTGAGAAGGTAGTAAGGGTTAGTATGCCCCAGGATTAGCATGCCACTCGTCTTTGGACCAATGTGCTGCTGATTCATTGTAACCTCACTCATCTGCCCCTCCAATTATCCTTGAGAAGTATTGACACCACCAGGCTGCAAGCTCAAAGCATGCTGAAAGGGTGAGTGTACACCAGAGAATGGAACGCACACAAAAGCCTGTGTATTAACTGTATCACTAACTGTAATGAGCTGTTATTATAAAATAACAGCTGTTATTTTGCTTAGAAAGGTAAGACTATAGCTAAAGATAAACCACAGCTCCTCACATCACTCATCATTTCTCTGTCTCTGTAACAGAGACACAGTCCCAGGCTGAGCACTGGACCCCTGCCTGCCTTCAGCAGAGCTGCTGCTAAAGGCATCAACAATCACACTTCCAGCTGCCACCATCAAGTTAGAATGAGATTAAGCAATTTTTAAAATTGCTTTGGTTAATCACAGCAACATCTCATCATCTTCTACTGGCTGCAGGCTGTTCTATTAGCTGTTTAGGTCTGCAAACAGGGACAACTAGGTCAGTGAGCAGTGGACATCCAAGATCTCACCCTTCTATAGATGAGCTCATTGCAAACCCAGGCTAGAAACAAGTAAACTCAACAGTGCAAAACAGAACAACTGTCAGTGTGCTAAGAGCCTCTGCAATGTTTGCTCCCTGTTTATTCTGATTTTAACTTAGGGCTGAAGCTTAAGTCACTGCTTTCGCAAGGAATTAAAATTGAGTATTATAAGTTCAGTCATACTGGAGGTGTATCACAAAGCAAAGAGACAGATGCAGCTCCTGCCTGGGAAATTACAAAGGCTCTTATCCTGAAAAAATTTACATATCAGAAACTTTATTCATGTAAGTAATCATGCAGGACCAGGACCTTATTTAATCTTTCTTCAGAAACCGAGCCTATACAAAAAGCACACCAATGCTGCCTCTACTTTCAAAAGCAAATCATTCATTTTATATTATCATTCTACCAGTAATTTAGCTGTACTGTTGCTAAGAGGATTTCCAACATATTAAAGTATTATTGAAATAATATAACTATTTGCATTTGAAGAGTATATTGTCTATTCCAAACAATACAGCAAGAGATCCCCGCCATATATTAAGAAATCTCTAACTAATCACTTTAAGGCAATGATGTTACCCATTGGAGAATATGAAATTCTATTCAAAACCTCCTTCATAAGCCATTCTTTATGCAAGACTGGAATGGCTTCTGGCAAAGCAAAAAAGATCTGCCTGTGACAAGCTAAGTGTAAGTATGAATTTCTGTTGCTACAAATACAAAAGGAGGTTTATAAAAACAAACCAAAAACCAAAGGTACTTGCTTTTTGACAAAGACACAAAGTTTCTTCTTTTTGATTAAACTACCCTTTGTTCTGGAGAATCTTCAAGCTTGTTTTGTTAGTGTTGTTCCAGAAACCACGTGATAACATAAACTTGAGTTATGTAAGTTACCATCCTACCACATACTAAAGCACTAGAAAACATTAAAAGTCTCTTTGTAACATCCTCTGGGTGTGAGATGTAGTATTCCAAATGTCTTAGCTGGGAACAAGTTAGAATCACTCTAAACTGAAAGCCTACTCATTTCTATACTATTTTAAGGCTCAAGAAACACCAGAAAACCAAGAAAATCCTCTATTTCATAGCTACCCTCACTACCTACATACCATTTATTGACAGTTGGGCAATTAAATATTTTTTTCTAAAAATATGAGAATATTTAAATGGTAAAAAATATGTTGCATGAATTAGTAAATTTTATTCTACACTCAGCATAAAGAAATTCACTTTGTGCTATTTATTGTTAAGTGGTATTTTCAAGCTCTGACTTTGGTAACATTCATGTACCTTTAAATTGCCAGTTCATTGAAGGACAAAACTAGATTATTAGTTATTGGATTTCAGCCATCCAGTGAGCATGTTTGGACAGCCATAGATTTTGCTTATACATTGTACTTTGAGCATTAGATGCATAAGATATTTTGAGGTGTCCCTGTTTCTAGCATGTGCTGATTATGGCTGGGATAGTTAATTTTCACAGTAGCTGGTGTGGAGCTGTGTTCAGGATTTGTGACAGAAACAGTGCTGATAACAGAGGGGTGTTTCAGCTGTTTCTGAGCAGAGCTCACCCAGAGTCAAGGCCTTTTCCACCTCTCACCCCACCCCACCAGTGAAGAGGCTGGGGGTGCCCGAGGAGATCTGAGGGGACACAGCCAGGACAGCTGACCCCAGCTGCCCACAGGGATGTCCCAGACCATGTGTGCTGTGCTCAGCACATAGAGCCAAGGGAAGGAGAAGGGAGAGGAGAATGTTTGGAGGGATGGTGTTTGTCTGCTCCAGTCACCATTACCTGTGATGGAGCTCTGCTTTCCTGGGGATGGCTGAACACCTGCCTGCTCGTGGGAAGTGGTGAATGAATCCCTTGTGTTGCTTTGCTTTCATGCACAGCTTTTGCTTTGATCTCAGGTCACTAGTTTTCTCACTTTTACTCTTCTGATTCTACCCCCTGCCCTACCAGGCTGCTGATGCTTAGTGGCCTGCAAGGGTTAAACCACAATATAGCTCTTATCTGGGTTTGGTCACAAGAAAAAATGACACATAATCCCTCCTATGAACAAGTTTCATTCACATAGAAGCAGTAACAGCCACACAAGTGAGATCATTCTGTGCACTAGGTCATTATAAGTGTACATCTATAAAGAATTAGGTATTTCAATGAGTATTTCAGCTTAGGGTGGTATATCCAGTATTTAATACTGTTCTTCACCATTGACCAGAGCAATTACCGGCCCAGTTAAGGCTAGATTTGAAAAGTGCGTTCATATTTCACACAAAATCTATTAGGAAGTGGAAAAAATCACATGTTTACTGACTCCCTCATTTTCATGTATTGTGTCACTACTGTATTTGCTCTGAAAGATAAAGGGACAGTTTGAAAAAATAGCTGCAATAAAAGCATTTACTGAAACCAAAAGCATCAGATCAAAAAGGTTTGCCAGAGTGAACCAAGCTCAATCAATTTATCAAGGGCCTCCAAATTTAGGGTTGTCAAAGACCTGTTACATATTTCTCCTAAGTATACAAAAGGAAAATAATCTTTTACCCTTGAGAATAATGTTAGCAAAGTGCATTCAACCAGCTCAAGCTGAATTATGCTAACAACCCTGTTCAACTCTGGACATGGAGACCTTCAATCCATCACTGTAAAATTTGATAAAAATGTTCTGGGAACTGCCAAAAGGTTCATATTTAATTACCACTAGAATCAATAGAATGAAATATTGCAGAAAATTACATGTTCTACATCACTTAAGTTTTCTGATTCCTGACTTCTGGGCTTACAGAGGTAGCCTGCATTACCTTCTAAACCATAATTCATCTGGTTTAGAAAGAGTAATTAATTTCTACTCCAAAGAACATAAAACTGTCACCACTTCAAAGTATGTTCCACAGGCCTGGATTTACTGGGAAGAGCAAGGAGCTGCATCTGCCCTTGTTTCTATCATGCAGAACACCCATTAAACAAATGATCCAATTCTTCATTACAGGCTTTTCAGCTGGTGAATGCATGCCCAAGAACTAAAAACAGATCTGGATTTAGCTCTAGTTATGAAAAGAGAAAGGACATCGTATCAGCTCCTTGGGAACAAGCAAAAAATTTTAGTAGCATTTGGAGAAGGATTGCCTAAAATTTTCTGTCAGGTAGCAGGATACTAAATAATTTAGTCTAAGAACTCCAATTAGAAAACAAAAGCACTAATAATTCTGCAATCCTTAAGGTACTAATATGTTTCTCTGACAAAATCAGATGTAATTTTCAAAATACTACTACCACAAGTATCAAGCCGCAGGAATAAGCATACTAGTGCTTGAATGGTATGCAATAATATAACCTGAAAAAAGGAAATAAAGTATTTGGGTATTAGTTTTTTATTTTTTGCACATGGCACTGAACAGAGATGCTAGAAGCATGATACATTAAAAGCACTACATTTTTATTTGTGAAGTCCTGTTAAGATATTTTCATTAAGGTACCTCTCTACAAGACACAAGAATATATACTTCTAGCTGTACTAGCAAGCAAAAATCCTCTTTTATATCTGACTTCTGCTTCCATCTTGTTTAACAATTCACCTATGCATACTAAACCAGAAAATACTTAACAAATTTTCTTTGCATTTATGTAAATACTCATAGACCAATGTAAGTTGCTGCATGAGCAGATGACTGAAGAAGCCTTAGATACATGAATCCTGCAGCTTCTCCTGTCTGCCCTGCTTCAGTAAGAATTCCAGCTCCTTCCCTTGCCCCTCAGAATTACCCACTATCCCATGGCACCTATGACTGATGTCCACACTCTGTAAATTGCCCTCCAGGTGTCCCCACAACCTGCCCTATATCTCAGGTAAGACCTCAACGAGGTGCAGCCAGTTCTGCAGGTGTGTGTGCTTCCAGCACAACAGGTAACTGTGAGCTAACACTCCTCCTTACTGGGGTCAGTTGCAGTTATTTCGGGAAATTGCATTCATTCTCAAGCTTGAATTAAAAACAGCACAACAGGTACAAAAGTTACCAGAGAAACACCTGTGAGTGCACAAGACTCAGTACACAGTATCAATGTCTCATTTCCTTAAAAACAGGCTAAACAATATGCAGACCCTTGTTTTTCATTAAATGTTTCTCTGGAAAACTAAATACTGATGAAACCTTTAGCATGTCATGGGCTTTTCTGCCATTCCACTGATGTAAACCTCATCTTTATATATATATAAGCCAGGGAAAACCAGCTTCTCTTGGGCTAACAAGCACAAATTTTTTCCCTGTTTGTAACTTTTCTGAAATTAAAGAATTAATGAAAGTATTACTTCATGTAAAATTACTTCACTGAAAAATGAACTGTATTCTCAATCCCTGTCACATGAGTTACCATCTCTAAATGTCAGATATTCCTTCTAATGAGATACTAATCACTTGGATTGGATTCAATCCGAATTAAAATTTAAATAATTTCTCTTCTATCATGTTCTCCCTGATCAAACTAGCTTTCCACAGAGGCATTTTTTGATGTTAAAAATAAACATAAACCAAAAATGTTTCCTTTAAGTCTAAAAATGTCATCAGTAGTAAATATATCTTTTTTTTTTCCTTACCACCCAATTTCTGAAAGGCCAGCTCATATTCCATGTTGAATATTTTAATGATTTTATCTTGGTGCCCAGTTAACCAAAGTCTCCTCAGTAAAATCAGTATGTATAATTTCATGGTTTGGCAGAATTGGCATTCTAGACACAGAAAATGCTAATGCTGTTTACCACGTGCATGCCTAAAAGCCCATCTACTATTTTTTCTATTAAGCCAGCCTGCTGGGCTTAAAAGCTGAAAGTTAGAAACCTACCTATTGGGCATGCAGCCAGACCAGAGCCTCACAGGACTTCTTGAACCCATTAGAGAATGTATTACACTACCAGGGAGTCATCTCCCTCCTGAACCTATACAGTAAAAACATCCAAGCATGTGTTTTACTGTAATGGTATATAGATTTGGATTTACAATTAGCTTCATCATAAAAATTTAAGGTCTTGCATAAGTATCTGCTGAAGAGATTCACCTTTGCCCCAGTACAAACTAAACAGAACTATACACTTTTACACCTGACTACTTCAAAGGAAGACAATTTTTGAGTGAGTATAGGTGGAAAGGAAAAGTGGATGGAACACCCATTATCTTTTTTTTTGCAGAGCTTTTGGCCACAGTTATAATTTCCCCAAACTGGAGGAGAGTGAGAAGGATGACAACGTGAGCAGTATTACCTTAAATACAGGACACTTAAACTGGGAGAATAACTGTGCTGAAGTTCTGATCATCTGTTTTCCATTTCTACAATTCATAGAAAACAGAGTTCTCCACTGGCAAAGATAAATAATGCACTGAATTTTAGGATTTTGGATGACATCGCTGACAGGGAAGAAAACTAAGATAAGGGATATAAATGGGCCCACGCAACGAAAAATGAGATCAGGAGTGTTAAAAAAGTACTATGAGAGCTTTCCTGATTAACATTATGTATATTATGTTAGATCAGAGAGTCCAGAGAGACTGGGGCTGTTATCTGTATCATATCACACAGCACAACACAGCTCAGCCTCTGGGATGCTTCCACCTAGTCTGTGGGGGTTTTTTACCTCATCCAGAAGGTGCAGATCAGCTGTTTGAAGAGTAAACACAGTTCCAACAGTCATGCTTCTCCTGTGCTTGCAACTGGGGCCACACAGCGTGGCTGCAGTACATGACAGGAGGTGAGATATTTCCCCCTATCCATACATGGACTGCTAAAACTCCATTGCTGCATTGCCAGTGAGTCATGAAACTTGGATCCAGCAAAGCCTGAGCCATTTTAATGTGCAGTGTTCAGTCCCCTCAGATGTAATACTCAGAGGAAACCAAGCCAGGCAAATGACACATGTGAAGGAGTGAAGACAGAGTAGTGCAGTAACTTTTTTTTGTGTGTACACATAAAATGTCTAGTATTCTGATAATAAGTGGATATTTTCTAGTCCATGTATTATGAAAGATTAAAAAAATAACTAAAATAACTTCAACGAAAGAATATTTAGCTTCTAGTTTGCTCTCATTCTTCACAAGGAATGAGAGCAGAATACTGTGACTCACAGAATACTGTGACTGCTTTCAGAAACAAGCTCATGAATTATACCAATTAACCACAATTAATTACCAGTCTGGTTTTGTCCTCTGTCTCATCTGTTTTGTTGACAGCCATTGACAGCCATTACTTTGCTCATAGTACCATGAGTGCCCACCTGAGGGAAGAAAACCCCTTTGAACAGCAGAGAACTCCCTGATCTTTATCAGGTTAAGAAAATAATATTTACCTTTGCTTTGCCTTCTTCTCTTAGTAAGGATAAGGGAATTAAAAAATACAAGGAACAAGCAATAAATCACTACTGAGTATTAATTTCTAATAAAAAATGACACACTTCCCAAAAAAACCTTACCCTTATGTCAGAAGAAAGGAGGGGAAACAAACAAGTCAACAGTGGACTGTGGCCCCCATTTAATAGAGGACACGTTTGCTGTTTTGGCCCATCCTTGGAGTCATGCTACTCACTGTCACCATGGACTGAATGGCTTCTGCAGCATCTGCCAAGAAAGGAGCTCTCCCAGACTATCCTTCACCTCCACCTTAGGAGAACGTCAGACTGAGTAAATGCATCTCCTCTTCTGCAGAAGAGACCATTAAGGTCTTCCATCCTTCCATTGCACCAACTCCCTCCTACCTCTCAGGAGATCAGATCTTACTGATTCTTCTTGACAAAGAGAAAACTGAATCCTTTGCCCCTATTCCAGCCTCTACTACAGATATTTTATGGCTCTAACAAGTCTTGAAAAGTCTTCTAGTGCTTATATCTCACAAAGAGTAAGGATTAGGAAAAATAAATGTTGATTTCATTATGTGATGCTATGTTTATGTTACAAGGTTCTCTCTTACTTTTATAGTTATTTCTAGAAAGCCTTTACCAATAAATAAATCACTTCTTCCATCTGGGCTTTGATATGACTTTGTAAAATAATAGCCAAATTCTGCTCTGACTGAAATCACTGTTAAAATTTCCACTGATCAAACTGGATACAACACCCTATAGTAAATATATGATCTTAACACTGTCCATATTGTCCTAGGTTTCCCTTTAAAATACTTTAAAACTTAGAGAAGGTCATTCCTGGTTGCATATTACAAAAGTACTTCAGGAACAGATGTGCACTGCTTAGGAAACTCTTCCTCTCTCAAGCATGGTGCTTTGAACCTTGCCCTCCCCAACGTGGTCCCTTGAAAGCAGGGAGCATATGTTTGTATAAACCAAAGATGATGGATTATATGATGTGCAAATTCAAGATTTGATTTATTGTTTGCTTTTTTTCTTTCAGAAGCACACATACATTAGATGTATATAGATGGATATTGTATATTAGATGGATATTGTATAATAGATTGTATTGTATATTAGATTGGATATCAAGGCTAAGATTCAAAATCAAAGGTTATATAAAACAAAACAACTTTAAAGGAAGTTATGATATGCCTTTAAAGACTACCAAAAGACAAACTTATCTCTGTTTACACCCCTTTCAAACTTACATTCTGTTTGTGTCAATGCTGAGCTGTGCCTCATAACTGGCTGAACCATACCTGGTGAACTTCCATGCCTCCCATAAGCCTTGGCCTGATCTGACTGGATGGCTTATGAAATCTGCACCAGTTAGAAGGCTAAAAGCCAAAAACAGCATTAGAAAAGAACATTATAAATGTCCTGTGTTCCAGCAAATAATGGACTCCAAAACATGTGTTCTTCCCCAAAAAACTAAGTGGATTTCTTCAATGTGTTATGAAACATTATTCACACTGGGACTGCTTTACACAACTGATATGCTGGAAGAAATCTTTTCCAAGATAGCATTTTTTATTGCAACTGGAACTGTTTCCTCCATTCTATTTCAGATCTCTCATTACTAGGTTAGAAATTAATTTCACATGTTTACATAGTAATTCTCAAAAATAACTCACATGATGGGAAAAAAAAGGCACAGATTTTGAAATGTTTTCCAGTTGGAGAATGAGTTTTGGGATCAGTAAATGAGTCAGTAAATGAAAGCTTTTTGAGTCAGTAAATGAAAGCTTTTTCAAGGAGATTTATCCTGTATGTTATACATGCATTAGGAGGAGAGTGGAGGAAGGATAGTGGAGGATAAGCCACAAATGAAGATAATGAGGACTTTATGTGGATGGGAATTTCTGGAAGATCAAAATGATTTACAAAATATTAAGGAAGTTCCTGCTACAGGAAAAACACTGCAAGATCTGCACAGATGGTTAATATTCTTTGCTTATTTTTAGGACTAGTTATTTAAGAAATGTTTTTAATTTTCTTTCCTAGTCTACCTTCCATAATTATATATTTTTGATTTAAAACTCCTGAAAAAAGCTTGTTTGTCTGAGTGGTCCAATCTATTATTCTTTTATTGCTTTTTAAACTTTTATTAAGGAAACCATAACAATCAAACTAAGTGGACCATATTTTTCTCAAGTCTGATTTCTGCTGTGCTTTTTCTTTTTCATAGCTTGCAGAATGAGGGAAGGAAATAACTGCCCAAGTCCTGTGTCTATCCAGTATGGTTTCAAGAGAATCCTGACCAGAAAATTGTTTGGTAGGCCATGGTGTCCTGTAGCCAGCAAACTACATTTCTAAAATTCACATAAATAACTGCTGAGAAAGCTATGTCTAGCAGAAAACAAATAGGAGAAAAATCTTGCCACAATTCAGACAGACACAGCGACAGATTCATTGCTAAAAGTATGGCATAATCAAACTGGGATGTCTTTTATTGGATTTTTTTTTCAGAGTTAAATCTATTTGAATAAATAAGGTTTTAGGACAGCTGGGAACCAGCAAAAAAATATGGCAAGGGACTAAAATACTACACTCAGTTTAAATGACATATCACAAAATCTGGAGCTCAGTTCTGTATATGCAATGTCATCCAAGAAA
Source organism: Agelaius tricolor (assembly GCF_023055355.1). Classification (NCBI taxonomy): domain Eukaryota; kingdom Metazoa; phylum Chordata; class Aves; order Passeriformes; family Icteridae; genus Agelaius; species Agelaius tricolor. The sequence continues at coordinate 41,883,618 of NW_027269263.1, forward strand.
AGTATCAACATTTCGTGAACTATCACTCTCTTACAGTTAGAATCCTGTTGTCACTGGCCCTGCAATTTCAGCATCCTTAAATTTCATCTTTCAAAACCAAAGATATTTCAAAAGTATGGTTTTATTTTCAGATAAGGAAGTCTACTAAGTAGCCTGTTACCTGGGTAGGAAACCGATACTCCAAACTTAGATATTTTAGCTTTGGTTTGATACTAAGTGAGCTCAAGTAGAAGATATTCCAGGCAGTGGACTGCCTAAAACTGTAAATTAGAGCTGCTTTTGTATAGTTCAATTCAACCATTGACTAAAGCCATCACCTTTGGCTTCTTGATCCAGAACTCGTTCTACCCCAAAAGAGAATTTCTTATGTTTGTCATGAGTGATTTGGAATTGATAAAGAAAAATATCTGAAGATTCTTCTAAAGTTGCTTAACTCTCAAAAATTTTTTTTACTCCTTCACCTCACAGCTTACCAAGGACTGTCCTGAAAATCTCTCTTGGGATTGTAACTGTAGATGGGAGCTGAACTGTACTGCACTCTTGACAGATCCAACCAAACATCTGAAAGCATCCATGAACACTAAGGAATAATATAAACCTTTGCAGCAGTGTCTTTTTGGATGCTCTAAATGCAGAGTATTTAACTAGTTTAGCTGCCAATTTGAACCTTCATAAAATTTTATATAAAGTTTCCTGTGTTTTATAGGAATTTATAAAAACTGCTCTTACAGACTTCCCCAATACATGCTAAATTATTTCTCATACCTTTTAATTGAAATTTCTTGGCCATCCAAGAGATGCCCAACAGTCTGCATTTTATCTTCTCCCATAGTTTAAATATATACATGTAGAACTGTTTCTGATCAAAGAATTTTAATTGGAATCCTCAGAATTTGAGTTAAATAAAAAAGAAAACCTACTTTTCCTTAGTGAAAAGAGAATCAGAAGGTAAGGCACATAAGTCTTGGTTATAAATATTTCAGTATTTTTTTCCATTGTTCACTCTGAAAACCTATTGGAAAACATCCCTTTCCATGTTTTTTTTTGTTTTACTTATGCTCTTTGCTTTGCAAGAAACAATTTCCACTATGGGCAACAAAAATATATTACTGTATTTTCCTACAGAAGGACAGAAAACTATTATATTTTTCTCCTTTTCCCTAAATATTGTCCAGAAATTATGAGAAGCTATTTCTTTGCAAAGTTAAGCAGAAAAAAATGCCAATATAAAATCAGTAAAAACTGCCTATAACTGTAACTTCTACTCTACAGATCCTCACTTTCATATCAATTAGTGGTATGTTTGGCTGCATGTTTTGTGTTGTGCAGGCCTTTGAAATAAACTGGTTGGTGTAGCATCCCTGTATGCCACGTGGAGAAAGCAGATCCTAGGAGGATGCTCACCAGTACTTTTCAACAGCATTTTTATTACAGGAGAAGTAATGTCTCTTATCACCTTGTAATGTCTTTTAATGTAAAGGAAAAAACAGATGCTTACTTGTCACTAGAGACTGAAAATGTATTTTCTACAAAATGATTGCTCTACATCTTCTTTGACTGCTTCATCAGTTTGCAGATTGCTGAAGAAAAGCTTCCTATTTTAGGCCACACACTACCTTGCAAAAAAGCCCTATGAATGCAGGGAATAAATAGTAACAAGAATACAGTCAGCACAGAACAGTATCAATTGCTAAAAGGAACTCTTGATGTTCTAAATAATAATGCACTATCCATCTCTGAATTCTGACAGACAAGAGCTGACAAATGCTGAAGTTTCATTTTGTTTTTTGTTCAACAGCTGCTTTTCCAAACCATTCCCAGTTGAAGAATTCCCAGGGCTCTGGCATACATCACAAATCCCAGCTTTCAGCGGATGTTGACAGCACAGCATGTCCCTTCACACACACACTTTTATTCACATAGAAGCTCAATAATTCAATAAAAACTTGACTATGCAGTAAATGAACTAATACAAATTAACTTAGGACATGGCAGGAATGGCTTATAAAGCTCCTGGGCAGTTATCACATTTCTAAATCCTTTCTAGCACATGGAGAGGAAGAAGGGTTGCTGACACCAGGAGATGCAGCAGAAGCTGTACAGGACCCTCTGCCCCAGACCCTCTGCAGGTGCCTCCTCAGTGGGAGGATTACACTGACTTTTGTGACATTGGCAGCCAGCCAGTTCTGCAACAGAGAGAGAAACATCAGGGTGCCAAGTCCCAAATTATGCTAAACATAGACATAGGGATGCTGAATCACACTTGAGGGATTAAAGTCCTTCTTTCTCCACTCCCTTTTCACATCAAAGTGGGGTCAAATTCTTTGGTTTCTGAACTATTTGTGATTGCTCTTTAGAGCAGCAAGTGCTACTCCAGCCCTCCTACAGTTATCCTGTGCTTCAGCTACCACAAGCTTTTTTATAGCATGCTATTGACAACAGTGTTCAAATTAGCCCTGACAAAATATACATTATACACACCAATAGGCAGAATTTCAGGGCTGGTTCTGGCAGTTGCATGACAGTTCCATTACTGCACAACCACAGGAGCCTACAGGAATGAAAACGTGAACAAGATTTATTTTTCCCCCATTGATATAAAATACTTCGAAATTATATGATGAAAAGCTCAGCTCCTTGTTGTTACTGCAAATGAATGCATACATAAAAATTAAATCCACTGGAATTTCACTGTAAGACAGGCAACATTTTCCATACAGAAACTTTGGCCTATATAGGTGCTTCACTTTTCCTGAGTGCACGGGAGAATGTGTTGGAAGCACAAGCAACCAAAAAAAGGGCACACAAACATGTTGTTGTGCATTTCTGTAAATTGTCCTCTTCCTTTGAAAGCAATTAGATGTTGGATCCTTGAATAAGGCTGACACAAAAACACACACAAAGATTCAAAATAGGCAAGAAAAAATTGTACTATGCAGACTGCAAGTATAAAAGACACCATGCTATCTCACAAGGCTTTAACATATGAAACAAAAATTAAAAGAGAAATATAAAAAATTAGAAGAAAAATTAGTCAAATTATACATAGCAGCCCAAACAGCTGTATGCATCTTGCGAATGTAATGCTGTAGTGTTTGAATTTCACTTAGCATTCACATGATATTTCTATAGTCTACATAACAAACAGAAGAAGATATTTTTTTTATACAAGGCATTAAAAGAAGTACTTGGTTATTGGCTGCCAGAAGAAAAACAAGTGAAGCATTCCTTAAGCTCCTTGGGAATTCATATCTCACACCTTTTTTTCAGTCCTGTTTCAATCTTCCCTATGTGGATGGAGTATTTGTTTACTGGTCTTAGCAGTCACAAATGCCAGAGTCTGGAACATGACTTGCAGCCAAACATACTCTTTGACAACACCTGTTAAGTTAAATAAAAAAGAAAACCTACTTTGAGGTTAAAGCTCAATGACTTGGCTCAGGGAAAAAAAAAAAGGGTCCTCTTCAGTACTAATACAGTGCAACAGTTCTTCACAATAACCTGTCCATTGGAGACCTCAGGGAGGTGAAATTAGTAATTTCTGGTGAAAAGGTACAGTGATCAGAAATTGTTGTTTTTCCAGACAGCTAGAGCCTTTCATTCAGGAGGTTTTCCCTTGTAACTGAGGATGCAATCATCTCTTTGGTGACAACTCACTTGCAACCAGTGCAGGAATTACCAGGCTGTAGGTAGCAGAGTGTCAAAAATGGCTGGTGATGGAGGCTGCTTCCCCCACAGCCAGGGCTGGCACTTCTTGCCTGAGAGAGAAATTACCTGGGGAAGCCAGAAGACTTTAAAATATACTGTTCTTAAATGCAAAGCCTCTGGTATCTTAGGAGCACTGTATTTAAAACATAGGATTAGACATATTTTATTATTATAAAATTAGGAATTCCTCACGCTTTTGTACACAGGGGCAGATTACTTCCCCAGAGAGCAGAAATAAGGCAAGCAAATACTTAGACTTAAGCACACACAGAGCCTTGCCAATGAGAGCAGAGCACGCTTGAGTCTTACTCCAGAGCAGCACCACACCAGCACATTCTACAGCTCCCTGAGGCAGCTTTTTCTCAATAAAACTGGACTATTTCTGCCAGTGTTGTTTCTCTTATCAGGCAGGGAAGAAGGCAGGGTTTGACGTTTCCCCTGGCAGCTCCAGGCCCCCATTTCCAGTGCTGCTATCACAGCTGGGGCAGATGTAGCTGGCTGCGATGGCCAAGTGTTTTGCAGCCAGGTGTATTTCCAGTCTCAAACAATGACTCTCACACTTCTGGGGCATCTGTTTGGTTTTGATACCAAACCAAAATCTGTGGCTAAATAAAGGGCAAGAATATTAAACCATGCAGCTGACTCCCAAGAATGAAATAGTAAAGTAAAAGAATTTTCTCTTTGGTCTTGAAGAGACTGATCAAATCCCATCGTAAATCTGAATCAGAACTGTATCTTTACTGTGCAAAGAGAATTGATCAGCAATATAAAAATAGGACAGTAAAACAGTAATTTCTTCTCCATTATGGGAATTGTACATCCCAAAATAAACATCTTCCTATCCCCCAGCTGAATATAAGAGTTATTTTCAAGGCTGACAACTGCCTGCTCTATTTATGTAATTTAGAAGTCTGAAGTATTTATACTATTAAAATCCAGCATGTGGTAGAGATCTGGTTTTGTTTGAACGGGTCCAAGGCACAGACTATACTAAGATGAATTTTTTTCTGACAAAAATGGAAAAATGCTACTTTACTGAATTTCTAGCTAGTAATTGTTTTATTTAAAATAGCAACTCGGGTAGTATTGGAAGGACCAGTTTTCTAAAAGGACAAATTAAATTTAAGAAAATTCTTCCTATGCGAATTGGAACATACTGATAATTTCCTATTTTATCTAATCTTCCTTAGTCATCTGTTATTATGTTTCTGTGTACTTTTTTTCTGCATGTACAGTATTTATTTTCAAACCAAAATACTCTTAACAAAAGTAATGAAACAGCATATTTTAACTGAACTGTTTAAGTTTAGATTGACTAAATAACGATATTAGAAGAGGGACACATTTTTGAAACCTTCTCCATATTTTACTGGGGTTTTTTTATTACAAAAAACGCCCACAGAATTGTACCATTGCTGTTTTATAGAAAATATAAGAGTGAAGTCAGTTTTTTGCAATTAAATTTTCAACTACTGTTGTGCCAGGAATTACTACAGCTTTATAATTTAGTTTTCTGCGTGATTCTATCAAGTTTCTGTCAATCCTCCTTGTTTCCAAATGTATGTGTTAGTAGCAACTTTAGAGGGATGGAGAGAGTCAAGAGAGGTGAAAAAGCTCTTTACTTCCTCATCTAGTTTGCTGCTCAGTCTCACTGACAGAGAGTCTCTCTCATATAGAGAACTCAACCTTGTTTTTTATAGTTCAAAAAAAGAAGGGAAATTCTAACTCCAGCACAAGACATCTGCGGGTTTGTGCTTTTTGTATGCTCAAGCAAATTATTAGAATTTGTCTAAGATTAATGTCAATGCTTTCATGGTTAATTGACATACATTATCTAACATTTATTTCTGTAATTTCATTTTGCTGTATTCCCTGCTCATTTTGCATTCTGAAGGAGAGAAGGGCAGTTTTTCAGCTGACCTAATGAAAACACTGCCATGACAAATGAGAAACCAACCTGTGTGCAATGGAGTCTGGCTGGAGAGAATGCTAATTCTCTGCCTCAATACTGCCTTCAAAGAGATTATTCAAGGCTCCCTCTGACATGGAACACAGTGACCAGCCAGCAAATGCTAGAGATGAAAATAACCTTTATATGTTTTAACAAAAAGGTGAACTAAAAAAAGCAATCAGTCTTACCCTTAATGTTTACTATTAGTAGTGAACGAAGTGACTTTATTTAGTGCTTATTCAGTAACTTTCACTGGCAGGGTTTTTACTATAGATTTTAAAGTTATTAAATCAGAGTAATTTATCTACATAAGGCAAAAGATACAAAAAATAAGAAATAGGAACCTACGTTCTTTAAAAATTACCTGTTACTGAGATCTAGCAAATGCCTAAAAAACCTAGAAAAGGGATTTAAGCTACAGTTTTGCAAAAACTACATACACTGAAGCTGTGAACTTACTGTCCTTGTCAACCAGGTGGAGTTGTTTATAGAATTTAGGTATCAAACACCCAAAAGCATGAAGACAACTCAAATGAAAAAAATGAGGCTCAGCCCCAATCTATCAAAGATGCATGAATGAACCAAAGTCAGCAAATGAATCAAAATACTAAGAGTAATGAAAACCTTCTTAAGGTGACAAAATGTAAAAGTGTAGAAATTACCTGAGATTCCTAAACTTCTACCTGCAGAAAACCAGAGTGATGTACAGTAAGTAGCTTATACTACCATGAATGCACCTAACTCATTAGTACTAACTTTTTTTTTCCTGAGAAGTAATCTTAATGAATTTTAAACTTACAGTAAGTGCCTAGCCCTCCTGAGAACTGAATCTTAAAACAGGACACTACTGTGACAATTCTATTAGAAGGCACAAGTTTTTAGAATTTAAAATTGCCAAAGTAATTTAAATATCTGACAACAAAAAATCACAGGTTACCAGCCTCGCATAAGACATACTTCAAGGGCAGAACTGAAAACAATAAATACTGTGTAGATACAGCAGTTCAAAAAATAGTAATGAAGTCTTACCTATAGCAAAGAACTTGGAAAACTTGCAGAGTTCACATTATTTTTAAATGTATTAAATAAAACCCCAGAAAATACACAGTTCTTCTTAAAGTCTCAGAAATAAGGTGTCTAATACCGTTTAGGAGTCTGTCAACCCCTCTAATAGCCAGACTCAGGTGGTGAGCTCCATAGCTCAGTTGTACTTCACATCCTTTCCTCAGGGCACACAGCTCTTGGAGCTGCTACAGGTATTAGAAAAATATTGAAACAACTCATCCAGCAACAGCTGCTAATTGTCCCCCAGAATGCTCCTCTAATAGGGAGAGAACATAATGCTTCACTTCTGGTTTTCCAGGATAGATTCCCTACCTTGAGGCATCCTGCCATGTCACATGGTACCAGTCAGCTCCTGCACATTTCTAGAAGGTGTTTCTCCAAACTATTCTGATGCTCTGTCATTCTACAAACAACAACCACAAGTGAATGGACTGTGGTCTAAGTTCACATTCTGTATTACAATGACCATTTGATAAAGCCTTTAACACCCCTCAAGTGGACAGCTGCTTCCTGATTCCCAGGAACTACTTTCCAATCCAGGATTATTACTAGCTAACTGATGGCAGAGTTCTTCAACAAATCCATCCTCCCTATCTTCAGCCTGATGATCATAAATGTCAAGGCAGCATTACTTGTCATTATTTATCCCTCATTATTTTTTCCCTCAGTGGTATCTGTGTCACTTGATTCCACCAGTTTACTGTGCATTAACTTCAAGGGTGATAATTTTTAATCATCATGTTTAGTTGTATGATTTTTAGTTTCCCATTATGTTTTCTTCCATTACAGTTATAAGCAGGAAAATGTAAAAGCACTACCTTTCTGCTGCCATTTGTTATCTTCATAACTTTACATCAGCTTTATATGAGCTCTCTGTCTTGCCTGAATGGTCTGAAGAGGTATTGAACCAAGGGCTTTGATATTTACTAAATGCTCTTTTTACATTATTCATGGGCAACTGTCAAAGCATTCAGTAAACCTTTCTGCACGTGAAAAGCAGAAAGCTACAAGACACACTGCACAATAGGTAGGTGAAAACTGTTTTCTAGGTAGAAGATTTACATTTTGCAAGCATCAAGATGGGTGTTTAACATGCTTCTAGGATTTCTAGGATGATGTGGAACACTGCCCCTGGAGCCCTGCTGGCCTTCTCCCCCCGCCCCCTACCCCCCCAGCAGTTTTGGGCTCAGCCATGGAGACACATTTGAACCATCCCAGGAGCTGCATTTGGCTGAAACTCTCTGACTTGGCCGATTTTACAGTAACAGAAAGGGCAGATGCAGCGGAGTGGAGAGACCTGTTTTCACCTAAAAGTAAAGTAAAACAAAGGCACCTTGAGGAAAATGCCATTTGGAGTTTTCATGTGATCAGAATGAGATTTCATCCCCTGAATAAGATCTTAAAATGTCATCCAAGTTCATTCACACAACAGACAGGAACATGGGTCATGTAAACAATCCCTTTCCTTCCATCAGTCTACATCTTTCAGAAATTACTAACAAAAGTCTACAAAAACCCATCCCACACTGTTTCCTCTCATTTACTTTCTCATCTCGGTAAGATCAGAAGTTGATAATTGCTTCTGTCTTAAGGGATGGTAAAATGGGCAGTGATCTTTCTTACTCACTTATTTTATACAAGGAAACACTACAGCAACACTGTCATGAGTGTTGCTTCCTCTCTGACACTTTCAATGACTGTAAAACTCACCTGTTTCTCTTCTTATTCAAAAAGACCTTGACTCTGCTGTGAACTAGCACCTTCAAACACTTAACAGGAGAGTAATGCTGTCCCTGTGCTCCTGAGAAAATATTTTCTCTGCATAAGGCAGCAAAAAAATTTACAAAGGGGTACAGAAAGAGACCAAAATGACTTGGACCTAGTTTTAAGAAGCAGAGGTTAGCAGAGGTGAGGTAAAAGCAATAGCTTTCCCCTCTAATGGACATTTGGATAACTATGCATGAGAGAATGGAAATTCACTTGTGCTGCCATGTTTCAGCACTGCATTTTCCCAGACAAGAAATGCAGACACTCATCATTGGAGAAGACAGAGGAGAACCTCACATATTCTTTTCACAGGACTATTTTTGACACAGTAACATGTCTTCAAAACTGGGAGTCACCCCACATGCACACTCCCACAGTTTAGCTTAGCATGTAGGGAATTAATCTGAGGCAGAAAAACCTCAGCTACATTGAAAGTCAGGTCTTCCAGTTCTTGGGTAGTGCTCTCCAAAAAAAGACAGCTAACATCTTCTGACTAAAAGGTTGTTTCTTGAAAAAAAAAAACCGAACAGCTGAGACCATACTGGATTTTGCCATAGGTCTGCTCTGACATGAAAGCATGAGATGTTCTTTCTTTGAATACATGCAGGACACTGACCTCTTCAGAGGATTTAGGTAAAGCAGTACTTAAATCAAGATTCATCCCATCTCATTACAGCACAGAGAGGTCCAAGTTACAAAAGTCACCATGCAGTGTAGGGTCATTATGTAATGAGTGGAGAGAGACAGGCTGTGATTCATGTGTTAGGTATGTATTGGCTGCAAAGAATAGCATTGTTTGAAGATGGAACAAAATCAGTGTAGGAAGCTGGGGAACTATCAGTCAGAGAAGATATCCACTGTATTAGAAACCTCCTATTAAAGTGGGGATTAGGCTTTGGGCACCAAGCCCATTATTAGGCAGAGCTCTCATTTAGATCTGTTCTTTTGCCTATTTCTTAAAGCAAATCAAAAGTTTAAGAAATAAAGTAACATTAGAATTAACCAGTTTATTACCTGGATTTGCAGATAAGTATGCAGTAAGTACTGTGTGCTTGACTCAATTCATAACAGTGTGTTAAGCCTTTAAAGTTCTGAGGGCAACTATCAACACAGAAACATCTTATTCTGCCTATGTCATCTCTTTACTGCTAAATTAATATTTATTATTGCACAAAATAGCTGCAAAATGCAACCACTCATTTTAATTGTCTTTAGGAGTTAGGAATAATGACAAGTACAAAATGGACTAATAATTTATGGTCAAAAGCCATTAAGGTAAAATGACTGCATTTCTGAGTATAAATGCAAGAAACAGTAAAACTTTAACAACGAATCAGGTAGGAATTGAAATGATAAAATAATTGTTTTCTGGCTACCTGCATCTTCCCTGAACTTGTCAAATTTCTTTAGACAAGTTATTATGTATGAAATAAATTTGAACATCTGGAGGAAGGGCTCTCCTTTGGGGGAACCTCCTCCTCACTGCTGACTGCAGAGAAAGCACAGAACGGTAGTTTAACTGGACACACACCTTCAGATGACTGAGATTTGCTTAAATGTCTAGATAAGTCACTGGTTGCCACCAGCACCATGGACTTTTTCTAAACCTTTTTTCTTTTTAACTGCAACAGTTCAATGATCATTGTGAGGGCTTCCAAGTACTAACACCAATACAAGCCAGAGGACAAGAAGATCCAGCTTAAACCAAGGAGGATGCCAGACCTTCTCTATTGATGGCAGAGAAGATTTATAGAAGAATAAAGAAAATTGCTTTTCACAGTACAAAGAATGCCATTATTTTCTCAGTGTTTTTGGAGCAGAGATTCTTTCTGCCTGCACAAGCAGAGAATTCACTGAGTAGCAGTTTCCACTTATAAGTAGAAATTTCTGCTTCTTAGTGATTTCTAATAATTAACTTTTCTGATGTTTATTTTAGCTAATTAACTAATATTATGAAATAATATTTGATGCCAAAATTAAAGTCAACTAAATCCCATTATTTATTTGCTTGTGATCAGTGATCTATAAATAATTACACTCTTTATCACTATTTCACTTATCTCAGCTTTACAGTTCTAGAAAACAACCTTGACAGTTTTAAAAAGCATCAATATCAGATACAGGAATCAGCACTATCAGATATGGGAAGCAAGATTTTGGAGCTTTAAGCAGATGCATGGACTAAAATGACATTGCAGAATGTAAAGGAGTTTAGGTTACTGAAGAAATTGTCCTGGTGAATATACAGCCTTATACAGTTACAGTCTATCAGCTACAACAGGTATAACAAAATTCTGTAAGGTTGTCTCCCTAGTTTCAGAAATAAATGTATAGTTTTACATATTTAATTATAAGCCAAGGAAATTACAAAATCTGAAGTGCTTGTGAATAGCAACACAACTAGTGTTAGCAACAAAACTAGTGGTTCAAAAGAATAACTGGCACAGGACTAACAGTAGCCCAGCAGATAGCAAAGGTGGCAACAGTAAGATTACTCACAATGAACAGGAACTGGCAATATCCCACATATGTGTTAAACAGCTGGAAGTGCAGTTCCTGTTCCTGCTCTGAGACAGGGCTTCTACCAGCATCCCAAGTACTGACACTTCATAGGGAGTGGGGAACGGAGAGGTAGCAGGGGAAGCTGGCAGCAGGTCAAGCAATGCTATGAAGGAGCTGTACAATTGCAATTTCTTCAAGGCAGTGCAAAACCTACATCTCTTTATTTTGGGAGAAGCAGTTAGCCAGATGTTAAAGCACAGTACTCAGGACACCGGCTGGTAGGTGGTGCATGACCTGGAAAATAAAAACCGATCCAAACATATATAGAGGAGAAATGTAGCTCAGGTCTAGGCAGCCAGACCCCACAGAGCAGCTCTTCAGCTGGGGGACATAGTATTCAGCTATCAACCTGTCTCAGATAAAGAAGTTTTTGTGACAAATCCTGGGACAATTTCCAGCCAAAACTGAATACACCTCGTCCCAGGAAGACAGAGGACTATGCACAAAGCAAGGACCTTCTGACTGCACCTAGTAAACTCATAGCAGACCGGAGCACCAGCAGTGGAAAGTGGCCCTGGCACAATGCACAGGGGCCAGCAGGACCACCTGGAAATACAGTCACAGGAAGAGGCAGTCAGAACAAGAGCACTCTAAACTCTGCAAACCAGCTCATCTCCAGCAATGGCCATTGCCAAAACGAGATGCCAGCTGTAGGTGGTAGATGTAGCTGACTCCCTCTAAACAGTTCAGGCAGACTCCATTGTTAGTATTTAAAATTTGGGAAACATAGCTCCATCCAAAATCCACACACTCCAAGGAGTAAAATGAGGGAACAGATGATGAACACTTTGCTGGATCTGCACAATAAACACTTCGAGAAGCAGGAAAACAGAAAGAATTACAAAACCAGCAATGGAGTCAATATTGCAGAACAGCTGTCGAGGCAGCTTTGCAGATCTAGCTTCAGCTGCTTAGCAAGCGTAATGGCATCAGTTACAACTTATTCACATTTTAAAATACTGAGTGCCTACAGAACAAGTACTAGTGGGGGAATGGTATTCTACATAATGCACTGGACAGCAAGACAATTTCTTCAAGGAACTGGTCTCTCTGCAAGAAAGATCCCAAAAAAGATACTCTAGTCTTGGTATTCTGACCCTTTAGCAAGTGACAGAAAGCAATAAAACACAGGGTGGTTTCCTCAGCCTGATGAGAAAGCTCAATGACACAAGCATATATGTCGCCACTGGCACAAACCTGCGGCTTCTCACTTACTGTAAATCTGCCTTTTTAATCTCTGTTTGATTCAAAAGCTTCCCAGGTGAGAGACCAAAGACAACTCCCCCTCTTCCCATGAGTGTAGTTTCCTCTCCAACTCTCAGTTCCATTCACACAGAAACACAACTAAGGACCTTAACTTCAGTGACCAAAAAAGTCATGTGTCAGTCCTGCCCCATAAACCCCATGCCACATTCCATTGTTAGTGCCTGAGTTTATCTATTCAAATCCATAAAAGGATTTCTTGATGCTTTCTGCATCAACAATTGAAGTATATTCACCCTACTCCAGAGTGCCAAGGGGTAACCAGGAATGCCCAGGCAGCAGTCTCATCATGCCCACATCTCCTGTCTTAGCAAGCAATCATACATGCAGGGTGGATCATCCCACAGAGAAGATGCTACCTTTTATTCCCATTAGTGAATTTAATTTTCTCAATTTCATTCTGAAGATCCCCTTAATGGTTTCCTAATATTCATAGACTAGGCTATTTTTCATGCCACCATGTGAGTGGGCAAATGTGAAGTAACAAATTTGGTTGTACATAATCTATTTGCTGGGGAGAAACATAATTGTACCAAGCCCTTGTACCACTAAAAAAATAGTAATTTGTTTGCTTCATTTAGTAATATTTAAAATTCATTCAATTGATCATAAATTAAAAAATATTGACTAATTTTCATAGCAATTGATTAATTACAACGATGTTTCAATGTGATTGAGTACACAATCTCTACAACAACTGTCATACTTTAAAAATAGCAATGGAATATGTTTCCCTAACCACCAGCTGGAAGTTTAATTAGTTAAATGGTAAGTTTTAGCACTTACTTTCAGAAGAGATAAGATAAATATGAAATTTTTTTTTCCAGTAATGTGCATACTGTGCATGCCACTCAAAAATTGACAGTGAACACAGACTGGGAAAGATTGCATCCTTTTCATATCCCTTACCAATCCCTGAGGCACATACTAAATATAACCAGGGTTAATTTTTTTTAAACTATTTATTTTTCAATTTATTATGACTTCATCCTTGGTGATGCCCTATTTTAAAATTATACTAGGCTGGTTTTAGACAGTAATTAGTTATATATAAAACCCAATAGCCTTATTGAACATAAAGTAATGACATTATCCCTTCAGAGCACAAACTGAATTGAAGCTACCTAATAAATTCTTTGAGCAAAGACAATACATATCAGAGAGAACATTATTCTACCATTAATTTTTATTATATGACCAAAAGTAGATCACAGCAGCTCATGAGCAAAATCAGATGCTCTAATTGTTAGTACAGTGTTTTAGCTTCTGTTAGTAAACAGAAATGCTAACAGGTTTTTAAGTCTTTATTCTGTACATGTGTACATAATATTCAATCTGAAGTAACTGACACTTATCTTGGTAAAATGGGAGCCTTTTGTTCATTCTACACAAGAAACTGCTGATGAGGAAAAATGTATTACTCTGTTATAAGAAACTTTTTACAGAGCATTGCACATTATTTTTTTAACTCCTATTCTTGAACAATTTTAACAGATAGGACACAATGTTTACTTTCTTAGCCAAATAAACCCTCAACCATTGCTATTTGACTTATTTTATTTCAGATTTCAGGAGGAAAACTCAAAAAAGCACAGAAAGGAAAAAAATAGAAAATATTTCCACAAAAATAACATTTTTACTTTTCTCTTTTCATAGCAAAACACTACTCTATATCAATCAAAATTCAATTGAATTTTCAAAGAACTTTAAATTCTGTGAATTAACTGAGTTTATTTTAAAAGTGGCTCTTCATTCTCCTGAAACTCTGGATCATCAGTGTTGCAAGACTAGAATTTACATGCTAATAAAATCACATAAAAACATCCAGATAAAAAGCAGACTGCAAGAGCTCTGAAATGACTCAATGTTTCACAGCTATTTCTTCTTAATTTTTTCCTCTAAAATGCCAGGTAATTTGTTGACAAAGTATTTCTAATAAACCAGTATTTTTATGCACACAGTATTTTTTGTAATATGTAATCATGCTTATGTACTTACATTACTGCATTCTCAGCACAATTTCAAAGCACTCCATAAATAAATAGTTTCAACCTCTCACATGAAAAGTTTTGTGCTATGTAAAAAATTACTAAAAGATTTTATCATCAGGTGATCTCTGATCACCTTACACTTGAAATTAAAAAAAATAAAAGAGTACATCCAAAATGATAACTTTGGTTACAAGTTGGTAACTTGTACAATTGTACAAGTACAGCAGCCTTTTATACACACAGAAAAGCAGTAAGGAAATGTTTTACCAGGTCACACAGAAAAAATTCCAATCATCTTTCTTAGTCAAATCACGTTTTAAACCTCAATAACCACGCAATGTAAAAGAAAGCCAGCCAGCAAAGATTGGTAGAGTGGAAGTACTTCTTTCTGCTAACACCACTAGTCATATGTCCTTTTGCATTAAGTGAAATCTTCAATCAAAAAAACAGAGAAGGAAAGGCAGTGAGAAGAGATGGACAGCAGTGAAGCTGCAGACTGTGGTGGAAGAGCACTCCAGACTCCCAACGCCCGGATCTCCCAAACTGACTTGGCGAATAGTCCTGAAATAGCACAGCAAGGTGATTGGAAACACCATGCAAAGCAGGCTAAAAATCAAATATTTAGCACACTCGAGCTTAAAGATCAAAAGCTGCATTTTCCTGCAGAGCTCCCTGCACAGCAGGCCACAGGCAGTGAGGTTGGCTGTGCTGTGTGGGCAGGAGTCGCCCTTCGCACCGAACCCCCGGAGCGCACTCAGGACAGGCTGCACTGCACGGCAACACGGCCTCTTCAACATGGAACAAAGCCATCACTGGCACCAGCAGCTCATCATTTACAAACATGTGACTAACATGAACATAGTGGGATCTTTGTTCTCATTCTGAAGCAATTATCAAAGAAGATTCAATGTGGAGAACTGACATAAAGGCATGTGCAAGTAGGAAACCTCACGGGATTTATCTGAACACAGGCTTCAAAGACTAGAGTTTCTCATTTAGGGACTTAATATTAAAAAAAAATAAAGTTCAAACTGCTTCATTTTTCTGAATTCATGGAATGATAATGAAATTTGCTTTGAAAGGTTTGAACTAGAATTATACATTTACTTGACTTTTATAATAATATTTATATAGGAAAACTGTGACTGCATACTTAGACCATTATGAGGTTAAGTATTTCACGAAGAAAGTTTAAAAACTGGCTTTTATTTGGAAAATCAGTTTAAAATTTGAAATTAAAATATCAGCAGAAGCTGATTTATGACATCACAGTATCAAAATATTAAATCACTCTGCTGCTTCACTGATTTCCAATGCTCACCTACAAAGCAAGCATAACCATCTGCAGCTCAGCTCTTTATTTCAGAAGTCAAAGTACTTCAGTGGTCTGGTGAAAGCTATTCTTCACACATCCAGAAGCAGAAGAGAGAATCCTAATGAAGCTCTCCTCCTCCAGCCTTTGGAGAGTGGAACATGAGATGGATGCACCGCTGCCTACAGAAAGAGCTCTCTTGACCTGCTTAGATCATTCTTGTGTGTGATAAAAGGTGAACCCAGGTTTGCCACATCTACCTGATGATCTGGATTAAAAGTCGCAAGAGTTGATCAAAAAGTAGTATCAGGCTACACAGATTGACATATATTCTGGAGTGCTTATCAAATAAGTAAGCTGCCCTAAAAGAGGACCAACATTAATAAGAAAACAAAAAGGAGTAGGAAATATAATCTCTTCTGAGATCTTCTGAATTGTGTCCCTTATGCTCTCAGCAATTTCTAAAAATATTTCTGCCAGCATATTGTTTTGTGTCAAATAAAAACTGAAGACATTTGAGGATATGATCTTTGGTTTTTATGCCTCATTGTTATAAAATTAGCCTCAGATTCATTTTTCAGAATAGAAACATTTAAATATTAAACATGAAGAGTGCATCTAATACTTGGACCTGCAGAACATTTTGCATCCTGTTTGTTCCCTAGGAATTGAATTTTACTATTTTCAAAAGAATTAACATAATTTTGACTGGGGAAAAACAAAAAAGACAGCCTACATCAAATTTTTCATGCTGAAACATATCTGATATACAAGATTGGTATGCACAAATGTCTAGTCTATTTGTGTTTACTTTCAGCACACCATTTCAGAAACATTTTTTCAAATAGCCACAATATTAATATCTGTTCTTCATTCAATGAACATTCAAATTGCATTGTTCCTGAATGTTCAGAGTGTATTAAACATATTTCTTTTTCTAGTTCATTTTTGTGTACTTACAATTGTAAATTTCATTGTACTGCAGCAGGCATTTAAAATAAAGTGGTTGGTTGGTTTGTTGGTTGGTTGGTTGGGATTTTTTTAGTGAGATGGGGGAAAAAATGGAGCCATTCTTTTTTGAGTGAAAATCTACTACATTCCACTTCCAGAATTAAGAGCACAACCAAATCCATCTAAAAGTTCCTTCAAGACAGGCACAGTTATGGAATGGTCTTTCAGATATGTACAGATGCACTCAAATATCAGCAAAAGTGTGTTTTCAGCTATCCAGGCATTCCTGCTTTAGGCCTTACTTAGCATTGCAGAACTGTCACTCCACAGGACTTTCTGCATACTTTCAGTCTGATAAACTGTGTGAATAAGCTGAATTACTTAAATAATGCACTGGACTATTTAAGCACATCTATCACCTCCTATCACCAACTAACTTTCTTCAGAACCCCTCTCCCAGAGAAAGGGTGTTTCCTACTCAGTTTCTTGTGCTAAATCACAATCTGGCATAGTGCCTCTCCTTTCCATTGTGAGTGAGAAGTGAAGAGTATCACCCAGCCCACTTTGGTGGCAAACCTGGGCTAAACTTGGGTAATACATGTTGTTATTAGGCATCTGCAGATTGGGTAGTTTCAGAGAGATTATTTCAAAACAGATTGGTGAAAAAGAGGCTTGAATTATTCTGACCTAGTCTTTCATTTTTTTTTATAAATACATGGGTTGCAGGCACTTACATTCACATCATGTTCAGAGAAGTGAAGAATATATCTACTCCTCCTGAGTAATTAACTCAGACATAAATATCTCTTTTAGATGCCTCAATTGGGTTAGATAAGTATCAGCAAATTATTTAAGGAAGCATTCTGAGGGATCATGAAAACATCCCAGATTTCCCCACACTTCCCAAGGCCTGAAGACAGAACTGCAGAGGAGCAGGGCTGCCACAAGCAACAGAAAGACAGCAGCAATGGCTCCATACTGTGGACACTGTCCAGATTTTCTCAGCTTCTACCTAAAAGAAAATTCTTTGCATTTGAGACTCAGCTGACACAACTCTCTTGCCTTTAAGAGGAAAATAAAATCATCTGAGGGAACTAATTATGGAAAGGAATCTGTGTATAACTATGGAAGTAATCTTTTCTTACTTCCCCAGTTAGACGGGGTAAAAATACTTCACAACATTTCCAAGGAGTTAACATAATTTGTTTCCAACCTGTTTATGGAATATCATTCTCAAAAGATCAAATTTAATGAACAAGGGTATGTCTAAAAGGAAAGGGAATACAGATCTGAAGGTACTTGACTGAAACTCTCAAGCAATCAAGCATATGAAAATATTTAATAGGCATGGAAAGCAGGAGATAAATGAACACTGGAGAAGGTATTTTTAATCAGTCAAGTAAATTCATAACTGCAACATAAGAGTAACTTGATTGGAATTCATGTCGCTTAGTAATTTTTACAGTATAAAGGCTTTTCCTTGCTTATTAGATTACTGAATTAGGTGGTTGAAGTCTAAAGCACTCTAATGTTCTTCCAAGGACTTGGGTGAAATTCATTAATTCACCTGATTCTATTTTGAAAACTTCTCATGAGCTGCTACAATTCATTGTTAATTGTAACATTACACCAAGAACAACACTAAATAATATGGGTTAGAGGCTTTGTCTGGCTACTCTGAAAGAATCTACTCTTATTCTGGTATTTGCTGTGTCACACAAATGGTACTATGCTGAGGATGTTGCATACTCAGTCACTGTTTAACTACTGGAAAATTTCCAATAGAAAGAAAATTGAGAAATTGTTTTAATGAAGTGGTTTCCTGAACAATCTTGGATAAAAAGTCTCTCTCCATATAACTTTTGAGCTGAACCTCTATCTCACTCTTCATCTCTATATTTCTGTATTCTCTATCATCTAAGGATCTTAGAGCGTTTGCCAATATTTATTATACTTCATGGCAATCTTAAATGATACTTTTAGCTTTCTATAACAGCAAAACTAAGCAATGACAGGACATGCACTAGAAAAGGTCTCTATGACCAAAATGGCCATAGTAAGAGTTTAGTATATACATGTATAATGCATACCATCAACCACCAACCACCAACATTAATTCTTGCATCAAGGTCTCCTAACTTCTGAAAACACTAACACACAGATTTTATGAAATAGTCCATCTTGGTTAAGGTTAATATAAGAGTTAATAACCCTTCTCTTAAAAAAAAAAATTAGTGTACTTTATTGGTGTTTCTTGCATTTTCAAATTCGAGCTTTACAGCCCTGCTGTATTTTGTCAAATTAAAGGGCTCTCTAACAGTAGCTTTCTCTTCCCAGTGCAGGGACTCACAATCTTTGATCAAGTCATCTTTATAAACCAAATAAATTGATCTTAAGTCAGTCACTGCAAGGTGTTTTTGCTAGACCACAAAGTATTTTTGTATGAGGTATATGCCTTCAGATCTTTCACAGTAATGAAAAAATTCATTTTGCTTTGGAATGTATGTGCAAGAACTAAATGAAGCACTAACAGAATTTCTTAATGAAATTCGCATTTATTATTTGATATAATCGATAAATTATTTTGGAGACTTCTCATATGGCTATATAGGCTTTCACATAGTTGTAGAGAGAGCTGGACTCAATGATCCTTGTGGTTCCCTTCCAACTCAATATTTTGTGATGCTGTGGAGCTAAAAGGTCTCCTTTTCCTAATCCATGATTTTACATGTTCACATGAACATACTCCTGTACATGTACACACATTTTTTGTGTTAACTGTGCTGATTCAACTGCTTACTTTCACAATAACTTTAGGATTACTGCTTTTAAAGTAATAGTAACATTTCAACACAACACATCGTATTTCCTCTCTGTTAAGGAAATCCTAAGGCTCTTTCATTTAATGGATTTATGGAGTATTAAATGCAATTAATGAAGCTTTATTTAGTTGAAGGAAACAACCACATTTTCACAGGATTAGCAAACTTCAAATTGTATTCAATCAAGAAAAGCATTAGTCATACTCATCTACCTGTATCTTATAATTTTCTATTGTTTTTTCTCATGTGATAGAATTCCTGCTTCATCATTCATTTCCAAGAAACATGAATTACACTTTTGTGTGTGCATTAAGTCATCATAATATTTACTTTATAAATGTTGCTTTATTACTAAGCACTTAGCTGCATACTTGTATGGAACCAAAATTAAATCATTTTTGCAGCTGTCAATGTGCCACACATTTCTACAGTACCAGATAAATCCATAATCACGCTGCTGATTGTCAGCAAAACTACAATGGACAGTTTTATTACTGCTGGCAAACAAATGTCACAGAGTCCTCTGAGAGCCATGCTGTGCCATGACTGCTGCATGCAACACACTGGAAAATCCTATCTCTGGAAGGATTAACCACTACTCCCCTGCCAGTAAAGACTGAAGGCCACATAAAAAATGAGATAATTGACAATTAAAGTGTTGGGAGATTGTAAGTGGTTCAGTCATTATTGGGCTTGATCCAGTTCTGAAAGAAATAACTGAAAGAATCCCCCTGATGATGCAGACTGTAAGTAACACTACTAAAATAAATCCTATTCAAGTATAGGCTTGAAGTTGTCTTCTATATTTTACACATTTAGAACTACTAAAAGCCAACTGCTGCTACTTATAAGTTTCATTTTTAGCACATATCCCTCTGAAATACTTAATTAGGTAATCTAATGTTCCACTTTACTACGACATTTAGCTCTGCAGGAACACCAATAAATGGTACACAAATTAAATGCATAGTAAGGCTAAGGTTTTTTATGACACCTGTTCCTAATTCAGAAGGCACAATAAACATCAACCAGTTCACAAAATAATCAAATATTGACACTTCACCAATAAAGCAGGGTATCTAGTACAACTGGTGATGAAATTAACAGGAACTAATACACTAAGAACATCCATCATTGCTGCCTGTGTTGTTTTTTATCCTCTTTGCATTTCCCACCCTTTTTAATTCTTCATCTGTTGTTAGCAAACAGCTTATTTTAAGGACCTTGAGGGATTCTCCATGAGCACACCTAGTCTTTCACCTGTTTTAAATGACAGTGCTTTCACTTAAAATAAATGTTACATTCTGAAACAATTTCCCCAAGACCAAAATATTTTTTTTTCTTTTGTACCAGTTACATTAAGCCTTTCTGAGTAGTTTTTGCTCAAATATATGCTTCAAGGTCATTGCCTTAGAATATCATTTTACCTTAAGAAAGTGTAAAAGTTAGTGTGACCTACTTTATGATACTTGTATGCTGACACTGCTTTCAAATGAACATCTAATTTGTACAATTCACAACACAGGTGAACAGTTTAATGGGATATGGGAATTATTCACCCTGAACTGAACAGGAAAAAAGAATAAAATCACTCCCCAGATATACAATGGAGAGGTGTCTGTTAGTGGGTGAGGCTTGCATGAACTAACAACAAAGCCTGGAACCTTGTTATCCAAAATGTTCATTTGTAGCTTCCCCATAATTTTTCTTAGGCAAAATTCTGACAACTTAACAGTGCTTGTCTCCTCCTTAATATGAGACTATGCCACCAAGACCTCTGTGTGCCTCTGTCCCAGTTACTGCAGTTACTATGCTGCAGATTAAGACAAAACAGAAGTGTTAGTTCATGGCAAAACCAGTGCCAATCTGCTTTGGCTAAAAAACATTCTTTCATAACAAACTAATGTTTTAATTTTATGGTACCATTTCTAAAACTATTTACATTATCTGGGCAAAATCATAATTGCAGCATACTTACTTGTTGACAGTTACATCAGTGTGGTATCATGGAAGAAATTGTTGGTTAATTGCTCAAGAATTTTTTCAGAAGCACAGGCATATTTTGCAGCTATTGTTGAGCCCCAATCTCCTAGACTGTCTCCTTAGCAATTAACCCAATTAAGTGAATTTAAACTTAGGTCATGCAGGTTTATCAGTCCTAACAGTAATGTTTCTGACAGTAGAAAAGGCACCTGTTGTTATGCACTATATTGTCCTGAGTTTCCATGGGACTGAGTTTGTACTGAATTTTTTTCCCAAAACAAGGATGACAACTTCCTAAATCAAAAGGATCACCACCTGTAGTTCTCTAGCAGCCATACATAGTAAGCAGAATGAATAACAGACCTTGAAATAACTAACTGAATTACTGAATTAGAGAATTGAGGGAAGGGGGCAGTGGGGGCATGGAGGGAAGAACAAGAAATTGAAGTGGAATTAAACTACTAAGAGCAACCCTATTTTATCCACAAACAAATCTTACGACCAGCATGTGTTCAGTGGAGCTGGAGAATATTAAGGATGCTTGATGCAGTCTCTCAGACTCTGCTGGAATAGAGATGTGGTCCATACAGATCAGAAGGTGGCCATTCCTCTTTCATCATAGCTGGGGATGTGCCATTTTGCCCTCATTACAAATGCAGAGTGTATGCTTGGCCAACAAACACACTGAATCTACATTCTGAAAGTATAGTTAGATCTACTATGCTACCCTGTTCATCCTTGGATAGGGTCTCTTAAATCAACTATCATATCTTCTTTTCATGAAGGACTACTCTTGTGAAGTGATTCCTTGTATGCACTGCAGTTCTCCTGGTGCTGGAACTCTACTGCTCAGCTCAAGTTGTTGACATGACTATTTGTGTGATATGGATTTGAGTTTCTCACATGCTTTGATACCATGCTCCATTATTTGCCGTGAGCCTCTAAATCACTTCAGCAGTGTCACTGAGTAATTAAAGAGGTGATTAGGTCAGAAGCACAAGTACAACTCAGAAACTTTCTTTCTCAAAACCACTTCTTCCTCTTGAATCAGAAAACAAATTATCCTATTCACAGGAAGATCTGCCTTGGGAAAGATTAACTGCTAGTGTCATCTGTCAATCCATAATGAATCACTACAACTTTCTACAGCTTCAGAACAAACTCCCAAAGAAAAATGTGATTAGCAGGTTGTTGGCACAGATGAATCCACAGTACCAGGCTCAGGCATTTTGTCTGGAAATAGAGAAAATATTTCTCTGTCTCAGCCATTAACTTGAAGCACTCACAGATGGCCCATTATATTACATACACATTTTTAAGGCAACAAACCCAAAGAAAAGCCTTCTGTAGAATAATATAGAGCTTAGTTACCAATAGAAGTTTTTCAGACTGAAGGAAGAGAAAATAAAACATACTGTTCTGAGGGATGGGAAAAAAATAGCTACAAAATCAGATTTTAAAAGACCTTCATAAACATGTCACTTCTGCTAAATATCTGGCCAATGCAGGCAATACTTGGAATTTTTAAAAATTTTGTATGGTCTTCAAGTTAATCTGTATTATACAGCTGTGTCTACACTAGAAATTAAAGATGCTCTAAACCATATTACCTGACATAGAGTTCTACTGCCATTTCCACACTATTGCCACCTTATACAACAGAGCCAAGCAGACATAAACTCCCTCTCCTGGGAAATGGTTTGGGACCATATTAACTCCTGAACTATGCTCAGGATTGTTTCTGCATGTCCCAGCAAGAAATCCTTCTAACAAGTTAGCAGGAAAAGCAGCTGAACATAGCCCTCTTGACTAAAATTGTACAGTTACAAATCAAGTGTTCCTAAGATTATTTCCAGCAAGAGGCATGAAGACTGAATATTACTTCTACATATTTACACATTAGGCAGAACCAGTATTCCAAAAATCCTGCAGTTAACAGTTTGTGATTCTAACTGAGCATTGGTAGCACCTTGAGTCTAAATGTCTAGATGCTATTTGTGAAACTTAATTTTTTCTTCCATGTAAAAACTCATATTTTTCTTTGGTCTCAGACTTTTGTCTAATCTCATTGGTAATATTCAAAGGCTCATCTTTTTGTGTTCATTAGAGGAGCTGCACACACAATTTCAGATTTGCAGCAAGCCTAACCACACAGAATTTAAGATGTTCTTCTTTACCTATAAAGCCCATTAAAATTTTGAAAAGTATCTCAATATGGTCTCATCATATTGACACTGACTTTGTTTGGCATCCACCTTGCCTCAGTAGAGTCACCACACTTGAAAATGGAGATGCTCTGGCTGACAGTGCTGAGATTGCCTTAAAGCTAGACAGCATCTGGAAACAATAAGCATGCAATTTTTATACAACATGCATACATGAATCCACACACACAAGTGGCAACATGAATTCTTAGCTCATATGAAAAAGCAGCTAACACTTCAATTACTAACTACAATGTCATTACAAATAATGAATGTTGTCAACTAAGAACTATATATCTATAGTTCATATCCAGATGTATAGAGCTATCTAGTGATATATCTACACATCTGGGCCCCCACACTGAAGTCATTGTGCTCTGTGTACACTCCACTGCCGTATGTATTGTTCTCAAGATAAAAAGGAGCTTTTTGTCTGGCCCAGACTACCTTCTCTCTAAACATTAACTTCCATCCACAGTCACATCGTTACAAGAGAATAAATTTCTAATTAAAATATGTCACTTCAAACACAACACACAGTCCTTTTGGTCTTTCCACAGTAAAACCCCAAACCAGGAAGACTATTAGAATAAGTATAACAGGACTTCAGATATGTTTTCAGTTACCAGCAAAGCAAAATAAACTAATATCTTAATATGATTCTTGAAGTAATTTCTTTCAACTTTAACCTAACTTATGCACCAAATCATGAAGACTCACTCACTAGGATCTTGCTGGAGAGGGGTGCACAGACCAAGAGCTGGCATGGCCAGTGGAAACACTGCAATCTTCAGCGTAAATCCAGACAGCACTTAAATAAATAAATCCAATTATAAAACAAAATTTAGATATGAAAAATAAGAATAGAGCTGATTGTTTTATGTATTTCTTTTCTTTCAGGATAAGAGTACTTTTACACTGCTATTGAACAAAGTGAAAATTCCTCCATCAAAATGAAATAAAAATATAATGTTAAAATCTTGTTCCACAAAGAAATTGATCAGACTAAAATTACCTTTAGAAGGTTACATTTCATGTTAGTGCCTCCACAGAAATGAAGACATTTAAAAGATCAGTAACTATACTGCTAGTGGTCATGAAGTTATATGGCATTTTAAAAAAATTATATTTGGTGTAATTAAAAATTGCAATTGTTGCTACTTTTATTAAAGATAAACCAGTAGTCATTAAGTCAAGTTTAACATGACATTTAAAAACAAAAATTAATTCTCTCTTGGATAGAAGAATTTGACATTCCAACACAGCAGGGTGACTCATCTACCTGACCAGAATGCACTGGAATAATTTGCCTCCAGTAATAACAAGCAGCATACTGAGGAAATTATGATCAATTTCTCTGTAACTCCTGCCTTACAATCCTCTGGAATATTCTTGAGGAATGTGTTTTACCAGGAATGTCACAGGGGCAATGACAGGGAAAAAAGTAGTGATACCCCCTGAATATTAGTACAGTATTTGAAGCATTGATTGTATTAAATTAAACTACAAAATGCACCTTATGCAACAACCACAGAAAAACAATGCTGTCTACTAAATTCATGAACAGCCAGCAGGACTAACATCAAACCATTTATTTAAATAGATAGCTATTTTTCTGCATTAAAGGTTTGGCCCAAATCTAAGCAATAATGGAGCTTAAAGCACTAATGGTTAGAGAACCAATGTTTCTCCTAAATGATAAGGCAGAGAAGGTTGCAGAACATTTACATGTAGCTGAGATATTAATCCATATAATCATGCAGTTCTCTGTTCCCATGGCAACCATTAGAGAAGAGTTTTCACCCTGAAGGACTTTTTCTTTCATGGTACTACTGGAAAGCTGCCATTGGAACAGTGTTGGTTATCTGTTGCTCACAGCACAGGAAATTCAAGAATGTGGACATGCTAACCTTGAGAGAGGCTGAGCCCACTGAGACCAGAGGGGAAAAGTAGGCAAATCCACATGGCCTGAGTATCTAACTTTGCATCCCCTTTCACTCAGTTTCCTCCCAAAACCCCACAACTGAAAATAGGCACACACAAGTTAAGATTCATTTCACCTGAACAAGATCATCATAATAAAAGGGAAACAAATTTGAAAGAATAGAAGCAATTCCATGTCCGAAACGCTTGGCATCACATAGGAGCAGAGTCCAGCCCCTCCTCCAGATGCAGTTGGTGTTTCTCTGGCAGTCTGACCACCCAGCCCATGGGGCTCCTGGCCACCCTGCTTGGGTGCCTCTTCCTTGCAGTCCAGCCAGCCAGCCTGAATACAGAGGGAATGCCTGGAAGGAGCCAAGGCATAAAGTTTACATACCACAACTCAGGAATGAACCAAACAGCATGCTATGCTCACATAGGATATTTAATAAAACCAAAACACAACCATTTTTATAAGGACCTGCATTTGAAGGAGTTGAGACTTCCACAAATATTAAAGAACTGTACTTTGAAGATGAAAAACTTTCATTTAATGTTAGATTAAAGCAGCTTCTCAGGAATATGCCCTATGCTCTCCTATAGCAAAATGTAGATCCCACAGGCATCTTCCTCAAGAACAAAGCCCCTGGAGTGCCCCCTCCTGAAACACCTCCCAGATTTAATCTCATCTCTTGAAAGCTTTCTCTTAGCCTCCCATAGCCTGAATTACCAACAGGGCAAGAGGTAGGTCCAAGCTATGTACTGGTGCCTTAGAGCAGATCAAAAAAGATAGGCTGAATCTTAGGTTAAAAGCTGCCTGAAGAAAACATGGAAAAACTGATTCATCAAATACTCTACAAGAAAGGCCAGAAAATAGGGTTATATTTTAAAGCCAGTCATGACAGTTGTCTGTGGCAGAACAGCATTTAACAAACCACTGCAGAGTCTGCACTCTTCCATTTTTTGAGGCAGATCAAAAGCTTACATTATAAAACAGAAATCATACAGCTACAAATCAAATACTCTTAGACTGAAGAGGAAATTAGAATGTCAGTAACATGAGATTTTACCCCATATTCCAATTTTTTATTTTTAAAAAAAGCAAATGATATTAAGCGATTATTTTCCCCAGCTATTCAAAACAGCAGGCCAGTTCAAAGCAAAGCATGCTATCATACTGACATGCTCAGAGTTTTATTAAGAAGCATGTGTATTTTTAACTCTTGCCATTTATGTCTGATAAAAATACTAAATTTCTGTCCATTTGTCTGCTGTAACCAGTAAACTAATACTGCAATATGTGAATTCTAGTAACTAAAATAACTTCTGGCTTAAAAGCATGACAAAATAATACTTTCATAACAAGCATAAAGTGGTAACTCAGATACACATATCCAAAAAATGTAAATGAAGAAAACCAACAACAAGAATACTAACCCACTGTCTTATGGTTCAGAACACAGGAGTTATCTGTGTTTGCTTGCTATCTCTGCTGGAATACAGAATAAGAAGTATGCAGAAGTCTTTTTAAAAACAAACAAACACCACAACAAAAAAAATCACAATAAACCCCAATGAAACAAAACCAAACAAATCTCCAAAACAAAAACCAAAAAATCTCCCACAAGAAACAACACTTTTTTTTTTCCAACTCAAACAAGCTTACCTTACATTATATGATCTTTTAATTCTAAGATCACTTTGGATGCTTAGACAGAAAATTAGCTGGTTGGAGTTAGTTTATGTGGTGGGTTGACCCTGTTCCCTCCTCAGCTGGACAGAGGTGAGAAAATAGAATGTAAGGTTCATGGAAAAATGTAAGGGAGCAATCATTCACTAATTACTATCACAGGAAAAACAGGCTCAGCTTAGGGGAATCAGCTTAATTTATTACCAGTCAAATCAGAGATGGGTAATGAAGAGTCACTGATGGGCTTGGTCATGGCCAGTGGCGGGTCTGTCCTGGAGCCACTTGGCACTGGCTCTGTTAGACACAGAGGAAGTTTCTGGTAGCTTCTCACAGGAACCACCCCTGTGGCCCCCCACTGCTAAAACCTGGCCATGTAAACCCAGTACATGTTAGTAAATTCTCTCATTGTTCAATGAAAATATAATCTGTTGAAAATACATCCATTTATGTATGACTGTTATCTGCATTAGCAGGTGAACACCAAATCAAAATACTTAGAAGTTCTAAATTATAATACCTGGAATTACTTAAATTTCGGAGTCATTAATAATATATATTCAAATTTATTTAAAATGAGCAAATGTATAACTACTATATTTTGTATACCTAAAAATTTTAGTATGTGAAAGCATATTTCTAAAATACTACTCTGATCATCTTTTCCTTACACTTTTGTCTTCCTAAATTAAAAAGAAACATTAAACTATCACTATGACAAAGATGGGAATAACTCATTATAATTTTTTTTTGTCAACAAGTTTTTATTAATGTTTTTCTGGACAATTTTATAACACTTCTTACTAAATTCTACAGGAAGTCACAAACACAGTCTGTAAACAGAATTTAGTTTCTCAGTAGAACAGAAATATATTTCTAGGGAGCTGAAATAACAAACCTATTACCTTCCCATTTATTAAAAAAAAAGGTTGAAAACATTTCCACATCTTCCACACAAATACTTAAAAGGAATGTAAAATTTAAATAAAATATTTTAATGACTCTACAATGCATCTGCTTTGACTCATGCTTTGTGCCTCAGGACTTCTAGACTGCTGGTTGTTCAGATGGCTCACTCACATTTATTTGTATCAACAAATAAACAAAAAAATCTCTACCAGGGGATCATTTCAGCAGTCTGGGGATGGTTTTTCTCTTCTGTAAGAGATCTCTAAATGTGGTCTCTTAAGCTGTAATAATTTGTAAAAAGTGACAGCTTTCTTAGTGATTTCTAATGTGTTTTTCCAAGAATTTACCAACTCATTAAAAAGGTGATCTTTAATAGAAAGCAAATTCTTCACAGACAAATAAACTGAAATCAGTTTCACATCTACATAGTGGGAGAAAAGTCAAAGGCAATCCTCACTTCTATTTGACTAGAAATTCAAGTTGAAACATCATCATCATCTCTTTTCTCATGAAATCCAATCATGCAAATACTTAATCAGTGACCTGTCAAACTCCTCCTCATGACAGTATCAGTATCAAAAAATGATGCCCTGAGGTTTCAATATGCATTGACTTTTCTATGGCTCCACTTAGTGATAAACCCAAAACCGGAAGATAAACCATGACCTACTTCTTCCATTTTACAGATTTCATTTACTGCCTCTAGTGATAACCAGAAAACATCTCTCCAGGGACTACATGAGCATCTGAATCCAAGAGGGAAAATGAACATAATCCCAAACTCTTAACAGTCAAAGCTGAAGTTTAGTCCCTGAGAAAAGAACACTCTTGCACATACTGTACGGGACAACCATCTGTCTGAATGCATCAACAGAGAATATTTTTGATAGCTGTCTGAACAGCTATCAAAATCCCCAAAAGGAATATAAAACTTGCTCCAAATTAAACATAATAAGCATTCTAAAACTACCACTATGCAAAAAACCCCACCCCAAAACAAAAATCCCCTGCAGCATTACCTATTAATTTAATCTGAAATAGATCTTCCTGTCATCAGGCAATGAAATTCAGTATATTTCCTCCTCCTTTGCATCTATGATAATTATTCAAATTTTGCTGTGCTTACAGCTTTTGATAGCTTTAAGTACTGGGTGGGGAAAAGGAAAAAATTGGTCTAAAATACAGGACATCAACAAAAACAGCATGCTCACAATTCTCCATGCAAACATCTACAAGGACATTACTTGGTATATCACTCATACAAGGACCAGAAACCCGTATCAAATGGGTTCACAGGAGATAAAACACTGTGCCAAGAAAGATAACAAATACAAGCACTGTCTTTAGGGGATTATGTGCTGAGACTCTGCATGTCTGTGAGCTAAACTAAGCCACAGAGGCAGCTGAAAGGAGATAAATGACACAGGCATATAGTTTAAGGGAACTTGCTATTAAAGGACCATTGAGATTTGCACTGTTCAGACAGTAGTTGTGGGATCAGGGTGTTCTTCCCAAAGTATTCAAATATGTATTCGTAACATGTGCATATTAAGAGTGGTGACAAATTCAAATTGTTTAGTTAACATTAACATAATCACTCAGAGAAAAAAAAAAAAAAAAAGCCACAAAATAAGACACAAATATTATGTCCCTGAGAGAATACAGCTTGTATTTAATTTTCATTAAATCTAGTTCTCTAATTTACTTGCAGGTTCTTAAAAAATTAATGCTAGATTCAGAGATATTAATATGCCATTTAAAAATACATTCTACTGATTCCAAAAGAATCACTGAACTATTTTTGTATGAATTAATGGGATTCCCACTTCACTGTAAAGTTACAAAGTATGGAATGACTCCAGAATTACTGAGCTATTCATCACATTAAATTGACAACCCCATGTAGTGAAACCATCAAGTGAACACTCTGTAGCCAATATGCTCAAAGGGACATATCAGATCCAAATGAAATATTCAGGTAATTAAAATTCTAGAAATTAAATTAAAACATCACGCTATGATTCAGTCTATATCTAAGGACATATTAAATACTAAGTACCCAGGAACACCAAAAAGCAGGGACATAACATACTTCTCTTATATAATGACAAATCCAACTAGCTTGATATCTCCTCCCAACTCTCACAAGAAATTCAATTTGAAATTCGAGCTGGAGAATATTAAGGATGCTTGATGCAGTCTCTCAGACTGCTGAAAATAGAGACGTGGTCCATACAGATCAGAAGGGGGCCATTCCTTTTTCCTTATGGTTGGGGATGTGCCATTTTGCCCTCATTACAAATGCAGAGTGTATGCTTGGCTAACAGACACACTGAATCTAAATACTGAAAGTGACAGGATCAGTATAGTTAAAACAATCTTAAAATAAAGATGCCTGCTTCTGCAGAAATAGTTCACTCAGTTATAATAAATATATTTGTGTTGGAATTGCATTAAAAGGTTAGATAAAATCATCATGAAATGCATTTGACGTGACACATTTTTTGTTAGTATTTTTATAACAACTGGAAAATGGAATTGAACTTGGTTGCAGTGGAACAAATAACAAAACTTCCACAGAAGTAAATTAGTATACAAAATGAAAATTCAAAATTCAAATTGATTACAGTTCAATTCCAAATATAACAAGAAGATTGAAAGAAAATTGAGAAAAGTGTTTCACAGGTGAGTGACATCCCATTGCAGCTTTTCAATTCAGTAGCAGCTGTACAACGGTTGCATTGTCATAAAAATCCTGCTGCTGGGAATTTCTCTACATGGAGTCAGTAGAAAAGAGCAAACTAGAAAGAGAACTATGTGTGCTGAAAAGGTGTCTAGCAAACACTAAGAGGCTGTAGAGATTTATTGTCCTGTTGCCTTCTCATGACATGAAATGAGACCCAGGGCCTGTGGCAGGTGTGTGCGGCCCCCAGGCCGTGTCAGTGCCAGCAGGGGCTGTGCAGCTCTGTCCCCATCCCAGTGCCCGTGGCAGCTGCGCACCCACAGGGACACCGGGACTGCCCCGGCTGCTGGGGGACCCCAGGGACCCTGTGACCCTGCCCAGGGCCACTGTCACACCAGAGAGGCTCCCTGGGAGCCAACAGCCAGGCTGGGCTGGCACATGGGTCACTGGGAGTGACGGCGTGGGTGACAGGGTGTGTGTGTGACAGGGTCTGTGTGTGTGTGTGACAGGGTCTGTGTGTGTGTGTGTGACAGGCTGTGTGTGTGTGTGACAGGGTCTGTGTGTGTGACAGGGTCTGTGTGTGTGTGACAGGGTGTGTGTGTGTGTGACAGGGTCTGTGTGTGTGTGACAGGGTGTGTGTGTGTGACAGGCTGTGTGTGTGTGTGACAGGGTCTGTGTGTGTGACAGGGTCTGTGTGTGTGTGACAGGGTGTGTGTGTGTGACAGGGTCTGTGTGTGTGACAGGGTCTGTGTGTGTGTGACAGGGTGTGTGTGTGTGTGACAGGGTCTGTGTGTGTGACAGGGTCTGTGTGTGTGTGACAGGGTCTGTGTGTGTGTGACAGGGTGTGTGTCTGACAGGGTCTGTGTGTGTGTGTGACAGCGTGTGTGTGTGTGACAGGGTCTGTGTGTGTGTGACAGGGTGTGTGTGTGACAGGGTCTGTGTGTGTGTGACAGCGTGTGTGTGTGTGTGACAGGGTGTGTGTGTGACAGGGTCTGTGTGTGTGACAGGGTCTGTGTGTGTGTGACAGCGTGTGTGTGTGTGTGACAGGGTCTGTGTGTGTGTGTGACAGGGTGTGTGTGTGACAGGGTCTGTGTGTGTGACAGGGTCTGTGTGTGTGTGACAGCGTGTGTGTGTGTGTGACAGCGTGTGTGTGTGACAGCGTGTGACAGGATGTGTGTGTGACAGGGTGTGTGTGTGTGTGTGACAGGGTGTGTGTGTGTGACAGCATGTGTGTGTGTGACGGTGTGTGTGTGACAGGGTGTGTGTGTGACAGGGGGTGTGTGTGTGTGTGACAGGCTTTGTGTGTGACAGGCTTTGTGTGTGACAGGCTGTGTGTTTGTGTGACAGCGTGTGTGTGTGAGACAGGGTGTGTGTGTGACAGGGTGTGTGTGTGACAGGGTGTGTGTGTGACAGGGTGTGTGTGTGTGTGACAGGGTGTGTGTGTGACAGGGTCTGTGTGTGTGACAGGATGTGTGTGTGACAGGGTGTGTGTGTGACAGGGTGTGTGTGTGTGTGACAGGGTGTGACAGTGTGTGTGTGACAGCATGTGTGTGTGACAGGGTGTGTCTGTGTGTGACAGGGTGTGTCTGTGTGTGACAGGGTGCATGTGACAGTGTCTGTGTGTGACAGTGTGTGTGTGTGTGACAGGGCCTGTGTGTGACAGGATGTGTGTGTGACAGGGTGCATGTGACAGTGTCTGTGTGTGACAGCATGCACCTGCAGGGGTGGGAACAGTGGCACAACACAAGCAATGTACCATGCAAGTGTCTGTTTTAACAATAGCCTTACTCTGGTCACAGTAAAACCTTAATTGACAAAAGTTGTTCTAATACATTTTCACTGGAATCTCTCTCTCTGACTCACTCCCTTATCAGGGAAAAGAGAATTTACAAGCATGTTTAAAGAGAATTTATAAGTATGTTTGGATGCTCTAAATGACATCAGGACTTAATCTCCTGCATACCCTGACATGCATTACAACACAAACAAAGTATTTTGTCAACATGTAATTCTTTATATTCTTTGTTCTTTATACAACTTGTCTCTGAAAATGTACTCATATAAATGGGTTTTTCACACTTTCACTATGAAGAAAAAGGTACTACAAACTCCAAGACATGATAAGCTCAGATGTCCTGTTTGATGCATGAAGAGACTCCACTACCCCCATAGAAGGACAGATTTCTCTGAATTCTGTCATTCTGGCTTTAAGTTCACTGTGATTTGTACCCATACACATTGACACAATCTCCAATAACTGTTCAAAGCAAAATACACTTCTAAGTATCTCTCAACAGTAATATCCCACAAAACAACTCACTGTTGCTCAATTAAAAAAATAAAACAACACAAAAAGAAAAAAAATCCAAACTAACAAAAAAAATTAAAGAAAAGCAAAATGAAGTAGTAAAGAATCATATTCTCAGATGCACAGTATAGAAATCTGATTTTTATGAGAGGGAAAGGAGATTTTTTTTTGTATAACTGCAGACTGACATTTTTCTTCCTTGTACAGCAATATCTTTTGCCACTAATTTCACACAAGTACCCCCGAAGTTTTTCCCAACCAGCACCCTCTTCAATTTCCAAATATTCTTAGACTGGTTTTCAGAGGTATAGGTGAGACTGAGCTGCTGGCTCTTAGTGACACAAGTCATTCAGAGAGCAAGTACTTCTTCCTCATGCTGCCCACATATAATCCCTTTTTCTTTGAGAAAATTTAATAATGGCTGATTTTCTCAGGAAAAGGAAAAGAGAAAGAACTTGTCTTAGAAAGCCTGTATTGTAGCATAAGAGAAGGAGGCAATTTCCTTACTCAAATTCAATGCCAATTACCAAGCTGTGCAACTTACAGCTCTCACTGGGTGCCAGCACCTGCCAACTGTCACTAGACCAACAGAGAGAAAAGAGACTTGGTAATGTTTTCATACTCTTCTGCAGTCAGAATTAACAAAACCAAATTAAATCATGTTAAAAAATATAACCAAAACACTATTTGCAAATGTCTGTAAAAGGTAAGAGAGTATTTCTAAAAGGCTGCAACAAATATTTCTGCTTTTATATCTCACTGCACTGAGAAAACATGGTCAGCAAATTTATGAGCAGTCCTAATCTAGAGCAGGGCAAAATCAGACTATTTGTTTTAAATTGTTGTTGTGAATTTAAACTCATGCAAACAACTTCAGACTGAAGAACAGAACAGCTAGGCAAATTAAGAAATGTGTGTTTGCCCTTATTAGCTACTGCCTCCTCTGACCCAGCTTCTCATCACTCCCGATCCTGAGATGTGAATGACGTCTACTGAAGTTCTCAGGACATCCAGAGAACTTCCAGGGAAGATGAAAGAACAATCCAGGATGAAAGCCTGGTTTTCAAGTTTTAATGAGCTATGAATTTGGAGACAAGCATGGGTACAAACAATGTATCAAATTGATATATCCAGCAACAGAAAATTTTGCTATTTTTCAGGAAGAGTAAGTTTTAAAATGTCACCCTAGTGCCCACACTAGCATTTTTTCATATGTATTAAACCAACTCCCAGGTAAAGATCCCATAGAACAGGAATAATGAAGTCAGAATCAATAAAATTACCCTGTAGATTAAAAAATAAAAATAAATACACTTTTTACATAAGTTCTTAGCAACATCCTGAAGGATTATTTAGAGGCAGCACAAACGTCTATGTTCTGTGAAGTTACTCCCAGCACCTAAATATTGATATTCTATAGTACGGTAAACATCTTGAACAGAGAGCTCAGTCCAATCCCAAACCTGCATCTGGATGATAAAGGTTAACAGACTAATGTTAACAGCTAACAAAAAGTCCTCTCATTTAAATTCACCTATTTTTTACTCTGAATTTTGTGTTCTGACAAAGCTTTCAGATAAGGAAGATCAACTGACAAGCAAAAAAATACTGAAAAATGTATATTTAAAAATAGATTCTCCCAGAACAGGCAAGAATTAGGTCCTGGCCTCTTTGGAATGATTGCCTATGTTTTATGAAGCTGAAATGAAATTTCCTTCCTGGTACACCAAAATTTCAAAAATTTAACTTAGTAGCTACACATATAACCATATTTCCTTTTGAATTATTTTATAATCTTAGATTACAATGGATCCAAGAGAAATGCCAAATAACTGCCCCTTGACTGCTTGCACACCACATTAAATAGCACAGTATCTAGCCAGTACCCACACAATAAATGCTTTACCCCTTTAGAAAGGTACTTAGTACTTATAAAAAAAAAAGTTTAATATCTCAGTAAACATGGCAGTCCTTGAAAAATAGGCCAAGAATATCCTAAATGTTTGGAGTGCTTTAGTTTAGACAGTGACAAGGATGAAAACTGTTCTACCTAGAAGCCTGCTAACCTTAACAATGGCTGTCTAGAGACAGGTACTAAACTGCTGGAATAGAAATTGCATTGTAAGGTGCTCTGTATGCTTCACTGTCCTTATATTAATCCAGTTTTCTTTCAAGCTGATCTGGAAAGAATATCTGAAAGCTGATTAATTCTGTTATATAAAATATGTAGGTGCTTTGGTAGTATTAAATAATGACAGAACAGTAAATTCTGACCTGTATTCATTGGTTTATGTGATATACTAGAAATTTTTTGACAGTGGCCAAAAAACCACATACATCTCTCCCACACTCTCCTTCCTTCTCTTGGCACTTGTACCATACCAGAGTGCTTGATATTTGTTGGGATTTGGGGGGCTGGTTTGTTGATGCTTTTTAAAAACAAAAAACACACAACACACACTTGGAAAACCTTAGTGACTATTTGCAGGCTTTATCTAATCACTGTCAGTTTAAATACTATGTTAGCAACGCTGCCAAGGATAAGATCAGCTAAAAATATTTAGTAGGTCACAAAAGCCTGCTACATGAATGTAAATAAAACTGAGGTAATACATAAGTATATGGTAATGCACTGAAGTATATTTCTTTCAGAGTTGTCCTAGTTTAAAAAAAAATTAAATCCTGTGCTGCTACTCTGTCCTTCCTTCCAGTATATGCATAGGCAAAGTCTGGATTATGCGAAGATGCTGTAACTTCAAAAACAAACATCACATTTGACTGGAGTTAAACCTTCTGAAAAAAAAAAAAAAGCCTTTTTATCTTTTGAATGCTTCAAATAAGATCTCATAGAAATGAGACAAAACAGGTTTTATGGTTCAGCCACATTTAAGACTGGGTCAGCTGGTCTGTAGAGAACCCACAGAATGTATTTCTATAAAAGAATGTGAGCGGAAGTGGCAACAGCTGTGCTTTATTACAAACCTGAAGCTGTTTAAATACAAAACTTTCTTTATGCCTTTAGGTTTCTGTAGCAATCTCTGCCATTCTGCACAGCACATAAGTAAACTCCCTTTTTCACAACAACAAAATACTTGGTTTAATCAAGTTTGTCTTTTTCTGTGTTTCACCTAAACAGTTAAGCCCAAATTAACCCCATTTCTCATATATGCCACTTTCTTTTATGCCCCAAAATCATATTTTGGAATCACCTAGCCTAATAATAAATGAACCAAAAAATTGCTGGTAATAAAATTGCAATCATGTCTTTTTCATTCAAACCCCTTTAGTTATCTCAAGTATTCTTAGCTAATAAAACACAGATCACCATCATTTTAAAAACAAAAAGTTGTTTAAAATTTTAAAACAATTATCTGCTCTACTATCCCAGAGGGAGAATTTATATTGTTCTTGGTCCTGTTCCATAGTCAACATGAAATTTCCAAGAAACAGGGAGAAATACTTCAGTCCAAGAAATTACTTAAGTAATGACTCATTTTTTGCACACATTGATAGAAGATCCCCAGAAGAATAAAAAGCATCCTCTACCAAGTAAATGTACTTGTTCATTTCAATAATACAATGAAATTAAGCCAAAGTAGCTTTTACACTGACATTTTAATAATGGAATTAGTAACTTCTAAACTCAGTTCTTCAAAATCATCCTGCTTGAGATTATCTACTTCTCTTTGGTTTTTGGGAGTATTTAATAAAATATTAATGTATTTAACTTTCTTCTTCAGTTCACTATCTTCACAAATAGGAGTGCATGGGGGAAAAGACCATGTATACAGATATATTTGAATATGTGAATATAAGTTAATGTAATAGTGACTGGATGAGGTCAATGTGTCAAATAAGACAGTCAAGTATTTTTTCCATTAAGATTTTTTTTTAAATAATTTTAATTAGGTTTTGCCAGTGCTTTCCAGACTCTTATTTTATAAATACCAGCTACTTAAAAGGAAATATCTAAATGCCTATATACTTACACATATAACCTCTTTATAAAAAGACAAGAATTATCAGGTAAATTGGTTGTTATAGGAATTACCCCATACATGCATTTTTCAGTTAATGCATTAATAAAGTTGCAAAACTCTTCTTTTGAATGGGGCAGATCAACACCAAGAAAAGAAATAGGCAATGAACTATTATGATGAGGTAAAGGAATTAAGATCGCATACAGCATTCCCTTAAAACTCTGACAATAAACTTTTATTCCTACACTGACAAAAAAGAAACCCCAACTAAATAAAGAACCCACAACCAAGGGAGCCAAACATTCCATCTAACAAGGCCTAATGCAAAACTGAAACAGGAAATGTTTAAACAACAAAGTGTAAGTATCACCCCAGATGTTTAGAATGGAAGTCGGCATTGGCACCATTCCAATAATTATCTTTCAATGGTTTCGTTTGGATTTTGTTTGGGTTTTATTTGCTTGTTTTACAAAACTTGCAGAGTACTCATATCAAGAAAGAAATTAAAGTAATCAAAACAAAAATCATACATAATTCTAAGTGCAGCAAGTGCTGAACTTTCACCTTTATTTCAAAAACAACCTATTACAGCCAAGTTGCAAACTAATTCTGCCATTGGGATGGCCTGTTTATGCATTTTTCAGGGATATCATGGCTACGCCCAGTCTAAGTGGCAGAACTGAATACTTCTTCAAAACATGTTAAAAATTTCTGAAAAATTTCAGGGTCAGGAAAAGTCAGAAGGACGAGATATAATAAAAGTACAGAGCAAAGAGAGTTCAGGAAGTGACAACAAGAAGGCAAAAAAAGCAGCATTTAAGAATGCCTGGCTTCCCAAGATCTATTTCAACAGCAGCTGGCCTCCCTGGGAGCTCCTTTCTAATGAAAATCTGAAGTGGAAACTGTTCAATATTCCAAAGTTCATTTCTATAAAAGAAGTAAACTGTAGACTGCTGATGAAAGGGGAGCTGGGCTTCTGGCAATAAGCAAAAGAGAGATGACCTTAATCTTCAGAAGAAGACATTCAGAAAACAAGAAAAGTGTTATTTCTAGCATCTCTTTCTCATTTATCTTAATTATTTTCTCTTTGCTTTGCTCAAAAATGATCATAGTGGAAAAGTCCAATGTTTTCTCTAAAGTACTACTAGTAACAGCAGAGAGTTCACACTTATAGAAAAAGCAAGCCTTATCAACAGGTATGTTATCTTTCTAGGAACTTTTACAAGTTTGCTTATAATACTTGGTAAAGGAAAATACAGTCTTGCTCTACAGCTCAGACACACTTAATGTCTTTTTAACTTTATTTAAGATCTTATCAGTGAGTAGTTGGCAGGACAACTGATTGTCTTTATCAAAGCAAAGTCAGCATTATTCCAAGTTTCAAAGAAAGCATTCTAGCTGGAAATACAGATATCTAGAAGGAAGTCTTCATGAAGAAATATCTGAGATATATGACTGCTTCTCTTTTCTCACTGAAGAAATAAAAAACTGGTTTATTTCTCCTAAGCTCTGATGAATCCTAAACATGAAAACCTCAAGAAAAGACATAGTGAAAAACAAAACTATATGTGAAAGGTTAATTTATGGTATTCATAAAATCAAGACAGTTCTCAAAAAGTTACATATTCACCACTGCACCACACATTAACTGAATTATAAGCAGGGCTAAAAAAAAAAATAATAAAAAATCAGTGTTTTTACGGTACACAAAAATTTCAAATTACATGGATTTCTGTCCTGATGGTGGAAAACACCGAATTTCCCATCTCACTGAAGCTGATGTGTTAAAACCAGTCACTGTTCTGTTGTCCCATCCCTCTGGTTAAGACAAGGCACCTAGTTATCTCCTCATTGAGTAAGCACTGATCCTTCCCAGAACGATCAAACAATTAACACAACAACTAGGAACAACATTGAGACAACATGAACAGCCTGTTCCACTTAGCAGCATCAGTGCTTGTTTTAAATATTTACATTCAGATTTTGAGTATGAGATTTTGTATGAAAAATACAATTTTTATAAAGAACAGTTGTATTAATAGACCCAATTCTTTTTTCCCCATGAATTTAAAGATGAAGAACTACAACCTGTTACAACGTGTTAACTGACAAAGCTACTGAATTCTGCTATAATCTCCCTGAAAACAGACCTATAATAAAACATCTAGCCTAACTAATCCACAGCAAATCTAGCAGTGCATTTAAATACAATTAACAATAAAAACTATAAAGGGAATTCAGTCTGTAACATCATTTCATTCACACATTGAGTATTTTGTCTGTTGGCACAGCTATCCTTTCCCATTCAGAAAGTACTGTTCAAACTGTATATTGACTTTCTCCCCCCATTCCCTGAGAATTACAGAATAACCTCATAGGATATTTCATGCTGTAAGACAAGTCAGAAAAAGGGATGTCAAAGGATAATTCATATTGTTAGGGATGTCAGGAGGTTTGCAGTCCAATCTCCTGCTGAAAGCTAAGACATTTGGTCAGGTAACTGGGGGCTTTATTTTCCAGTCTTGAAATCTTTCAAGAAGAGAAAGTGCACAACTTCTCTGAGTAACCTGTTCCAATGCTCGACTGAACATATAAACATCTCTCCTTGATTTTTACAAACAAATTAAATTTAGCAGCTAGTAAGCTGAAGTGTATTACTCATATTTTATGGAAAAGAAAACCAATTTCATGCGAATCTAATGCAGCAGTAAATTCAAGTCCATGTCTAACAACTCTGTGTATTAGCTTGACTAGGAATAACTAATAGTAACGCTTCTGTTCAACTCCTGCTGAACTGGAGAAAATTGAATTGTCTATAGTAAAACAGGATGTTTCCAAAAAAGCTATAAAAAAGATCACTTATCTCATGACTAAATCCTGATCTCTGTGCTCAAAGCTAACTCATTTGCATGACACCAACATATCATCTGTCCACTATATGTAAATTATAAAAACATTACGCAAATAAAGACAAAGAACTTGTCAAATATGTTTATTTATATTTCTTCATCTTAAAATACTCTATGACATTAATTATTCTGTCTGTAGTGCTAACCATAGCTCAACCATGTCCCTTATTTCAGGTACAAAAGCTACTAAGTTATTGCAAATACTATTTTACCACATCCAAAGACTACCTTATGTAAACAAAACTACCATGGTGCAGTGGTAACTCCAATAGTTTTATCCAGATCTCAATTCAGTGAGATGCTTACATCATCTTTTTGTAAGTATTTGTCTCAAGAGGTTGTAGCAAATCCTTGAGCTAAAATGAAAGAGATTAGTATGAATACAAACAAAACCCAAATCATCCATTATTTTATGTGCCAGCACAGAACCCTGCAAAACTTAGCTGAGTTAAGTAAAAATACAGGATATGCTACAGTCAGAATGGCTGATTTCTCTGCATAAATAGAACTATTGAGGTTGCTTGGCATTTCTATAGTTCACTACTACTTACAGTTATGTCCAAGTGTCCTGTGTGTCCTTGCTTTCTGCCGATGCATATAAAACATATACTTACATGTCACATCAAAAAATTTAAGATTTCAATTTTTAGTAAGGAAAACCACAATAATTTTTCTTCAAAAAATGTTTGTGACTATGGCTTGAAGCCATCAGCATAGACAGGCTTCAAGTTATTCTATGCTGTTTCATTTATCTCTGAAAATGTAACAAAGACCAACCAACTTCTAAGAATAAAGTACCGTGTTGTTTCGGTGGAGAAGAACAAAAGCCACCTTACAGTCTTTGAAGAAGAATAAAAATTGAGACCAATGTCTGCTAAAAGCACAGAAAAAGTGACTGGAGACTGCAGAAAGGAGACTAGACTGGGCTGACATGGCAAATCAGGATGAGGAGGCTCCAAGGAATAAAGGAAAGTAAATTGAAGAAAAGCTGACAGGAAAAAAGCAAGGAGACAGGACTGGGTGAGATACAAAAGCAAAACTTGGAATGGTCGAGACCAGGAATAACTAAGACACTCAGACCAGCTACAGGACGAAAAAGGAGCTGTCATTAGGATACATATAAATGATGAAGTGAAAAGGACCATGCTTAGAGAAGTCGTGCAAAAGAGCCCTCATGCACCACAACACATTCTAAAGCCTACAGTACAACGGACTTCAGTCTTGCACCACTTTTCCACTACCCAAGCAAATGCCCTACAAGTGACACCATTCTGTTTAACCACTGCTGTACATGAAAGGGACTGCACTCCTGTAATATCACTCATGATGGTAAAAGTTCAGGAGCTTTTTGCAAAGGATTAAACTTTTCCCATTCTCTTTGTAACCACTGTAGGTCCAATACAGTAAAACAATAAGAAATTTACTTGGAGAATTGATTTTTTTCTGCATTTGCTTGGTTGGTTGGCTTCTTTGTTTGTTTGTTTGGTTTTAATTCCCTAAAATTTAATTTTCTAGGTTTTAAGGACATTTATGGGACATGTATGTATATTTTACTTCACAAACAACACAAAAGAACATTATTAAGGTTACTAAATCAAGTACTCAAAAGGTGTAAAATGACAAACTGTTGTCTGTGCAACCATAACTAACTTCTCTTGAGTGTTTTTGGTTTTTTACAATACACTTAAGTAGACATGTGCTTCTTATTCAGTTACCTTGCCACTGAAGATGATACAGAACTGAAGGCAAGTAGGACTTGTTTTATCTACTGAAGAACTGAGCTTGCAGAAAGAAAAAGAGTGAGGGGCTCTGCAATATGCCACAAAGACTTTAATGGCTAACATTTGCTCTATTGTAGTTTCCTTCATTCCCCTTACTGTCATGCAGCAAGCCATTTAAGCTAAAACTTCCATAGTTTGTAATTGACAGTAAATTACTCTTTTCCCCATTCACTCTGCAGATACACTCACAGATCTGGAGCAGCCAGGACTGTTATAAAAAGCAGTAGCAGGTATAACTTGAGCAAACATAATTACATGAATTGTAAAAATTTCAAACTGGACACCAAAAATGAGTGAATACTTTTCACCTAACCCTCTTTGTGCCTTTCTTCACCATCTGCATAAGTGTTGTCTCACCTTAGGTAGTGTTTGATAAACTACTAGTACTTTGTAGGGCATTCTGATCACATACTGATAAGCACTTTGGCAAAGCTCACACAGATGTTATCAGTTCTGTCTTCAAAGCAGAGCTGAGTAACACTGAATAAATAAATCATGGGCTCACACAATGATCAATGAAAAATACTGAATTCTATCCCATGCAGTGAAAGACAGGATTCCTGTGGAAAAAAAAATAGTATGTGATCATGTAATTAAGACTGTACCAGAAGTACATGCTCAAAAAGGTACTTAAAACCCCTTTATCCCATAACCTTAATAATGTGGGATTTCTCTAGAAAAGGTGTTTAAGACAGACACTCAATTTAAAATTCTATAAAATCAAGTAGGTTCTTGCATTACCACGAAGCTGTGTTGAGGTTGCATTACTTTTTAGCACTACTTAAAAGTGAAACTGGAAATTTCTTGCTGGTTTAGAACAGCATTGTGGATAATACAAATATGGACCAGGAAGAAGTGTTTTGCTTAGGTTATTTTTACTTTTTGCAAAATTTAGAGATAGAAAAGATCTATTTTTTTATAATGTCAACTATTGCTAAAGAGAAAAACTAAGCAACTGATAACATATATTTGAATGCAAACGACCAAATAAAAGATTCATGCTACCACCAATTTTCAGAAACATTAAGGTGAGTTCTTACTAAAGAAATTTTGGTGCATTATCATTTATAGAAGAACATGGACCAAAGATCATATTTTCACAGAGATCTGTACAGTATTTGCACTACAAGGACATTTAGAAGTTACTAATGGTAGATGAAAAAAAACTGAGAATTTTTATAACTTCCAGTTATTTCAGAAAGCTTTCTCCTGTCTTATGTAATTTCAAGGCCTGTGCTGATGATTTTTAGTGGTTTACCATTCTATACAAAAGAATGAAACTAAGTAACATATTGTTAATTCCTTCTTAGATACAGCCACCTCTGCACAGGTGGCTGCATTTAAAGGCGTATTTTTCCCTAAGTCGTACAGCCTAGTAATTACATAATGGCTTATTTTTTAAAACGTTAACAAACCTTTTTTAATGTGCTTTAATATAACTGTATTATAATATTGTTATATAACTATGACTGTGCTAGAATATAACACTCGAAAACATTCACAGCTCAGAGGTCACACTTTACTTTCATTACTAAATGGAGCAGAGTTGATTAACTGCATAGATAATCTCCCGTAGATTTCATAAGCAGAATTAAACAGCGCTTCATAGAGCAGCTGCAATTCCTAAAGAGCCGCTCACCGAGGGGCAGGCTCAGCCCTTCCAGGTGCCTTTAGCGGAGCTCAGCAATGGCATTTCTGCCCTCACCGGCAGGTTACTACAGCCGCCCCCAACTACTGACATTACGGAAACGCGGCACTGAAAAAAGGCACTACTACCATTTTACAAGGAGAAAACACAGTGAAACGCTACCATTTGTACTGCAAGAAGGTGCACTGAAAAAAAAAAAAAAAAAAGCCAAACCAAAAACCAACACCCTTTTTAGCCCGTCACCACTAAGCACTACCAAAACGCAGATAAACCAGCGTACGGCGCAAGGCTGCGGCTGCTCCGGCACACAGACCATGGTGCTGAAATGATGCCCTGCAAGACCACGGTACGGACGCGTTTTTACACACGCTGCCAAAATCCATCCGTGCGCCGTAGGGAACCGCGCACGAGGCGTCCCCTGCGGCAGCACCCCGGTCCCCCGGCATCCCCCCGAGCCCACGACCGGCGGGGACAGCCCTCGCCGGGGGATTACCCGGGGCAGGCGGCCCGCTTTCGGCAGCCCGGGGTGCCGAGTAATCCCGTGCCCAGCGGGCAGGCTCCATGTGAGGGGGCGGCTTCCCGCTGCCGCCCCGCTCCCCGCGCCGGGAAAGGGCCGCCGCCCCCGGCCGCCGCCAAGGAGGGGTGCTGCCCCGCCGCCCCGCACCTGCCCCAGCTCCCCGCCTTCCCCCGGCCGCGCCGGCGAAGTTGTGACTCCCCGCCGCTGAGGGGACCCACCCGAGGCGGTGCCCGCTCCCCAGGGCCGCTCTGGCAGCGCCGCTCGAACGCGGGACCCCGCTGCGCTGCGCCCGCTGCCGAGCCAGCCCTGCCCTACCTGCGCAGTGCCGCCGCACGGCCGGGCTGTCACCCCGCGCCGCCCGCACCTCCGCTGCGCACCGGGCACGTCTCGGACGGCGCTGCCCGGCCGGCGCCGCTGGCTCGGCTCGGCGCGTCCCTGCCCGCTCGGCAGGGCTGACAGCCGCCCGCGCGCCCCCGCCCCGGCCGCGCGCGGGGCCGCCGGGGCCGAGCGGGGCCGAGCGGGGCGCGGGGAGCGGCGGCGGCTGATTGGACGGGGGTGATGTCACTCGTGCGCGCGCGAGCGAGCGGGAGCGCGCGGGAGCGGGCGGTGAGGCGGAGCGGGGAGCGAGCGGGAGCGGGGGCTCGGTGCCCGGTGCCCCGTGTGCCCGGTGCCCCAGGCGCGGGAGCAGAGCCGCGCTGGAAGCGGTGTGCGGAAAGCGGCGTGAGGAGTGCCGCGGGACGGAGGCGCGCACCGGCCGGCAGCCCTGGCTGCGGTGGGCGGGAGGAAAGGGGCCTCTGCAGAGCGGGAGGGGCGGAGGTGAGCAGGGCCGGGGGCGA
Organism: Agelaius tricolor; assembly: GCF_023055355.1. Lineage (NCBI taxonomy): Eukaryota > Metazoa > Chordata > Aves > Passeriformes > Icteridae > Agelaius > Agelaius tricolor. Next base: position 41,928,375 of record NW_027269263.1, read on the forward strand.
AGGGGGCTCGCCATCCCTCCGTCCGCGCCCGTCCCGTTGGCCCTGCCACATGCCTGCAGTGGAACAGCACCCCGCCCTCTGCAGGGAGCCTGTGCGGCACCGGCTGCTGCTCTGCAGAGACACACTCACCGTAGTGACGGACACACAGACACAGGCACAGATTGATACAGGCACGGCCACACGGGCACAGGCGTGCGCGCTGCACGTGCCCGAAGGGCGGGCGAAGCCCAAGTTAAGCTGCTGCCCCTACCCCGAGCGTGGCTCTCAGCTGCGCCGGCATCCACGGACCGCGTCAAACAAGAGGCGGGAGGCGGGACAGACCGCAAGGATGCAGCTGGGCAAGAGTCGTGATGCTCGGGATCCCCGAGGGATGTGCTCGGCAAGGCCAGGTTCAAACTTTCAATCCATACTCTCCTCACAAACTAGGAGAATGATTTTGAAATTACACTATTTGTCTTCAGCCTGAATTTATTTTCTGAACTTTGTGTCTTCTCTGTAGGACCATATTTCTTACTTCTTTTTCATTAACACAAAGACTAGCTATTTATTTTTAAAGTATCTACTTGTCCCTTGAGCCCCAGTCTTATGGTATTTTCCACATTATAAGTTGCAGAAATTAAAACTCCCAGAGGAAAAAGAAAAGACAAATATGGGGCTTGCTGCATATCCCCTTGTAGAAAGCAAACAGGTCTGGAAAAGTGGAGACATGATCCACTGAAAATTCATGTGCTGCCAAATTTGTGACGACTGCTACAGGAAGGACTCATGAGGGACAGAACATGGAACCTAAGAAATTTTGGGACACGAGTTCATTCTGTATATGAAATGCAATTTTTGATGGCAGTAGGGGCGGCAACCATGACACTTTATATTTACAGAGAGTGACAGATAAGACACAGTTACTAGCAGGCACAGCAGAAATAACACTTGACTAGGTTGCACCACCTGCATGACAGTAAAGACCAGAGAGTGAAAAACTTCAGCTAGTCCAAGGCCCTGAGACTCCTTGTTTCTTTATATGGTGGGAGTAACACCAAAGCAACATACATTTCCCCTTATGAAAAAATCAGGTTCCTGCAGTTCCTTTTTTTCCCTGACACTTGAAGTAAGAATGGGAGGACTACTTCACTTATAGCTGTCATCTTGGATAGTTCTCACATGTCTGAAATGATTTGAACTCTAAAACACAAGATAGCACTGACTTTGTGGCTTCACTGTTTGCTGATTGCACCAAATACGGTTATGTCAAGTTCAGTGAGCTCATACTCTCACGACCATATGGATCAGAAGCTTGTTCAAGAATAAAAAAGATGGTTCATAAAAAACCTCAACCAATAGATTTTCATTTAGTCATTCCAGAGTTGGAGGTTTAGACTTGGGTCTTTAATTCCTGTGTCTTAATCCAATACTGACCATTGTATGTGTACACAAACATTCAGAAGAGGAGAAGAGCTGTCACTGTTGGTGTGCTCTCAAAGCAGCAGGGACAGAGATTACATGCCAGAAAATTGGGAGAAAATTGAGTGGTTGCAAAAGCGCAGAAAAAAATGGGAAATAAAGATTGAACAGCATATTAAAGTAAACAGGTTAGATTATGCATATTGGCACAGTATCTAGTCATTAAACAGAAGGCATTTGAATTATTAGTGAGCTTTGAATCTCTGGCACAGACCTCACATGAACGTCAGTTTTTAGATACCTTAACTGCTTTCTTATGGTGAGGACTAGAAAACAGTTACAGCCCTTGCTAGGATTTAGAGCAGTCTTACAACTGCTCTGAATGGCGTTGTTCATTGCCTCAGGCTGCATTTGCTGCTAGGAGCTGTAAAACACAAAGTCAGCTCTAGGATGAGTCGTGCAGAAGGGCTGTGGCGTGTCCCCTCTGATGTACAGCATGGGCTGCTGTGTACTCTGCTACTGTGCATTTAACACTTACAGTACTCTTTGAAGGATGTTTCTCCCTAATATTCAGTAATCTCAATTTATGATTTCATTGCCAGAAGTTAAGATGGCTGTCTCACACATTTTGAAGGAGGGTATTTTTTTACTTAAGTGTACCAGTGGGTGTCTCTGCACTGCACAGAACGTCTCTGTCTCCCCCTTGCTTGATTCAAATGTCCTTTGCTAGAGTCAGGGAGTCAGTAAAGCACAACAGGAACAGAAAACATGCTAAAGGCAGAAACAGAGTGCTTTCAGCACCCTGTGCATTGTAATCATCAGCTGCTCATTATTCCATAACACTCTCCTTACAATCTATGTGTATTTTAGTCCACATACATACCTACATCCCTGGGTACTTGATTCCTGTCAGGGATTTGCTCCCTAGCTATGTCTATTTCATCCTTATGTTTGGATCCCAAAAGTCCTTTGGGATCCAAACATAAGGATGAAATAGACATAGCTTCAGCCTGCAGCACTTATGGAGGGACAGCAACCACTGACCTCACTTCATATATTTTACAATACTCCTAGGATCCCCCATGGGAGGAAGGGGGGGAAGGGAATATGAAACAGGGACAACAGCTTTCTGTTATTGTAATAAAATGGAGACAGAGGCTAGCATAAGCTTTATATACCCCTACCCAGTACCAGCAATCTTTTAGAGGATTAATGAGATTAGAAGCCCCTATTCTTTTGCTAATGGCTGTTTATTTGAAAAATGGCTTTTCTTGTAAACATACAGAAATGACCATATGTTACTCATACTCCAGTGCTGCCTTGGGATACTGCTAAAAGCAAAGAATTAATATCATGTTCCAACTGCAAATTTTACCAAAAAAAAATTAATCTGCCCTTTAACTCTTTGTCTATAGAGTCTTACCTGGTTGAGGGTAATGCATTAAAATAGATTAAGACTATTCCTTTGAAGAATTGTGCTGCAGCTTATGCTGCTGAAGGAAGGCTAACAATGGTAACAATCCATTTTAAAATCCATGGTTATTTGAATTCCACATGTATATTTGCAGAGATAATTTGAACTCTGGCTATATCCGAGCCTATCATCCATGAAATTGACACATGCAAGTTCCTTTTCATTGCTCCCAAATGTTGCAAAATATTTCCCATGATATTAAATATTTTCAGATGAAAGGAAGTTTTAGAGTCAGACTTAACTGAGCTGAACACTATTCTTGTTGAATTCCAAGCTTTTTTACAGTGAATGAAACACATCAGGAAGGTAATTTTAATTATAGAGCTTAAAATAGAACATATGGCAAGACTCAAGGTTGAAATTAAATTCTGTATCATATAAGTTTATTCTCAATAGCTTGAAGTTTAATCATTGAGGCTGTTATTTCCTATGCTTGATCTCTTTCATGAATCAAATGTTTCTGGAAAATGATTCAGACATTTTTGAGGATGCTAAAGGATAAAATTAGATACTTGTAATGAGAAACAACTTTTTCAACCATTCTTGTAATGGGAATACTGTCCCTATATCCCTCCTCAGAAGGGATTAAGAACTCAAGGTCTGGCCAAAAAAAAAGTAGCTTAGAGCTCAGACAGGTTTTTTTGTAAAAACAAAAATATTAATATCTGACAAAGAACTGGAGCAGGAGAGAAATTAAGAGGATGACATGATAATATATTTACAATCTGTTGATCACTGACTGGTGCCATATGCTCTGGATACCAGCCCAACTTTGGTCATTAGGTTGCTATAAGTTGCACTGGAGTTTGTTTAAGAAGCAGTCACATCGTGTCATGGGTTGGTTGAATATAAAATTAGGATTTCCTCTCAGCAGGCAGATCTCAATTTTCCTGTGAACCTACCCACAAATTAAAATATTTAACTTTTGCTTTAAATTCTTTTCTCTATGAGCTATTACTAGGATACCACAGCACAGACAACTCAAGTGCAACTTCAGAGAAGCAGAAATTGCCCAGATTCTCTCCTGAGTCAGAAGTACAATCTCTCTCCAGTCCAGTCCATATTCCATGGATCCATATAGCCAGAGGCACAGACAGTGTTCTCACTGCAAAACAAAAGACAAAACCAAACCAAACATTTTTAGAAAGTGGCTTGTGTGGCCCTGTATCAGCCATTTCTCACACGTGATGTTAATTCTGTTGATTACTGTTGATGCCCACAGTTACTCATTTAGCCTAGGTGACAGTCCATCATCTCATGAACACAAAATTCTGCAGTTTACTGACAGTGTCATATATAGGGAAGATATTTCAGTTTTCTTTAAGTATATGTGAAAATCTGCATAAGCATTTTGGGAAAAGAGCTGTTTCAAGTCTTTAAGAGATACTGTGTTACCTTTGTTTTCTCACCCTAATCTTGTTTCTCACTCTAATCTTATGCATTAGAGTTTTACAAGGGCTACATGGGTTTTCCTTTGAGAATTCCTGTCTCGTTCACTATAAAAAGTGAATATATGTGATACAGCATCTCCATAATATTTCTTTATGTCTGTATGTTCAGACTTGCATGTCTGAAACAATCAACTGATTCAGGGACAATTTACAGCTAACTGGTGCTAAGTAAAAATTCCTCTTCTTTTTTCATTGTAGCCATGAGTGCATTTCCTGATGTTCTCCAAGGTTCCCGTCTTCAAAACCTTTCTTCCAAAAATACAGGTATGACAAGATATTAGTATCTTAATTTCAGTATATGCATCTAAGATTCAAAATGACATGTGGAAATTACTAAATAAATTGCAAATATCTCAGCAACTAGATCCCCTTTTTTATCAGAAATGCTAAACATTCTCCATATTCTTTATAGGTGAGGGAGAAGGTAGATAAGATTACCTAAAGTCAGGGCTGAGACTGGCGCTTCAAGCTGGTTGAATGGAGAATAAAGAGCACATCTACTGTTGTGAAAATAAAAATGTCTGAAGTGGCTTGTGCAGTAACACATACACTGTGAAAGACATGGAGCTTAGTTCTCCTGTCTTGATTAGTTCTTTTAAGCACTTTCTGCTATTGAAATCATGCTGCAGTGTAAGGCTTTCAGAAGATAATACACCTATTTCAAAGAAAGTCACTTCATTCAAACCTCAGTAACAATGCAAACATATTCTGTACTTTGGACTCTGGATTTTCGTGTTCTTTCACCATCATTTTGTGTGGGTAATATATAATGCATATTTCTATGTCACTTTTTATTTGCTTTTTAAAATAAAATATTCATCAGCCATACAAAAAGAAAGAATTCATTTACTTCAAAGAAAAGGGATTTCTGTGCAGTAGGATTCAGCATATCTGTAGAGGCTACAGCATGCTCCAGTTTTCTGAACAGTATTAAACAATTCTTTGATGATATTTTAAGAAGTTCTTCTAGAAGGAGCAGAAGGAGCATTTCTAATGGAAGACTCTCAGTCACAGAAGGTACTTGTATATTATATACTTAGCATTAATACCAGATGCTTTCTCCTAAGGTGTGGCAGATGCCTTGGACTTCTAGTACATTTGTATTTGCAGTAGCCTGCTAGTCATTGCTTATTAGCAATGTGGGATTTAACCTCCTTTTCCTAAATCTTATCTGAAATCTGCCTGACAGGACAAGATACAGAAGCCGATACAGCCTTGCCTGTGGAGGAAATGGGAGAAAGATTAGTGCTAAAAATTGTATGTCCACTGTTATCTCTGCTGTTGGTTGCCATCAAGGTTAGTAGTGAGTGGCTTCTTTGTTACTGCCATTGTCTTCAGCTGGGGAATATGGGCATGTCTGTCAAGGCTAGAATGCTGCAGTGCTTGCAAAACTGCTCTGAGAAGATATTGCCATTCAAATGTCTGAAACAAAACAACCAAAATATCAGCTCAGTGGTAACGACACAGCCAAGTTTACTGCTTGCTGACACATTTGCTTGATGATCACTAGTACAGGAGATAAGCTATATCAAAATGATGTACTGGAACAGCATCAAAATGCATCACCAAACACTACCATCATCTTCACTTAGTTTTAATTCTTATTTAGCAGAACAGCCCTGCTTCAATATTATATTTTGTATCTTTGTTTTCTTGATATCCTGATATTCTTGATATCCTGTCTTAGGTAGCGTAACCTCTTCTTTATCAGGTTCAAAAGTTGTACTTCAGCTTTTCTTTCCTAGTGTCCTGAGCTTTTATGTGACAATGTAGAGGCTGAGAAGCATGCTGCAGCCCTACAGCTCCAACATGAGGGACATAGAAATCTGTCACATACCTGCTAGTGCTAATGAAAAGACTCCAACCCTGAAATCTCCATTCATATCTGAAATCTGTTTGGTCACCTTGTCTTGACTGCATGTGCATGTAGATAAAGATACAGATAGATGATAGAGATAGAGAGAGATGATATTGAGATAGATACAGGCATGTATGCATGTTCCTGTGCACAAATGGATTTAGAACAATTTTCATCTGGAAGAAAATAATGAAAAGGACTATGTCCTAATTTTCATCCAATAAAAATCTTCTCTTTTTGAGCTCCAAAAAAGTCTTTAATCTTTTCAACTAAAAATGACAAAACTTAATGTAAAGAATTCTCATGGGACTGATGCAAATTGGCTGCTCAGTAGTTGAGATTTTCTAATAAAAGGCTAATCTTTAAACTCAACCAGAAACTTCCACTTCAAAAGATTATACTTTTTTCACTCATGTTTTTTCAAGCAAGGTATTTTTCTGCTAAAAGGACACAAAAGTAGAGAAATAAAGGGAGAGGTAATAAAAGGCTCCAATGAATTCCTTGGTGCTTTGGTGCAATTTGTGCTTAGCAGAAAGAAATATTTTGGGGGACAAAAAACCCCAACAATTACAGTAGACAATTAATGCCTTTCTAACATTTTTGTGACTAATCCCAACAAACTGCATCGTTAGACTGCAATGCACACAATTCCTCTGTTCAAAGGGTACTTTAGAAAGAAAAATTTAAATTCAGCCTATTATCCATCTGGTTTGGGTTTTTTTTTCATCCAGTGACATTCTAATGGAACATGTAGAAACTGTTCTGAACAGCAACCGGAACTAGAAGGTCTCTCTCCTGGATAAATGACATAATTTCTTCTTCTTCATTTCCCTCCCATTAAATCTTCATTTATTTTCTACAAATCTTCAGTTGGACACTCTTAATCCTGCTGGAATTTAGGAGCTAAGTGTTACTGGGGTACAGACTGTATTTGGGAAAATACACACTTCCTACAAGAAAATATAGCATCCAGGGAATTTAAGTTATTAGAAGCTATAAGTTTGTATGATACAAGTCTTAGAGATCTGAAATTACTGTTAGGTGGCACTTAGGTCCTTTTGTTAACCTGCCTGTCTGCTGCTCTGCAGGTATGTCAAGACCAAGTTGTAACAGACTGGTCTAACCTCCTCATACAGCAGCCTAACCTCTACTGACGAAAGATAAAATGCAGCTGATGTTAAATACTGGGGAGTTTTTTAAGTTTCCTCATAATAGATACTGAGAAAACTGGGGAGGATGATTTAGATAAAAATGCTGTTGCCTGCCTACAAAAGTAGTTGGAAAAGAATACTCAGGGTAATTTGCAGTAACTCAGAGTCAAAATGGGAAGGTGTCTGAGAGATGTGACAAGGGCCTGCCTTGGCATTGTGTACTTGCATTGTTGAGAGGAGCAGTTGAGAATACTACATGGCTTACAGTGGCAGAACAGTGGAGAGAAGGCTCTTGGCCAGACACGGGAAGTAGGACACAGTGATTGTGTGGATGATTGTGATTAGATTTATTGCTAATACAGTATCTAAATATTGCCAGTGCAGCATGTAAATAACAATTCTATCATCTCTTACATGGATTATAGTGCACTCAGGTTGTTGTCCTTCCTATTGAGTGAAGCATTTCAGTGAGACCCACTTGCTTTCTAAACTTCCAGGTGTGGCTCAGTCCACTTAGTCTCAGATTTGCTCAACAGTTTATTTCTAAATGGTTATAATATAAGCTGGTTAAGCTAGAAATATACAGGTTCAAAGTCTTTGGCCTTTTAGAATTCGCAATTTAAAAGCCACATAACATCTATGTAGCTACTTCAGGATTTTATGCCCCTGTTTGACTGGATCTTGGTGCTTTTCATTCATGCATACAACAGGGAGTGTTTCCTGTCTTTGGGCTGAACACACCCCACAGGAGTCCCTGCTGGGCTGTGTGTAGAGGTAGCAGTCCACACAGAAGCTGCTTGTAACCTTAGGAGACCAGTTTACACAACTGGCCCAGTTTCCAGCAGCATTTTATACCTGTATGCAGGCTGATGAGCTCCAAAGTAAATGGCAAACTCTTCATCTCCCCCATCACTGGAGCACGTTAATTATGCAAGCACCTAGATGGTTCCTCCTGCAATACCCACCTGATGTTTGCATCTTTGGACAAACCACACTGGCCATCAGAGATGGAGAAGGGTGGTGGGGGGCAAGGGAACAAAGACCCATCACACTTACTAAATTCAAAGATGGCAGTGAGTCAGCCTGACAGAGGCCAGGTTACTTCAAAATAGAGTGCATATGTGGAGAATCCATCTGAGGAAAACTAGTGTACTGTAGGAGAGGATCCGTGGGTTATTTGAGACGATTCCCAAGCACAGGCAAACACTGTCACAGTGCTGCAAGAAAAATCACACATTGTACTGGGACTTAGAAACAGCAACATACAAAATGTGTGAGCCAGTCCTTCCACCCACCACAGGTCTGGCAAGGTTCTATACCAGTACCATGTTTATTTTTAGACATGACAACAAATGGATGTGGAGCAGTTGGACAGAGCTGAGACATGCTGAGAAGAGTCACTGTGTTGTATGAGAAAATCAGACAAAATGGGATTGTTTAGCTTAGAGAACAGGGAACAGCAGTCTGTTACAGAAAATGTGGAAGAGGTTCACCTGTTGTTCAAGCCCTAGCAGAGAAAACAAGAAGAGATGGCTATAAATTACAACTAGGAAGCATCAGCTTAAATACTAGTGGTTTGAAGTCTCTAACTTAGGAGCTTTGTAAAGACAAAAATAATCTCACTAAAGATGACCTTGCCTCAGGAGATGGTCTGTAGCAGGTGATCTCTTTAAAGCTCCTTCAGCCTTGTGATTCCCTTATTGATCTCTAAATCTCAACAAGACTGTTTTTGTGTCTCAAAAGCCACAGGCAATAGCAAAACCAATTCCTGGGTATCTTCAGTGCCAATTTTAGGTTATCCATGCCATAGTAATATTGTGTTCTGAAGCTGTAAAAGTGTATTTTGCCCGTATTACTTTGCATTAACTGAATGATGATGGAAACACCTGCTACTTTCTATAAGAAGATAGTGCAACAAAACCAGTGGCTGCTTCATTTATTACCCTGCCTGGAACCTGCTGAGCTGTACCATAAGATGTCAATTTCAAAACAGAGAAATCTGCTGGAAATACCAAGGCAGTGCCTGGATTAATCACACCTACCTTCCTGTGTCCTGTGTCTACTGTATAAATGCCTACAACCACACAAACTCATGCTGATCTCCATTCATGGTGAACAGAGAAACCAGGCAATTTTAGGATGTAATTCATTGAACTTAGTGTAGATGTTGGTCGCAGGGTGAGATGAACAGAAATGCTTATTATTCTCCATTGACTAGAGGGAGACTTGATGTATAGCTCAGATGGAGAATTCTCCGTGGTTAACATCCTTATTCTCTAAGAAGAAATGTATCTGATGTGTCTCTATTCAGAGTGCAACAGTATTGACCTAGCAGAATTAGATAAAAAACTGTGATGACCAGCAGCTGTTTGAAAGAGAAGGGAGACCTCACTCCACCTCTCAGTTAACTCCTACAATCAACTGCAGATAAAACTAGGAGCTAGAAATTATGAAGCTGAAATGACTGACCTGTAAGAAGGAAGTATCATGTAAGTGATGTTAAAACCAGAGAATTAATATGTAAAATCAGGGCAAATATCGTTCAGCTTAAGAGTCTGTTGATTGAAACTGCTGTGTACTGGTGTTTATTTTGATTTAGAATGACTATGTAGATTGAAAAGCATAATATCCCTTCCCTTGGGCACTCCAGATGAAGTATGAAGGTTAGGTTCATGCTATGTATAGAGTTACATATTCATTATCAGATTATTGTATTTTCAATCATCAAAAAATAATCTAAAAGGAAGGAGCATGTCACTTCTAGCCTAAGATATTTTCTTGAAAATGTGTCCCTTTCCTATGTTAGGATTTTCTGTAAAACACTGTTTTAAATTGAGAAAAGAACAGAATGCACTCTTTAGCCTCAGTGTTGAGTACTTAACCCCACCTTCCTCTACAAAATCAAATTTCTTCCTACAAGATCCCCTTTGCTCTGGACTCAACAACTATGTTAAATTAAACAATATAGCATTGAAACTTCACCAGATATACAGGTTTTTACCTGTATAAGGTAAAATCAGGCATCCTGACTGGTTCTATGATTCCTGGCTATTCCAACACGCCCTTCTTCTTCTCAACTTCTCCCTCTTCAGCATTTTCTCTCTCTGTATTACAATGTTCTGTTCTGGGGTTGCAAGACAGCCAGATCCCATGCTAATGGTTGCAGTATATGTACCCACTTAGCAGGAGCCATTTGTTACCAGGTTCCATTCTGAATATTATCCTGCACAGTGCTGGAATCATTCTCAGTCAGTCACTTGCAGGAAGGAGAAAAATAAAAGAAAACTTTCAGCTCTGGGGGTACTAGGGACAATGTTCCCTCAAGTGCATACAATTTTAATTGTTTTTTTATTGCTTGAGGATCCAGAATATGGAAGCCAATCAAGATGAACAAAGATCACTCTTTAGAAATTTGCCCTGCACACAGACCCCTGAATATATATACAGCATCAGGCTGTATTTCTTTTTGCCATTTTGAAAAACCCCATCAAGTCTGACAGGAAATAAATAGTTTGTATATAACACAGAATAAGTTCAGGTAATGGGATAATTAGGGATCTCTAGAAGATTTCTGAGAGTTCAATGTATATTACCCAGATGCATTAGAGTCCTGAAATAGCAGGTTGAAGAACCTTTCTCTGTACAAGAGGGTGTTATGCAGCAGTCCCTGGAGCTTCATTATAAACATATTTTTAGATAGCTACTTCGAACTCATGTTGAGACGAAAAATGACTATGTGTAGAAAGAGATACTAGTTAATTTCACTTTTGTAACAGCTACAATACTTTCCTGTTCTTTACCATGAAATTTTGACTCCCCAGCAAGTTTCCATGGATTTTCCAAGGCAAAACCCAATAATTTTGCTAAAGGGGGGAAAAATAAAGATACTATACCTTGTAAAAAAGTATTACATGTTTTTTGAAGTGTGGAGTATTTGTAAATTTGGTGTGCATTTAAAAATTGCACACCAAATTGCATTTTAACTACTCAGCCAGCACATGGCTGTATTTCCTAAATATCAGCATATTTTTAAAAAGTAATACACTGAATTTGGCTTTGCTAAAATGTATCACAGATAAACCTGTTGTGTTCCCCTAAACTGCTAAGTGCTGAAATTCAGACATTGTTTGAGAAATTTATTGACTTTCTTGCCACTGTCTCCCACAAGGATTGAAAAGACCCTTACACACAAAAGCTTCCCATTTCTGAGGTTAATGAAATGGTGAAATTTGCTGGATCAAGATCCTAATTTCCAGCTTAGCATTTTAAATACAGTAGGAAAACAATTCATCAATATTTAATGTGCATATTTACTTATTTTCCAGTGACCTCCAGATAACTGACATGTTCCAGACTGCAGTCACTGAAATTGCATTATAAATAAACAATATAGACACAAAAAGCCAAATGCAAAGGTGGGTAAATGAGCAGATCCCAGAATGCCACCGGGTTATTGCTCTCTGGAGTTAACACTGAGAACAAGAATATATCCCCTTACTGTGATTTAAATTGTCTCCTCAAAAGAAGCAGGTGCTCCAAGCAAGAGACCCAAATAGCTGTGAGATATTCTGTAACACAGTAGGAATACAAAACAAACAAAAGATCAGAGAACAGACTGAGTGCAAATCAGAATAGAGTGCAAAAGTCTCTGCTTATTCCCCCAGTGTTTGGCTTAGGTTGAAGCAAGATGCAGATTGTTCCTGTGTGGGTAAGCAAGGACTGCCTTGGAAGCAGATGCAGATGAACACTTGGGCTGTGGCCAGGCTGCTTCTGATCTGGCCTTAGTCTGCAGTGCCAGTGGTGGAGAGCCCTGAGACACCATGTAATGGGCCCAAAAGCACCCACAGGTCCAGGGTTATTTTATGTTGGGAGATCATGTGTTATTTTTCCATTCAGTTTCTGTTTTTCAAACAGAATCTGAAAATCAGCTGTGTCCAGTTAAGTTCAGCTGCATTAAGGACATAAGGACACGTTTCAGGCATCAGCAGTGACACTGTCATGCTGTTAGGTGATACTTTCCAACAGATCCAGTCATCTCCACAAAATGCTGCAGCCACATGCCAGAAAGGCTCCTTCTGTGTACAAATCTGATATCAGTAAAGCATAAAAGATGAAATTGCCAGTAATGAACAAGAATTTTAAAGCCATATATACAGAAAGCAAAACATCAAGACCAGAAAGTCACTGTTAGGTAGCAAAATAAAAAAAAAAAAAAATCCAAACCCAAAATCCAAACATAAAACAAGCTAGCAGCCTGGCAGCAGTCTCTTTGGAGCTCTATACTGGTTTTCAGCTCACAGCTGCTGAACACCAGCTGCCTGCACCTTATGTGGCAGCCCACATGCTACTCCTGCAGCTTTCCAAAGGCCCCCCTTGGTGAGCTGACCTTTTAGAGAGATTCTGGAGAAGGAATACAGTGTTTTCTGCCTGACCAAAACGAAGGCAAATTTGCTGGAAATTAAAGCTTTAATGTATCCCAGATATAAATTACTAGCCAGCAGTGTGCTGGAGAGAACAGAGGGGCTGCTCACACACACCACAGGTTCAACACACCTGAGGCTGATGAGCTCTCTGCTGCTGTGCTGGTGGAACTAAGAAAAGTGAATGTAATTTCAACAGCCTTACTGTTCCTATTGCTAAAGAGCTTCCTACAGGTGTCATTATTGGAGTAACTATACTATCAATGTCACCTTATATTTGCATTAGGAATTTTTGTTCAACTTGCCTTTATTATTGACAAACTAGGATGTTTTTAGACAGACAGCTTGTCATTTTCCATGCCCAAATACAGTCTTTAACAAATTCCTAAAATGCTGATGTTTTTCTTCAGGAAACCCTAGAACTGTATCCTTTGGAAATGGTCTTGTCATTAGATGGGGATGTAGTTTTTGTGCTGTTACTTCTGTAATTTTGGTCAAACTCAGGCAAGTGACTGCTCAAGTGAGTAAAGGCTGCCACTGTTTTACAGGTTAAAGGTGTAATGTGTCAGGGCACAATAAGCATGACTGAGTCAAAATATATTTAGGCAAAAAAACTAAATGTGTCGTGTCTGGTACAGAGACCAGCTGGCCTGACATTGCCCATGGCATCATTATAATCTCTCTCTGTAGAGCAGGGGGGCCTCATTGCTGCTGCCTGCTGGGAAAGGTCCCTGGCTCTGCTAGTTTCCAAATGGTGCCAGTGAACTGTTTCTCAGAGTGCTCATTGGTCTGGATCAAAACTGTCACTGTCACCATCACTTAAGAGTGCAGACAGGTGGGTGTCAGTACCCCAAGACTGTTTAATTTACTGGTACAGCTTTGACCTCAGAGCTCCTCTGTGTCATCCTCACATACAAACATGCTTCATACTCCCTGTTCTGCAACAAGCTTGAGTTGCATGAGGAACAGAGAGGGAATCTGTGTTTGCCCAGAAGTACCTGTATCAAGCCAAACTTTCCTTGAAACTGCTTTTTATGCCTAACTTTAGGACACCCTTTTTCTCACTTTGGGGTCCTGGTATTGTGCTAGAAGCAGCCTGACTCAACCCTGCTAGGTTTGATGTGCTGACCAAGGTGTTACTGCATCAGACAGGTCAAAGGGGAGCATTGGAGAGTTATCAGTTAGAGCTGCTGGAGAGACAAGGAATGCCTGGGCAGGGGAAAAAGCATCAGGTGGACAAAATTGGTTGAAGATCTGTGACTAACATTTCCTGCTAAATAATGCCGAGCCATTTCCAGGGTATATCCACAGTGCTACTTTGCATAACACTTACCATATTCTCACTGAGACAGCATCTTGGTGGAGAAAATAGTCTATGCCTATTTTGTAAAAAATTACTATAATCCATACATTAAAAAAGCAAATTAAGCTTGAGCAGAAAAGTTTCATTTTAGCACTTTGTAACTTTTTAGTGTTTGTCTTTCCCACTTCAATAATGAACAATTGAAGTGGGAAAGACAAACACTAAAAAGTGTTTGTCTAAAACAATTTCTAAATTGCTAAAACAATTTCCTGTTTTGACATTTAAGATAAAATGCATGAATATGTATTTATCCTTTCTCTACAGAGATGCTGTGAACATTCTGGTACTATGGATAAGTTAAAACACTCTTGGAAATGCAATGTGAAAAAATATAGGCAACAATATTTTAGTTTAAGTATTTTAAGCATTTTTACTGGGTTTTTTCAGACAAAAGTGCCATGGCCATCCTTCAGGCTGAACTCAGGAAGGATGGCACATGTACAGTTGAAGTGCTCTGTTTGCCCCTGCAAACATTACCAACTTACAGCTGTAGTAATAAGCTGCTGAAGAACATGTTGCTTTAATACTGGAAAAATGAGTTTAGAATAAAGACAGGCTGTAGTTAATTACAAACACACTCAATGCTCACATCTGAGAGCTCTTCAGTCATAATGACAGCAGATATTCTATATTTGGTACAAGACATAGTAAAGGAAATTGACAAACCGTATGTCTGATGGTAAAATTAAGAACTCATTGACTCTCTGGGGTGCTTAGAGTTGGAAAGAATTGCCTTCAGATAGATTACTTGAACTCTTGTGTTTTGTACCAGCATCTGTGCAAAATCAAACCTGAGGAAGTCAGTGTTGGTTTTATCCAGATAGACCATTCTCCAGCAGCCTTTCCTGCTTTTCTGATAGGGAAGCTGTGTCAAGCTATTTCAAAACTTCACCAAGCTTTAGACATGGAAATAAAAGTGATGACCTGACAAAATACAAGTGAGATTTGGATCTCTTTTAAATATTACATCAGATGGACTATAAACTAATGAATATAATTGAGCCTTTGCTTTGCAGTAGCAATATAGGATATAATTGAGATAATAAGTCAGAGAAAGAGACTTAAAAGGAGGCAACCTTTTAATATAGACCTTACATTAACTTTTATTTATTCATCAGATCCCTTTTTGAAATTATGAGATTTGGAGGCACAATATGCACTCATTCTGTCACGATGGCATAAAACATCCTTATTGTTTGGGCTCAGTTGTAAGTGCGTGTATGAAACAAAAAGCTAACACAAGATTAAAAATGGGGTCAAAACCAGGGTGATTACATTTTTTGTCACATCTGGCATTTGGTGATTATTTCAGTCTTACAATGCAAGAGACCAATTCCATAAGAAATGGATTATCCATACACATATCATGAGGCAAACCCAGACTCTCTCCTCATATTAAAAAAATGTTCCTTTATCTCCCAAAAATACACTGTAGATTCTCCAAGATTCCACATACCTGTTGGTGTATTTTTGAATCAGGTGCAGTGATGAAATTGCAGCACCACTGTGAGGACACAGGTTTACATCACCAGCAGACAACACCACCCTCTCCTGACCTTTATTTTCCTTGACCCTTTCAGACATGTTGGTCAGTATGTGATTGGAATAGTCAGGAGTTTAATGAGGATTTGGCTGGCACTCAAGCAGCCTGTGTTCCTGGGGTTCATGCAGTGCCAGTACAGGGCTTGGGGAAGTACACTGGCTTCAAGGCTGGGAAAAAAATGGTCACAGTTAAGATTAAAATTCTAATGAATTTGGGCCACATGCTCATGAAGGGACCAGCTAGACAAACTGCATGTTTTTGCAGGGCTGTATTTGTGAGAAATGCTCCCAATAAATACCAGAGATTAACAATACAACTCATAACTACTTGAACAATTTTTCTCAAAATGTCTGTCCCACATTAAAACCAGAGATTTCTTTTCTCTCATGTGCTGGCCATTTTTTTTCCAGGATTCATTTTTCAGCTCCACAAGACCCTTATCCAGGTGCTTTTCACCAGCTTTTTGTCCCAGCTTTTTGTCATCTTCTACACAGCCTGAACCCCGCACAGCTATTTATGTGCACCACTAAGGATTTCTGTGCCTCTTAAAGTCTGTGCCTTAAACACTTGGGTGACTATTGTTTTTTTTCAAAATGAATGTGGAAAGCCTCCAGAGGTGCCAGTGGGAAGTCAGAGGGTTGATATGCACTGTGTGTTCAGGGTTGTACAACACGGGCAGAAACTGCATCTTAGATTTCAGGTTGCATACAAGGACAACCTGAGTGTGCGTGGGAGCATCTTGGAGGCAGTCTGGATTCCAGGTTCTGTCCAGGTTCTAGATAGCTCAGTTAGACATAGAAGTGATGATGGGATCACAGTGAATTTAAACTTTTGTGAAAGGGAGCAGATATTCTCAGCAACAGACCCTTTTTCTTACCATCTGCACCACTGTATAGTACTGTAATGTCTTAAAGCCCAAAACAGGGAATAATTTTAGACTCTACTTTTTGTTGTTTCTACACAAAGATACAACAAAGCACTCTCTGGAAATGCAGTGGTTCTAAATATTCTCCTTGGTTGCTTCTGAGGTTGTTTAGGAAGTTAATAGATTTCAAGTATTCATGAGAACTCTGCAGGTCAGTAAAGGGAATGCAAAACTGGTCAGAAATGGTATCTCTACATAGAGCTAAATCCCATGTAATTTGGGAATTGATGAGTGTTTCTTCATTTTTAATTCTGAGGGAAGCCTTCTGTTAGAATAATATTTTGTCCAGCATTACATATTCCCTTTATCTAGGGAGCTGGCAGGGGAAGAGGACAGAAGCTCTTCAGGCAGTAGAAGTTGAATTTAATAGGATTCACAGAAGAGATTTAAGGAGCTAATCATCCTTATAGCTGCTCAAGTTCAATTTTTATCCCCCAAAGCTACTAATTTTTTAAGCATGTATTTTTGGCAGTGCTTTGCAGCAAATATCTCCCCTTGGGGCACATAGCAATGTGCAGGCTGTATTACATAAATGAGCTTCTTTCCCATCCCAGTAACCCATAAATGCCAGTGACACATAAAACTAGGTATTCCCTCATCTCAGCAGGCTGACCTAGCCCAAGCCTTACACTTAGTAAAGTCAGAGGAGGACACAGTGGCAAGCAGAGCTACAGTCCTTAGATGCCAGGATCCAGAGTCAGAACTGACAGTATTGGATGCCCACAAAGTATCATCCAAACATGAGTAAGGGTCTACACCAGGATTTAAAAAAACTGGCACTTCCCCCTCTGTCAGCCAAAGTAAAAGCCATAGATGGCTGTATGTTTGATATTTCAAACATATATTGATATACGTTCAATTTAGAGGAAAGAGGGTTAGAAAATGCGAACCAAGTAGATTATTTTTTTTGCATACATTTATCCCTCTCTCAGTTACCTCTATTGTGAATTCAGTGTGATTTAAATTAATGGAGTAAGAGGGATATTGTCAACAATTTGGAAGGAGATATTTCAAAACTATTTGAGCACCCCTTATGCCTCATAGTCACCTTGTTCTCATTAACATGACGCTTGTCAAGGAGCTGTGAAGTGTTTTTATCAGTGAATAGGTAAAAAAGTGAAATAACTGTGAGTTTTGGGATTTTTATCAAACACTTTAGATGAGAGAGATACACAGCCCTGCTTTCCTTGAGTTCCCAAAATTCCTGGCTTCTTTGAACCTATCTTGAACATGTCTGGTATCTCCATAACACATCCTCCTTAAAACACAAGGACATTATTTTAGCATACTAAATGCAAGGACAGCTGAACAACTCACCTCACAGCAGTTTCCTTCAAAAGGAGTGTGTGTCCTGTGTCTATATGGCAGAAGAGGGTCATTCATTGGTGTCTGGGCTCACTGCCCTGCACTGGGAGACAGCCAAGATTTGTCTGAAGCTGGCAGCCTTGCTGCCAGGGGAGGCAGGCTGTGGAGAGTTTCTCATCATCTGATAATTACTGCAGCACACTGAAAGAAGAGTAGGGCTGAAATTGGCCAGATCTGGAAGGGTTGAGATGCCACCACCGTTTTCAGCAAATCTTACAAAGCTGAAGGCAGCCCACATGCAGATGTTAGAGTCTTTCCATCTCTGTCCCTCCAGGAGTCCCAGAGGCAAAACTCCCAAATGGTTCCTGGGCACAGGGGGGAACAATGAGCTCTGAAAACACTCAAGAGAAAAGTAAGTCCCTCTGCTGACCTCAAATTCCATTCTAGACAGCTGCATAAAAAAAAAATAACCCAGGTTTGAATACTTCAGTTTTCAGAATTAGCACACAACCTATGCAATGATCCTCCCAAGAGGTGTCACATTCCTCAAATCCTCCTATGAGTCCTTGCAGATTTTCAGCTACCAAGTGCTTGGCAACACTTTTTCTGCATTGTCAAATATTTTTTTTATTTGCTTGGATAGAAGCAGTTTGAATCTTGTGGGTTAAGTACTGGGACAAAGCTGTGAAGGTTAGTAAGAACTGTGAAGATACAGTGAAAAACACTTGGAAGATAATGGGTTGCTATACAAAATTTTTAGTGATTTTAGAAAAGGCCAATAATAAAAAGACATCTAGAAGAAGAAAAAAGTCAGTGAAGATGAGGAGCCAAGGCTACCTGAGTCTTCCACCTGATTGGTATCTTGAGTGTAGCAACTGTGGCCATGTTGAAAAAGGCAGAAAAAGCCATAAATCTCCCCAGATGAATAAAGATGGGGAATTAAATGCCAGAGAGAGTACCTGGATCTTTTCAATGTATTTTAAATGTATTTAACATGTAGTCACAACACTGAAAAGTTCGAAACTGTACTTCATTTATTCTATCTTTTCTACCTAGATAGAGAGGTCCTCAAGAAAGGCAGGTCAGCATCAGTGTATATTGCTCATGCTACCTGAAAATAAAATATATCATATTTCAGGAGCATCCCTCTTTTTGAAATCCTTATCCTTACACTTGAAGAAAAATATATACAAATTGAGATTGCCGAGATTGTCTGTGGATTTGGATGATAAATTTGTATTTATTCCCGTAGAATTTGGGGAATGGGATGTTTCATAGCAATTTTGAATTATATTATTTTAAAGGTTTTAGATCTTTTTTTCTGCCATGTTGATAATCTGAACAATATGCAATATCACTTACAATAACAACAGAAGCCATTATTACACAGGTGGCCTACTGAAGGCTTATTTTATCACATTTTTATAACATTACCATGCTCATTAGAATACATGATCATGTATATCAGATGAATGCCAAAACCCAGTAATCATGCAGTCACTAGGAGCTTCTCCTGCGCTCCCACAAAAGCTGCACTCATTTACTTTCAAACTTGTGGCTGTGAGCCAGTGTACATGGGCAGCCTAAACTTATCAAACAAGGAGCTGCTTCTTCAGTTGTGAGAATCTTGCTGGCTGCAGACCTTCGGTAACTTCTGATGCCACTAAATCAAAAGCCTGACACAATTCCTGATTCTGTGTGGGAACTTGCTTAGACTTGCTTCATTTCTCACATAACCAGAGCCAAGCTTTCAAACCTGCACAATTTCTGTGATATTTGTAAACTGCTGATAATACAGAACTAGACTCATCAAACATTGTTTTGCATTCTGATAAGAAAAATAATTAGCCTAAGCATATTTCTATAATTACAGTAAAAAGCTTTGCTTTTCATGGTGCTAAAACTTATTTTTAATTGGATTTACAAACTGAATTAACTTTATATAATTGCCTAGGACCCTGTAGTTCAGCTGTTAAAAATCATTATCCCAGCTGGCCCCGAGCAGTCTTTCCCCATGTCTGACCAAGCAGTCCTGAATACAGACACATGTGAAGTGCTGCCTCGTGCTCCAGGGGGTGATGGAAATGCAGGAAGCTATCAATAGCCAGCTCAGGCTAATGAAAGCACATCTCTGCAGGGCCTGATCAAGCTGATGATTGTTTGTTAATTACATGGGGCAAGTTCAATGGCATTTCCCTGCAATAGGTTATATCTGCTTGACCATGATATCTACTCAGTTTATACACCCATTTAATTACATTGCCTTTTTCATACTGGAAAAATGCAGAAACTCCTATTAAGTGAATAATTCAGAAATAAATGGGGTTTTGCCAGTCTTATCACATAAACTCACAAAGAATTTTCATTGTGTATGTATGGAACAGAAATACCAAGGTCTACTTACCATTGTGGTATCTAATGTCTCCTTTCCAAAAGAGAGTTCTCAGCCTGTTCTGTGTAGCTCCCCTTTTCATCCTTACCTCTGCATTTCTACCAAGTGAGCTGTCTGTGACTGCCTCCAAAAGCCCTTCTGCCCACATTTTTCCTTGCTTTGTGAGACTTCTCTGCACAGAGATTTCACAACATTTATGGAAGAAGAAATATTGTGTCATCCAACTCAATTTCTCTCTGTTTTTAGCATGTCAACCATTATATATTTTCTTGGTATCACATCCTATGTGAGTTTTTATGCCTCTTTCTGTTCAAATTTGGGTCTCATCTTGTCTCACCCTTGTCTGAATCAGAGTAACAGCTCCAGATAGTAGCTGCACTCCTCTGCTTCCTATTTTTTTTCTCTCTCCCAATATTAGTAGTTCTGGCAAATCTCTGTTTCTTTGTCTCTTGGAAAAGGAAAGTGGTCTTTGTTACAGTAGAAAGGGAGTCTTTTTGAGACCCATACATTTTCTGCACTTGGTAATGTACAGCTTGGTAATGTGAAATTGGAAAGGGACTATTTTGGACCAATAAGAGCGTTTAAGGGCTCCTTTGATGCTGCAGAGTCCAGATTTGTTTAGTTTCCAATGCAGAGAAAGAGTGCCAGTCAAGGAGTAAAGGATGTCTACTCTGATATGTACACTTAAGGTAGAGCCACAGGAAGCATCTGAGCTCCTGAGACATGGTCTGTACCCAGCCAGCCCATAAACAATGATAAATGGTTCAGCTGCAGATCTGTCTTCCCAGAAATCACTTTATACATAGCTATGAAAACATCCCAGTTAAGCAGTCAGATGTGTTATCATAGCACCAAACTCTGACCCCTGGGGTTACATAGGATCTGCTCAGAACTGCAGTCTCAATAATGGTTTTTTCCTACTCTTTACAGACCTTTATACAGCTTCCAAATCTGAATCACAGTAGCTGTATTCAGTGCCTGAAAAAACAGTTCCTATTCATTATCATCCCTCTAGTACTCCTTAGGCTGCCAAATTGCCATCAGTGCTTTCACTCTTAGTTTGTATGTATCTTCCTGTCCCACTGGCTCAGCTTCTTCTTGTGTTCTGTGTTCTTTCAGGAATGATAATTAAAAAAGATACCATGCATTTATTTGAAATAATACCTTTTCTCAGTGGCTGAGCAAAGGTATTTTCTCCAGCTGCAGGCCAGGGTGCTGACTTGCACATCATCTCCTACAGAGATGCATCTTCACTGCAGTTCAAGCCTGTGAAATCCCATCACTGATAGCTGTGGACGCACCACAGGACAGGGCTGTGGGACCTCACCTCTTTGCCATGTCAATTCAAAACAGAACCAGGCTCCAAGGGCTCCAAAGAGTCAGGGTTCAGCTTCTTTCTGCAGCTGTATGGGCAAAACTAGAAGTTTTGTGAAGTATTATTTTGTCCATTTTTGGGTTTTGGATGATATCTAGACATTCACAATTGATAACTAAAATGGTGTGTGATGGATTATTGCCATCAATATAATCTTGAAAATTTTTGTATGATACCCATGTGTGTTTGTAGCCATTTTATCTTCTTGGGCATAATGTCAGGCTATTTTTCAGGTACATATCATGATTTATGCCCTTTCTCTTAGACTGAAACTTATTTCACTGGAGTAATCACAGTTTCCAGTCTACCTTTTATCAATGACATCAACTCATTCACCAGCCTAATGCTGCATTATCCCAGGAAAATCACATTGTTGTGGTGTTACCTTTCCCCAAAGGAGGCTAAATTGCTATTATTACTTCCTGCTTGAACAACTGCTAATCTCATTTCTGGAGTTCTTCCAGCAGGAGGACTATACTTCTGACATGATGGATTCAAATCACCCATGCCAGGATTTAACAGACTGAGATATCTTTCTTCAAGGGCAGAGATTTGATTTCCTAAAGAATCTGTGATTTAAGGACAAGTGGGTTTTTTGCACAGTTCCCCATTTATTCTCCTGTTTTAATGAACTTGCCTGTATTTTGAGTTTTTCTGATTCCAAATTGATAATTAATTGCACCTACAGCAAGACTCTATAAAGATTTACAACCTATAAGTTCTATGATTTCTGTCCCTATTGAAAAGGTAAATTACCTAGAATTTGTTGTTCCTGTTTTCCTGCATTAATTTTCCAGACTAACATTTTAGTTTGTTTACCTGAACTGCTATATCATCTGCTTATGTTTAATATTCAGATTCCCAAACATTATTGATTGTACAAAGTAAGGTCTAAGGCCAAGAGCTTATGAGCAGTCACAGGACAAATCCATATCACACCCAGCCTTCACCAAGGTAAAGCTGTGGCTGTATCCTCAAAATACACTGAAGGGACACTCCCATTTCAAAACTAACAAATTAAATTCCACTGAGATTAGGCAGTAAATCTGCAGCAATGAATTTTTAGTCAAAAAAGCTTTCACATTGAATAGAAAGCCTACAACGGGGCTCCCCTGGGTCTGGGGAAGGAGAAGAGATCTGAGGATGGTGGCAGAAGAACACAGGAGCCTTTCCCTTGACCACTAAAAGCTCCCCACCATCCCCACCATTCCCCTTCTCCACCAGCCCTCACACAGTTCCTGCAGTGACAAGTACATTCTATGTCAGCTTGCTCAGGAATCTCCAAGCAATATTACTGAATAAATTCGTGTGCCTTAACTTCTGCTTTTAGCTGGAGGTGAGTATACTTTTTATAAGAATCTGTCCCTTAAGCAACACCCTTTCAGTTCTTGGGGAAGAAAAAAGTTAAGCTGGTTCCTTCTGTTAAATAAACATCTTAGAGAAGTAAGTGGATAGTGGCAAGTCTCATGGGTCCTGCTGTGTCTCCATTTCCTCTCCTAGTCCATAATGTGCATTTTTACTCTTAGCAGAAGGATTTAAGACTTGGACCTGACACTTACAGTTGGCTGCTATTTAAGAGAATTTGGAAAATAGAGAAATATCTTATCAGTGTGTCTTGTGAGAGGATAAAGATTAATTTAAAGTCAAAAGCTAAGGTTTTTTTTAAGCAACTTAAATTGGATGCAAAGGGCCCAATCACATTTTTAGTATCACTTAACATATTGGGATCTCTAAAAGCCTCACTGTACTTTTGTAACATGAATAATAACAACCATAACAGATTCCTTCTGGTAATGGATCTGGTCTCATGGAGGAAAATCACAGACATAAGAGTAGAAAAAAGAGACTTATTTAATTGAGATCTCTTTTCCACAGTGACTGAATTCTGCCAGTCCCAGTGTCTGTTTCCAACCTGTTCAGTCCTACTCAGTGGGAGCAGTTTGGACTGAGGAGGGACTCTGTTCTCTTTCACTACCAGAAGGGGACCTGGTAGTCAGGGCAGCACAACAGCAAGCTGAACCCACTGGAAAAGTATATAGTATGAACAGTGAAAACTGATCTTATTTCCATTAACTTCACCACATAAATTTCAATTTGCCCTTAAGGCTATTACCCACAGGAAGTTACTAATTTTGAAGCTGATAACATACATGTCTGTAGTCTATCACTTGTGGTTTGACTATCCAAAACATAAAGCAGTGTTTTCTCAGCTCAGTGGTTTTAGTGCAGTGTGAGGCCCCAAGGGGGGCTGGATTCTGAGAAAAAAACTGTGCACCCAGATATTAGGTCATTAAAAATGAACTGCATTTCTAAATGAAGAGTGTGACTTATTTAATTATCCAGTTAGTGGGAACACGATTGCTAAATACCCTTTAGAATAAACTATTTAAATCAACTCAATTCTCCATGGATGTCTTATTAACTACTATTTGGTAGAAGAGTGGCTATTACTTGGGTCTAAAATTGTTCTTTTCCCTCAAAAAAAAAACATTTTAAGGCATCACACAGATATGCATGCAGCAATGGGCAGGCAGTTTCCTTTTAGGCTTGGGCAGTCAGCCATTCATCTCTTGCTTTTTGTTTCAAGGTTAATGCTTCCTTCATGTCATAGACGCAATAAAGTGTTTCTAAGTGGATCTATTCTTGCCTATTTATAGAAAACCAATGTGAAGATCTTAGAGATTAATTTCTTTCAAAGCTGCAGAAGTAAATACATCTGTGGCACAAAAGTTTTGTTTTGGTCACTCACACTGCTTTTATCTCTGCCTTTTTTCTCTGGTCTGTTGCTTACCTATTTCCTCACCATCCTCACCCCTCCTATGCTCTCTTCTTTGGCACTTACCTCTGAATTCTGTTGGGGTGTTAATGCTTGAATCAGTGTATATGTGAAATGTACCTTCAACTGGGTACACTACATCATATATGCTGGCCACCCTATGTATACCATACCTGCATGTTCTTTGATCTGTGCACTTTGTCCTGTTCATTTTTGCTGTTAGTTCATGTCCTTAAAAACTCAAATATTTAAAAAAAAACACTTTAAAAGGACATTTTTAATAGTGATGATTTCTTGTGTCTCAAGCAAACTATGAAATTTAATTAATTTAATTATATTATCTTAAGAAATAGATCATGCCATATGAGAGAGAAAAGAAAGCAGCCTTGGAAAACCAACCTGTTGTAAAACTCATCTGTGATCACAGAGCAAAAGCTGAGCACTGCAAGAAAATACAGCAGCCACACAAGATCAATTACTCTATAGTGTCATTAGTTGGAGAGAGTCTTCAACCTCACAGAAGAGTGGAATGTTCTTCCTACTAGCCACTTTGGATTTTATTTCACAGTGCAGTGAACTCCGTGGGATTTTGCTTTCTGGTAGGCATGGTCACTGCTCTGCTTGCAAAAGTACACATGCAGAGCTGGTTTTCTAAACTAACTATTTATTTCCTCAGAAAATATGATTGGGTAATTTTAGGGAGTGTTATTTAAAGTTGAAGGATCCCTTCCCTCTCCCCCTTTATCTCCCTTTTCAGGGTGACACATTTGTCTCAGAACCAGAGAAGTGCTGAGACAAATGTGCATACAGGTGTATGTTCTCAAATTAAAGAAGGTGTAGGATGAGGTGGTAACCACAAGACCAAGGAGCACAGACCTGGTCTTGACAACCCTGTGTAGACCCCACTTTGCAGGGGATGAGCTGCCCCCACTGAGGCTCAGCCTGACCCTCCTTCCCCCTCCCCAAGCCTAAAGCTGTGGTAGTGGTACAGGATTATGTTCTTCCTGCAGCATGGCTGTAGTACATCTTAACTGTTTGGCATATGGAACGTGCTGAGACAGCACTGAAGGGAGCCAGAGCTCACATAGTCCTGTCTCCATTGCCAGCTGGGAGCAGGTACCTCTGAGACCCCACAGAGCACTTGCAGAGCCCTTCAAGACAGCCTGGTAATGAGCTGACAGCAGTGCTGTGGGGCTGGTTGGGGCCCCAGAACAGAGCCTGGACCAGGGATGCTTCTAATTAACAGTGGAGACAAATCCACTGAGGGCAGTGCAGAGTCAACAACAATCCAAAAGCATGCTTTCATTAGGGCTTAACTTCAGCTGTTTGCTTTAATGCAGAATGATGCAAACTAACATGTTCCAAAGCTCCACTGAACCTTAGGAACGAGGGGAGGCTTCAGCACTGGTTTGAATGTTCTAAGGAATTATGACTGAAAATACCTGGATATAAGTATATTTCAGTAGAAATATGTATATATGCTGAATGTGGCTTGAGCATACCTGTTGAAAATGTAGGGGTGCAATTGGTAATTATAATATCTCATTACTAACACTTGGCCACATGCAGCTCAGGTATGTGCAATTTATTTTAATCAGTATATATTTTAATTTTATCACTTCAAGGTGAGGCATGTTTTCAGCTTATTATTATGTTAGAAGGTGAAAAAAAAAGTAGTGGATAGATTCATGAAGTTGACAACCTTTCTTGCAAGGGTGGTGCATGGACCCATGCCAAAACTGAAGCAGGATGCCTGGGGCTATTCAATCTGGCCAGTAACCTTTCAACAAACATATTTACCTAAACCATTTGGAGTGAGCAGCTGTGTGGTACTTAGTTGCCAGCTGGGGTTAAACCTAAAGACACTCAGTTTTAGAAGAGTTGAAAGCATTTTTAGTTTGTTACCTGTTGCTTCAGGAGCAATGAAACCTGGAGAGACTTACAGATCTGAGCAGCATTGTGATTCACAGCCACCAACCTGCAGCATCTCAGAATATACTCATTTTGCACGACACACGCTCTCTCTGGATTTACTCTCTGAGTGTTTAATGCAGTGAGGGCAAATGGTTTTTTGTTTCGTACAGGAAAATTGTGTGTGTGTGTGTGTCTGTGTGTGTACTCATTTCTGAGTACTTTTGGAGGTGAAGATCTACTGTAAAGTTAATGTGCTTAGGAAATCCATGCTGATTCTGAATTCCAGCTCCTTTACATGGGTCTCAAGTATCTCTATCAAAACTAAGAAGCCAAAAGTCAACAGAATAGTTCCAAGTGTTCTGTTGACCAGCATGCAAGGTAAGAGCACAACAGTGTAACATGGAGTAAATATCCTGTTTATCATGAGGTCAATAAAGAGCACTAATGGGTGCTCTATTCACAGTATACTCAGGAGTTCATTTTCAGTACTTAGTCTGTCCTATGCACAGATGCTGCATCAACACTTAATACATGTAACAATGTGAATTAACAGAAAAGCACAATATCTGGCCACTTGATTTTACATAAGTCACAGCTTATCTTGGGAGTCAACCACTACGGCAAGACAAGAGAACCTGAGAATGACACATAGCTCTCCACACCAAAGCATGCCCTTCCTCAGCAGCCATGATACCTTGTTTTGGCATTAGCATAGTTTACTTGTGATCAGTAGCAATTCCAGGCAGAGTAATTCAGGAGGGGTTCAGGCACATACCTCCAAGTCCTGCTCTGTCTCTGTTTTTCCCCTGCAGCAGGGTTTGTAGATGCTTGCTGTGGAGATAGCTTGAATGACAGCACCAACATCACACTGGCTCAGAAAGACCTGGACACTGGTTTCCCCTTTTTCTCTGACCAGGCATGTCACAGATATATTTTATGAAAAATCCTTTTGCCGGGATTTTTTCTCCTGCAAGGCCTCAGAAACTAAATGTAAACAATAATTATCTGCTGCTGTGGGATGCAACAGATGCATCTTTGATTGGTCCATGTGAGTTGTTTCTACTTGATGACCAATCATGGGTCCAGCTGTGTTGGGACTCTGGTCAGTCACAAGACTTTATTATCATTCCATTCATTTCCTTGCTAGCCTTCTGATGAAATCCTTTCTTCTATTCTTTTAGTATAGTTTTAATATATCATTTTCTTTTCATATAATATATAAGATAAAATAATAAATCAGCCTTCTGAAACATGGTGTCAAGATTCTCATCTCTTCCCTTATCCTGGGACCCCTGCAAACACGAGCACACAGGCAGGCTCTTCCTATGCTGGCAAAGGAAACACATTAACTTATTCTTTCTGCACACTTTCTTTGAGTGTGCAAAAGTGTCTTGGGGCCATTCCCATGACAGTGAACCTCATGACACTGGTAGGCTGGTCTCTCCTAACCTAGGTAAATGTTCATCTCTGTACCAGTGCAAGTCTCTGCCCTGTGTAAGGAAAATGGGTGATCTTGCTGACTCAGGTGGGCATCTTCATTTGTCTTTGATCTTCTACATGGTAACACACTGGTCTATTTGTATTTGCTGGACTGAATTAAAGGTGCACAAAGCCTTGGTTTACTCTGTATTCCTTTCCTTTTCTTTTTTATAAATAACTCCGGATGTGTCAGTTCTTTATAAAGTTAAATTCAAAATACATAATGAAACACTTGTTAAGACCAAGTTAAACCAAGTGGCCACAGCCACCCTGTTTGCAGGAACTGTTTCCAGTGGTTACTGTGTGAGATGTTCACCTAGCACTTTGAAGGAGGGGAAAATCAAATGTTCTCCAAGGATGAGCCTTCCTTAAGTGACCTCTCTCCCCCATAACTCTTCCTCTCTGTGATGGTGGTAGGATTTGAAGCTGGGTGAGAGCCCTGCCTCAGAGCAGAGCTGGTTCCTTAAGGCTGCGTGTGGGGTGGAGGAATTGTAGTTCTTGATGTGAGACCAGAACATAAACTAATGGCAAGACTTTTAGCAAGGCTATAATTTCTGCTCCTATATGCTTCATTTTATGTTATCTTCAATAGAAATCAACCCCCTAACCCCCCCATAATTTACTGGTTTGTAATTTGTCTTGATCTAGAGCAATCCATGTGTTTCATACATTAGCTTTTATTTTGCCACTTGAAGTAGCTGAACATTTCAAATTCAGTATCTGTGTATTTTTATACGGATTCAAGTCTGACATGTAAAGCTGCTTTGACATTAAAATCTGAGTTACAGGGAAAGACTTGCTAAATGCAGGACTAGGTTGCACTGATTGTCAGATCAGATTTTTGATAGACATTATGGTATACAATAATCTTTCTCCAAACATCTTACTGAAAACCTCATCATGAGGTGATGAATAGATGCAAATCACTCTTGAAATCTATTCTACTAGACATTTAAAAAAAAAAAAAAAAGCCTGACACACAACAAAAGCCAGAACTAAACCTGCAGAAAAGCTTATGAGTGATAGTGAAATTTATCCTGTTTCTTCTATTTTTTACATGGAATATCAAATGCCAGCCATTAAAATAGAAACTTTTATCTACAAGTAAAAAGGATATTGCAGTGATTCTCTCCAAGCTTTTATGTGTAGAATTAAAATGTACACCCTGAGAGCAAGCCTCATAAAAATAGACTAAGTCCATAAAAATGGACTAAGCTTCTGCAATGGGCCTTGCATTATTTTCATTATTACAAATTGCTAGTGAACAAGCGATGAGCCATAATTTCACCAAAATTAGGTACATAATTAATGTTTTGCTTTTTTAGTAGAATGTTTTTCAGTTGGAGGCTGAATTTAGAAAATGTGATTTAGAAAAAACAGATCACAGTTCTGATAGATGACTATCTCCAACACATAAGCTGGCTGTGGCTGTGATGTCCCCCCTGGAGGCTGAGGCTGCTGTCATTAGTGGAGAGACCTTGACACTCTATTAGACAGTTACTCACTAAAAAATATTCATTATATTCAAAACTCTGCCTGAAGACCTGCCTAAAATGCCACAAGCACTAGTCTCAGCTGGTGTAAATGAAAGCAGCTTCAGTGGCTTTGTAAGGGTGGAGACTGCCTTCTCCATCTAAAACATCTGTCCTGGGTTCCCATTTTCAGCATCTCTGCTCTCACCACCAGCAAAAAGAAAAAACTCGCTAAATTTTCTTCATTGTTTATCATTAACCTCTGGCTGCATTTTCATCTCTAAAGCAGCATGCACCTATTTGTTTGGTATGATGCTGATACATGATGATTTTTCTATAGTAGTGTTTTGAAAGCTTCTGTTATTTTCTTAACACCTCAGGCTTTCTTATTTTATTCTGCTGCCTCGATCCATGCAACAAGTCTCCAGCTACAAAACCATGCACAGCCTGTGCACCCTGCAGATGCCTCCCCCTTCCAGCCTCACTGTCACCACAAGGCTGATGTGATGCCAATCCCAGAGGGCAGAGCTTCTGTCCTCCTCACACGAATGGGCCCTGATGTGCTGAGCTGGTTCCCGCAGGCAGAGTCCCTCTGAAGATGACGCTGTCTGACAACGGGAATCAATCCAGCATTTCTTTATCTCATTTCAGAGCAGCAGGACTCCTGGGGCTGCGACACTGAAAATGTGCCGTGTGTTACCCATCCTGATCAAAACACTCAACGGTGGTCACCGCCCTGGACACACTCACACAGGGGCAGCCCAAGGACCGTCAGAGCCAGGGGCGCCGTGCTGAGCCCCGCTCCTGCCGGAGAGCAATCTGCTGCCTGACGAGATGCTCCCATCCCCTGCATCAAAACCTTAAGCTTTTCTGCTTGGACACAGAGATTAAGGGCAATCCTGACAAATTCAAAACCGGATCAAGTATGGTACCTCAGTGATATGAACCGCTGTCCTACAAATTGCCCAGCCAGGCTGCACTCCTGGACTTCTCATAGGAACCTGTCCCCTCCAGTTGCACAGGTTCAGCAGCCCCAGGCAGTGCCTTTTCCAAACCCATTGTGGCAGTGTAGGCTTCACATGAATTGCAAAAGCTGAGCTAGTTGGCTACACACCAACCCGGTCAACAGCATTTAAAAAATCTTTATTATTGTTCAGCTTCCAGGCACACATACCTACAGACACATATCTGGGAACTGACAGCCTAATAAGACATTTGTCTGGCTTCTGATCCTGCCTTGAAAAAGCCTTTGGGACACGGCTCTCTGCCGAATCTCAGACCAAGCATCCCTGTCCCATAGTTCTTGCCAGTTTACTTCTCAAACAGCACTTCTGCCCCAAATGTCCATGCAATTGAAAATCATGATAACAAATGGTTGAATTAGAATAAGGTTATTGTTGCATAGAAAACCAGAATCAATGTGTTATGCAAAACAAGCAAATTATTATGAACTTGTGTCTTATTCTTTTTAACCACTATTTTATAGTGCCTTTATATCTATAGATACACACACACACACAAACACACACACATTTTTATCCATTAACACGGGATGTGTACTTCAGACGCTTTGGGCTTCTGCTAACCAACAATTGTAACTTCCCTCTAGTGGCCAATTCTTGCTTAAATGCTAGTGAGTGAAGACCCGTCTGCCTCTCATTATAAAAAAGATAAATCAGCTTATTTTAGAAAAATATATCCGAGTTTCCATTTTGATAAAGTTTATGGTCATTGCCTAATTGTAGTAGAACAGCACAGGCTCTTTCCTTATTCAAGCAAAACTTTGGAACCAAGCACCTGTAGTGAAAAGGACAGGAAGGAAAAACAATCTCAGTTAAATAGAAATTCTTGCTGGATAATTGTTCAAGTGATGTAAGTATACCAAAAAATTGTGGTTTGTACTGCTAGAAAATAAAAGCTATAGTATTCACTTATAGGCAGGGTAACCAGTTTTCTTGTGCTTTTCATGTGGTATTTGTGCCTACAGGCCATCATATAGCCTAGCAAAGGCCATTTTCCCTCTCCTTACTGGAAATCAAACTCTTCCTGTCCATGTCAGCATTCTTTTACATTCATCTGTCCTCTGACTTGTCCAGAAACTGTTGCAATTAGCTGTCTTTTTTTCCCTTTCTTCAGTTTTATTCTTGAAGAATCTCTTTAAAAACATTAATTCTGGTATTCCATGTTTGGAGACCTCATTGTGTAGGTTCTTCACCTATCAGTTTGTATGGCTTCCTTGTATCTTCCTTATCTCAACAGCTAGGAGAATGCCCACTTTCCTCATATTACTGGAACACTACTAGTCAAATTCCTAAGAACAGGGAAAAGTATCACTTCTGATTGCCTTGTCCTATACCTGCAGAAAGCGGGTGCTTTCCAGGAGATAGTTTTAGCTTACTTCAAAAAGTAAGGAAATTAAAGCAACAGCCTTGTGTGTTTGATTGGCCAGCTGGTTACTACTTCCACTACGCCAAACCTACAAACTTCCTGGCAATTCTCAATTGTTTGACTGACATTTTTAAGATTGTCTTAAAGATGTCTTAAGATTGTCTTACATCTTTCTAAGTCTCCTGGAAAAATAACAAAATAAATAATAATTTTAAAAAATCAGGAAGGAGAGTGATGTCCTATTGATCTATTTTATGCTGTTTGTCACCAACAGATAGTCTGCACCCAGCAGGCTGTGCTGCTCCACACAAGCAAGGGCTCCTGCTGCCTCTGCCATTTGTCTGTTTTTCTCTTTTCGCCATTCAGGCCAGCTATCTTACTGGCTGTTGGTCAACTCTTTCCAAGAAACCTCAGCTATTATACTTTTGTTCTTGCATTTTCTCTGTCCCAGCAGTTTCATTTTCACTACCTCTTCTTGCCGCACCAGAAGGTAAACTTTTCATGCCATAACTCTCTTTCATTACAGTACATATATTGCAGAATATCTATTCGAAATATATTCTGAACACAGCAATTTGGAAAACTTCATTTCTTCCCTTAGTCCTGTGAAGTCTTGAAACCCTTTAGATCTTTGCAAACACATGACAGAGGAGTGGGCTGCTATCCTCTCTCAGGTAAGATGTTGGGTTTCAAAACCAAAGTATCCCTCTTCTGAAGTCTTGGGAACATGGAAAATGTAGCAGCACCCTCTGGAAGATACATATCAAGTACAGTTTACTGTCAAAGGTCAATGTAGTTCATTCCTCAATGTAGCGCAAGACCTGGTAATTTTTAAAAAGTTTGGCACCAGAACTGGACTGACTAAACTTTCCCTGTTAGAAAGCTCAGGTCTGGTCTGAAACCCATATTTGTACAGCATGGACCAGGTATGTTTCCTCCTCATCGCTTATATCCAAAATGTGACAGAAAGCCAGGCAGAATTAAATCTAAGCAGTGGCTTAGATTTCTGACATGATGCGGTTGGGTTTTTTTCAGCTGGCAGGGAAACCACACTACCTTCTAAACTTCTTTATTTTAGTTGAGCACCTTAGGGCAAGACAAAACAGGTCAAAAGGCTGGCTGGGTCCAGGTGACAGGAGCTGTCTCCTACCCTGCCTCTCTCCAATTTAAACATGTGCAAACCTATTACTTGCCAGCTGGCTTCAGATTTATCCGGAGGGACAAAGTCAGTGCTGCCAAATACAAAATAGCACAAACTCCTCCAAACCCAAATGAAGAATCATCCTTCAGGTATTGAACATGATCACAATTTTTTACCAGCTCATTTACATGTGAGCACAGTAAGGAATGTCGTGGATATTTTTGCTGCCAAAACTCATGAGAACACTGGGATAACCATTTTTCTCCTTGCTTACAGTCACAACAGATCACATCTACTGTCGATCATAGTCCTGCTGACATGTATTTATCTTGACAGTTTGATCTAAAGTTTCCACTTCTCATGTGCAAAGAGCAGCCAGAGATTAAAACATGATGGCCAGTTGGATTTACTTTCACTTTAGGGGCATCATTTGGGGGTAGATTCCTACAAGTAGTACATTCAGTTATTTCCATCTTCCCACAAAACCAGTTCCTGCTTCTGCCAAGTCTCTGAAATGTTCTTTCCTAAGGTAGATGAAGGGGGGAAAAAAGAGAGGGAGTGGGACAGAAACATAACAAAGGACAATTGCTTTTCAGAAATTATTGGAATCTCATTCTCTTTCTGATTTTCTCCCCCCCCCCCCGTTTTTTTTTTCAGAAAAGAAGACACTTCCAGATGGTAGCTAATATTTCTTCATATATAATTCCTAGGATTCCTGTTTTAACATAGACCAGACATCATGAAAAGAGAATTTGGTTCCCAAATCTTTTGCCACTTTGCCTCTGCTAAGAGGAAATTGCATTTTCCTAGGAACAATGTGAGAATAGATTACAAGAAAAATTACGATTGGGGTATCCTCTTTAATTCCCTCAGGATTTATACAATCACTTCAGTGAGAATAAAATCAAAAGCAAAGGTATATCAGTAAAAGAAAAGTGTAGCAACGATACGTATTAGTACACTTTGGGGAACATGCATAGATAATGTATGTGTGTCTCCAAAAATTGTTACTGTATGAAAT
Source organism: Agelaius tricolor (assembly GCF_023055355.1). NCBI lineage: Eukaryota > Metazoa > Chordata > Aves > Passeriformes > Icteridae > Agelaius > Agelaius tricolor. The sequence continues at coordinate 41,962,221 of NW_027269263.1, forward strand.
CCTTCTCCCCAACTATGCCTAGGGAACTCAGACCTCTCTTTTCAGGAAGTATTCTTTAATTGAAACAGAAACAGCTGTATTTCATATCTCCCAGGCAGTCTACATTGCTGCAAAAATCAACAGATACCTGTACAAAAACCAAGGCAGCCGATATCTGAAGATATTGCGAAGATATTTGAAGATAAAAGTGCCAGAACTGAGTCTGTGCAGGTGACAGGAGCAGAAATATCCAGGGGTTTCCAGTTAATATGGGAAGGCTGGCAGAATGGCTTCTGATTCAGTGATAAGATCCCTCTTTCAAGTATCATGCCCACTCATCAGCTTTGGATACATCTCCTGAAGCACCTGCATCTCTTGGAATCCATGGCTCTCCTGCAGTCTTCTACGCAGAACAGCTGCCCTCCTGCCCAGTCTGTTTCCATTCATATATAGGATAGACAAGATACGAAAAGAGCATTGCAATGGATTTTGTGTACTGTTAAAGATGATGACTAAAAATTCCTCACTTCATATTTAAAAACAGATAACCATAAGTTTGTATGTCAGACAATTCCTTTAGGACACAAAATCCTTATTTGGGATCCTATCTGAGGGCTCTTAATTTCAAATCAACATTACTTTCTCTTATTCACTCTTACAGGTATGGAACATGACTGTTTCAGTTCTTTTCTTTGCAGTAATATGACTAAATAAATAATAAAAACATTCATGGAAGTAAAATGTAAATCACAGATTTCAATTGGAAACGGTCAGACAAATTTACCATTTTTTCAATTGGTAGCATGTGAAGGTATGCAAGTTTCTGTAAATAATTTGGTGGCAGTAATGGAAGTTCTGTAACATCATGGGAACAACTTCTGTCAGAGCTCTTTCATGCTGTTTTACTACTTTGAATTCTTAATTACAAGACTAATCTGATGTGATTTTTACTGCTAGTGTAAACAGAACAAACAGTGAAATTTTAAAACCACATTTATTTTTAATACAAAATCCGTTGCACTATTACAGAAGTGAGCCTGTATGTTTACCCCCACATGCACAGATAATTCAGCATCTACAATTAAATAAGAGTAAAATGATATTTTTTTACCAAAACCATTGGCAAATCCTGTGAAGAAATGTTCTCTTTGTGCTTTGTAATCAGTGTTCATAGAATTCATTTTGTATTTCAGTTCCCATTAAAAAAACTGACCAATGGAAAGCTCAAAGGTGCGAAAGAAGCTTATTACAGCTGGGTTACATTTGGGATTACTTCAGTTGTGCTTTACCTACAATATATACATGAAAGCTGCAAGGTGTCCTATGGGCTAATGTAGTGCACTGGCAAAAGCTCTGAATGGTTCAGTTGGAATCTGCAGTAAATGAGCAGATAACTATTTTATTTTCACAGAAAAAAAAAAAAAGAAAAAAGAAAAAAGAAATTAAGTAGATGCTTTAAAATACCATGCACACCATTGGCTATAGTACTTCTTACACAGTACAACATAAGCTTTCTTGGTTTATTTGTCTGTAACACCTAGAAGCATATAGCATCTACGCTTTAAGTGTATTTACAAATTCAACAAAATATCTACATATAAAAAGCTTACTTAAAATTAAACTTGATGCAAGTTATGAAAAACCAATTTATTGGCAAATGAAACTGAGCATTCCTTCAACCATAGGTTGTTATAAAAATTTATATTTGGAGGTAAACATTTGATTGATATAGTATGCGAGAAAATAATTTTTTAAGCGATAAGGGAAATCCTTTACCAATAAACCGTATTAGCACTTGTCAGACGGAATGCTGTGGTCCGAGCGTAACCCCCACACTGCTTCAGGCTGGAGATAATTACAAAGCTGCCACACTGATCAGGCTGGGACACAGAGAGAAATGCACTCTCACCAAATGATGGAGTCAGCTGCTTTGGGTTTTTAATGATTTATTTTACAAGAGCTTATTCCTTGCTGTGTTAGTAAATAATTTAACTCTGGTTGTGTTTTGGGATTTTTGTTTGTTTTGTTTGTTTTCATTTTTGTTTTAAGTATTCTAAGGCCATGAAAACATGTTGTGCTGTAACTGTGTAGAAAGCTTTTTCTAAAGGGAAAAAAAATCATTCTCTTCTTTATGTAATTTAAAATATTTTAAACTTTCCATTTTTAGCACAACAGTTTCATAACACTTCTTTTTCTTCACATTTTTCCTTTATTTGGCAATGACAGTAGTCTGCTAATCACAGTTTACTGCACCAACTGATTTAGTAGTACAGCACATTACGGAATGCATATTGTATAAAGGCACTGAATGTAATTTGCCCTGTGTTTTCTGGAATATTTTCCTTAATTTTTAAAGTTTTTCTTTCAGTGACTGTAAAAATTCCAAAATGCATTGCAATGCATATCTTTTATGCCCTAAAATCAATTCAATATGTTTTGATGTAAAAATAGAACACTGTACTGCCGTAATACTTGACAGATTAAAAAGGCTATAAAGTAATAGGAGCAAAGAGCAGATAATAGGGTCTCATTAAGCATCAGCAAATGCAAGTGTCATACTTAAATCATTTAGCATTTATATACTGTACATACTGTTCCTAACTGTCTTGCAAAAAGACATATGATAGCTAGACATTAAGTCACCAATTTCACAACAATGTCCACAAAGACATTGAAGTTCTATATAATACTACTATAACACTCTGACATTGAGAACGGAATTCATATCCAGGGATTCAGCTGAGGACTGCATAACAAATTGTCAAACCATGTCTTTATAGTGTACACGAGATTATCTGTGAGTTGTGTAGGGGGGTTTTTTTCCATGCATTTTACTGTATTTTCAACAGGAAACAAAATTACAAGCTGATGTTACTGTTTGTGTCAGTTCCTTTAAAAAAAAGTAAAAATACCCAAGTTTTGAACAAAATTTGAATTTTCTATTTTGACTCATAGTAGCATACCACTTACTGTGTCATTATGCTGTGTACTGGTGTTAACCTGCATGTTCTCATAGCATTAACTTCGGGTGGTGAGGAGCTCCGATACCTGCGTGTTCATAGTATGAGAAGGAGGATGTACAAGTGCTTTAAGCAAACTGGAGATACAAGGGGATCAAGTTCTGTGGTTACACAAATGAATTCATGGCATTTACAGGAGAAGGAGCCTCAGAGCTTTCATTTCCTTCTGCAGGTTCTTTCTCTTTTTTACCACTATATTGTCCAATAAAGGAGCCATCCTCATTGAACTGACCATTTACACCTTCTCCATAGTCAACTAAACTATCATCACTGTCTTCTTTTTTCACAGTTCTGTCTGAGGGTGTCCGGCTTCCTTTTTTTAGAGGTTTATGGTCCTCTGCATCGCTGCAGACACAAACAAACAAACATGGGATTAATGGATGTACTGTTTATTAAGACAAAATCAGCCATGCATGCAGATTTTATGAAAAGCATGTGTGCAGCCCTATAATCCTTTAGTAAACCCACATCACATTGTAGAGACAAATCAATATGATGCAGTTCACATGGAAACATGGTGTAAGAATGGTTTAAACAGAGAATGTCTTCAGTGGCAGGAGGGGGAGTTGTGGTTTCTTTTATTTTTTTTCCCCCATCGTGCATGACTTTTCAGTGGTAAGACCTGGGCCCTTGGCTTGGAGGTCATGTAGATGCAACTGCAAGCATTAAGAAGTGGGTTGTAAAGCTATAAAAAAAATAATTTGTTTGTTCTCCAAAGTAACAAGCTCATGATGTGCCGTGAAGTTAGTCTGTTAAACTTCTTAATTTCTTTGACTCCTTGAAAATGAATGAGGAATGAATTTGGTTAAATGAAATATACTGATTTTCTTTACTAGTATAAAGAAAATAAAAGAGCTGCATTTCAAATAATTTGTTACATAATGCAGGCCAGACTTGCAATTTTTAACCTTACCTTTCAAGAGACCTACATATTCCATTAAATGGGTGCAGAAGAAACAAATGAAAATAGCCTAAGAAGAAAAGCAAAGTCCATATCCTGATAGTGATCAGTATTGTATCAATAATAAGTTGCTCTTAAAATTTCTACAATATTTACTGTATTACAGGTAAAGCAACAATTTAGCTTACAGTAGCTAGAATTGAGGAGTTGAGAGCATGCTTAGTCTTTTTCATTTCTTATCAGATCCATCTCCCTACCCTACTCCATGACTGATAATGTTCTGACAATGGTGATGGTGATTTGGAGGACAACAGAAAAAGGAAAGGAAAGAAAGGCCAGTAGAGGAGATCCCGGTAGCAGAGTACTGTGGTCTTTCCTTTGTCAGTGAAAAGCTGCAGCACCATCAACATCCTCAAATAAATTTGCAGCTGTGGTAGGCTTGTATTTCATGAAATAGATATAGTTGGGCTCTTTTCAGAATCCTTTACGTTGCACTTCAGTGTCAAGATGAGGATTTCAGCAGCAGCTCCAAAGCATTTTGAATTGAAACCCACCATTGCCAGCTGCACTTTTGGGTGCAATTATATACCTTGTCTTAAACAGAACATGTGACTTGATTTGCATATAGGGTACAAAAAAATGAAGTGGTTTGGGGTTTTTTGAAGTGGTTTGGGGTTTTTATTTAGATTCACAGCTTATGGGAAATATAAAGAAACACATACAAAATATTAAAGAAACAAAATTACATTTTGCAATTTCTAGAACACTAGGCTGAATATATACTCAGCAAATTATTTTAACCCTCTTATTCCTAAAACCTTTATTCTTATAAAATAATGCATTTTTTTTCTAACTAATACCTTTAAGCACCCAGAGAAACCATATATATATATATATATGGGTGTGTGTGTGCATACATATGTACGTAAAACACAAACACAGGATGTACAAGGCCACATCAGATCATATAGTTAGCCAACAAAAGCCCTGTTGAGAAACTGTTGCTAGAAAACCATTACTGCCATTTTCCATCAAGCTGTTTCTCCTCATCACCCTTTTCTTTTGTTTGTTTTGAAAAACACTAAGTTATTAAATTCTAAAAGAAGGCCACCTCTAATATACACATACTTACAGAAAAGCATACCAGAGATTTTATCATTCTGCATATACACCAGAAAAAAAGTGGTAGGAATATCTCTCTTATTTACATGTAAGAAAATCCTCATGCTCAAAGCACACAAAAGAAAAACCTCCAAATGTGACTGTATCAGGCTTGATGTTCTACTTATTGTGGCGTACAAGGCACGAGGATAAATGTCATTCATCTGTGCTCACTGGTGCTACAAACATACAGGCAAATAACATTTAAAAGACTGTACTCCAAAATTTCAAGAATCCAGCAGCAAAGTGAAAATGTTTGTAACACTATGAACACAAGCAGATTACAGAGACATTACTGAAGAGAGTTCATTTTGGAAGGACCCCATATTCAAATGTTGAAGATGGAATTGAGTATTTAATACTCATACACAATGTAGTTTCTCCAATGCCCCCATCAGAAGGTATTAACAGTTATTAAAAAAGACTACAGGAGTCAAAAGAAGGCCAGGCCCTCCTGCTGAAATTGTAACCAGTCCTTCTCCCAGGGAAGATCTGCTTTCTGGGTTAGACTGTTAAGGAAAGGGCACTGGTATATGGTTTGCTGTTTAATTTCAGGTGAATAGCTTCATAGTTCTTTACACCATAATATGCAGAAATTAAAATAAATTAAAATTGCAGTTGTATCATATTCCGATTGGTCATGAATCTCTGTGCAAATATTCTAAAGTATGACTCTAAGCCAGTGTAATTCACTAGGTTGGAATATACATATATAAACACTATGCCACTTCTGTATAAATACACCAACATTTTTGTGTTTAATCCAATGAAAAGCTTGATTTGCCATTACAATTTAGAAAAATCTGAGTATGAGAACGTCTGCTTTCTGTTGCTCTTCTGGTTTTCTTATTTATATTTTTGCAAATGAAGTTTATTTATAAGACAAACAATGAAGAAATACTTACAGAGTTGCATTCAGTATAAGGTTTTTTTCTATATTTTAGTCAAGATGTGAAATCCACAATCTCTATAATTGAAAGCAAACAAAACTGCAGATTTACCCAGGAGTGCAACTACATGGAGGTGGGTACTGGTGTGAGAGCACAGTCACAGAAACTGCAAAAATCAAATCTGAACCCAGGGATTCCTTCACTTGTTGCACTATGTAAGTCTAGAGAGAGGTTCTGTCAGGACTCTGGCAGTGGGAAAAACAAGTGGGATTATCCAAGATGCTTTACATTCCTGGTTCAGAAAAGATAACATATGCCATGGTACCATTTTTTCTGTATCAAACTGGATTATGACTCTTAAAATGAACACAGTGTTTTGGGTGGAAGAGAAAGAAATTGGGAAAAAACCCCCAAACAAATAAGAAAAGGAGAAAAAAGTGAACACATCAATGTTTTGGACAACACTTTTGCTACCCTGGGGATTCAAAACAGAGGAGGGGCTCTCTGGTGGTCTGGCAAAATGAGTGTATTATCTGTTTCCTGCCAAGAAGCAAACTACAAAAACTGCTGAATTACATTAGGAAGAGCTATAGAACACTTTAGACAGTAGAATATATAATATTATATTGCCAAAACATGGTAAAGCCATAATTTTTGATACTGTACCCACAAGGTTTGCCAACCTTGCTTACAACTGTTCATAAAACTATTCCAAAGTGCAATCAGGATAAATCATATTTTCTTTCTGTTTCTGTTTGGGGTTTTGCTTGCTGACTTCTATTACATACCTAGTGTAATACTGTGATATTAAAAAATAAAGTGCAAATTGGGTTGACTAAAATTACAGTGGTAAATTGAAGAAGTTTTTTAAAGTGTCATTTATGCAGTGCATATAATTAATAGTCAGAAAACAATACTTGATGGGATCCAAACATGAGGTGAGAATGGGTATGCTTTATTTAGAGCCATGGAAGTTAAGTGTTGCCATACTTTTACTATTTTTTGCTGTAAAAATAAATTCCATACTAGTATCTTTTTAGGGATGCAAATTTCTCAAAGAAGACTCATATGTACCAATCATTTTGATAAGTACTTATATGTACCATATACACTTCTTTTCAGTAAGAAAAGTGTTTAATATTAAAGCATATTCTAAAAGCACGATTTAAATATTAATCATTAATGATTGCTATTATATGAATATGTTTCTCTTCTTAGTTTAATGAAACACATCTCAAACTTGAAGTTAATTATTAAGAGATATAAGAAGTATGAAGGTAACAATAACATAAGTGCAAAGTACAAATTTATTTGTTTAAAAAAAGTAATTCCATTTCACAAGCTTATCAATTATTGAAAGAAATATGTACCTTGAAATCTCCTTTCTTCTTTCAACTTTTCAATTTTTCTTCCTTAGATATGGGTACATGCAGCAACCAGTCAGAATGGGGAAGACACTTTTACGATGCCTCTGCAGTCCAGCAGGCAACTAGTTCCCAACTAAACTTTGCCACATTCACAGACATGCAAAAAGACTCAATATATGGTTAGCAATATACTACTTTTCCTCACAGCAGAACTGTCAGGTGAAAGGCAACATGAAACAAAGTGGGTAAAACATTCTGGGCAATGAGACACAGAAAGTGGATGCAGAAGATGAAAACTGTTAGCAGTAAATTCCTTTTTCTGTGACCTCAGGTCAATAGCCCAGAACTGTTTAAGTAAAAGCAATGAGGTAAAGCCACAGAAATCCCTTCCTCTATGGCTTCCCTGCATACTCCAGGAGAATCTGTCCCTATACCTAAGAGGTTTCTGCTGACACTCTTAAATTATTAGGACTGTGAGTCCTAATATTATTACAGTCAATCCAGACTTCAAAGCATTTTACTATTTCTTATTTAAGCACACCTATATTAGTCTTCTGAGTAGTTTTTCATTAACATCTCTCTAATATTCAATCTTCAATCCTGACAGAAGCTGGAAAAACTGGGTAATGAAGCCTTGGCTTTAAAAAACAATGTGCTGAAAAAGTTGTTAATCACACAAGTATTAAAGAATTAAAACAAGAATTGTCAAAGAAAGTACATGTGCGTAAATTAGAACACAGTGAGACCACTGCCAAATCCAATTGGACTGTTCAGTTCTTCAGGCAGTCCACTGAGATAACCTCTTGTTCTGGAAGGGACCAAGCTTAGAATTACAGTCTTGAGGCACAAATCATGGCTAGGTCCCTAGGGAAACACACCTAAACTGCAAGTTAAGTAACTACAAGAGAAAAACCCCACAATTGTGGTTACAAACTTTATTTTCATTGTTAGTTAGCTCAGAAGAAGGAAGAGTAATATATTATCTAGAAATCCCAGAACTCTCTGCCACAGTGTCTCACAGCATATCCTAGAATTTCTAGGAAAAATACTGTGTCAAAATATTGAAGAAAAGAGGCAAATAATTCACCTAAATGTGCAAATATCCTGCGTTACCACACTATCAATCCAACCACTGTAGTTGCCTTGTCCTGTTTCATCTTCTTAAGAACATTCTTCAGACCACTGGACTTTCATCCTTCCCTTGTAGTTGCTTGCTTCCAGTCTTCCTACCCATGAACTCATGGGTCTGTAGCTGTCATAATTTCTCTCCATTTATGGACCAAGAGGAAAATTTAGGCTGTTTTATACACCTACACTGACCTCAACACACATCTGTGGTACTTATTCTGTTTCTTGCAGGTTCTTGGTGTAGACAATGACTGTCCACAATTTATTGTCTCAGTCTTCTACAACTCAGAAAACCACTGAGAGTGCAGAGAAGATTGCTACAGAGGCACTGTTTTCCCTTATTATGTAAAAATGAAGGAATCCATCCAGTCACAGGAACATAGCATCCATAGTCATTCCATAGTTCCCGAAACACCTGCATTTCCTAAAGCATTATTTCCTTCACTAGATCAATATGGCAGAAAAATCTGATTGTTGTCTGGTCCTGCAGACTAGCCAACTCTCACACAGAAAGTATTCTCTTAGTTGAAGCTGAGGAGTGCAAAACTTCAAACAAATCCAAAGCATCCCAAGACCACTAGGAAGCCTAGAAATAGAATGGGAAAAAACCCTCCCCTAAAGAGAGAGGATTTGAGAGCTATGATTTCTCTAGCTTAATTAGTCATTAAGATTTAAGTAACTTCATAATTTAAATCTTACTTGGAAACACCTAATTTTCTAAGCACTGGGTTTATTTGTCCAGAAATACTGAAACATTTCCATGTCTTTCACTCTTCCCAGTTCCTGAGAAACTAGGAAGCAAGTTTATGTTCTTAGAAAGTTCCTCTTGATGGTCTGATATCTCTCTGAAAGTGAGATGTCTTTTCATACTTGGCATGAAATGACTGTGAGACCTTATACTTTCCCTTCCCTCCTTTGAACTTTGGAGGAGAACGCAAGGAACTCACACACTTGTGAGGAGAACAGGAAGAGCTTCCAGCAGAGCTCTTTTTTTTCCTCTGACGTAAGTAGTGCTTGTGTTCTGAGACATCCTTCATGATCTGGACTAAGGATTCACCAAACAGCTTGCCCCCTGTGTATGGCAAGGACAGCAGTTTACATTTCAGATCTAGTGATGAGCTCCAAGGACGCAGCCAGAGAGCTCTCCAGGCTACAGTGAGGCATGCCACATTTTTAACAGTGAGTCTGAGAGAATCCTCAGCTGCATCGTGGATAAAATTAGCTGCAATTTTACACAGCCTGCGTTTTCTCTGCATGGCACCAGATGGGACCCATTTCTTTTTCAATCTAGCTCGTTCTTCCTCTAACCATATTAGTAAAGCTTTAGAAGCATAAGTGCAGTAGATAGATACTCCAAGCTGGGCTGCAACTAGCTTGAAAGATCTTTTAATTGCTTCCTCAATCTTTCTGTCAGTAGGATCTTTAGGGAGAGCATCTGCATTATCAGGCACTGACAGTACAGAATTACCAGTAACCAATACTCTGTCTACCTCAGGCAAGGTTCCCCACAAAGCAGCTTTGTCTGCTGGAAAAGGATAGAGCTTACGTAGGACTGGTGGGGCTTCATGCTTGCCTTCGGGATTTCCCCAAATTCTGCAGACAAGATCTTCCACAGCTGAATGGATAGGAAGTGCATTATCTACCTTGCCTTCTTCAGAGGGAATAAGTAGTTCTTCAGAGGCACATTCAGATTTGGAAGATTTTAGCATTAGCACCCTCTTTATGTGTTCAAAAAGATAATTCTGATTCTCCATGTCAAATTTACGCAAAGGATCTGGTCCCTCTGGATCTTCTGTAGGGGACTCAGATGCCACCTCTCCATCTTCAGGGGCTGATTCAACCTCCAAGGCCTTGTCAGCCTCAGGTTTCTCCTTCCCAGAAGCTGTTTGATCTTGTAAGCTGTCCATATGATCAAACTCAGAAGTCTGGGAACTGCTCCCAGATGCTTCTAAAGGAACCAGCGGAACTTCTGTAATTGGTACCCTGGGATGCTTCACTGAATGGGACCTAGCCTGTGCCACAGATGTTATACTTTGTCTGGCTGCTGTCAAAGCATCCTTTAAGACAGTGGCCAGCTCAGGCAAGATTACAGATTTCATTAGTGAATTCTTTTCAGATTCGGAGAAGTGAGTAGCAGTAGAAGGTCTTACCTTCCTGTGGCAGGAGCTCTGCGTGTCGTCTGAATCTGAGCTGCAGTCTGGGGTCTGGCTGCACCAGTGCTGGAGAGAAGAATGCTGCCTTGCCAGTAAGCCACCAATTGAGTTGCAGCTGAGGGGTTGCTGGAAAGGGGATGGCTGTCCTGCCTGAGAATCTGAGCCCTCCTCCAACCCCAAAATGTGTTGCTCAGAAGCATGATGTCTAGAGCCATGCCTGTACTTCCATTTGTCTGACCTCTTTTCCTCTTGGCAGAGGGAAGCAGAGACAGAACTAACCCTTGTAAGCTCTGAAGACTGCCTAGCCCTCCTCCTGGTGTAGGAGGTCTCTGATCTGGTGCTGGAGTATTGATCCCCTGACCTTCTGAAGAAGTTGGATCTGTCAGATCTCAGAGACTTTGCTTTGGTAAAGACAGGGTTTGCTTCAGGAGAATTGGCACAGCTACCTTTTGTTTTCTTTTCCTTGTCCAGTTTCTTTCCTGTCCAAGCAGACATGGACCTGAAGTGATGAAAAAAGTTCAAAATACTCGAATTCCTAGATCTTTCAAAAATTACATTTTTTTCCAAGGGAAACCCTATACCCTTTTTCCTCAAAGAAGCACCGCATCATGTGAGGCAGACAAACTGGGAACTGAGTGACTGCAGTGATGCTGGGCTGCAGAGAGGATGACAAGGTATCTTCTGTAATCTGACTGGTTGCTGCTCCTGCCCTGTCTCTAAGGAAAAAAGAGGAAAGCCCAATATAGACTAATTATACAGAAATACATTTTTAAAAGGAGGTTTTGCAGGGTACATAGAACTCTCCATTAAGTGTGAAAGCTTGGCATGCATCTGCCCATATTCACTAGACATGAGTGAATGAATGCATTATAAAATAATTTAATAAACCTCTAGATCATTCTTTAGATTAACTCAAGCCACTTAAACATGGAGACATAAATTAAAATCTTGCTACAGGTCACACATGAAAGCAGGCTTGAATACTTATTCCAGGCCTGAGAAAACATGCATTGAGGTCACATAATTTGTACAATTCTGTACAAAGGTCAGTTTCTGCTGCTGGAAGTTCCAAGAATCAAGAACCAGTGGAGCAATAAAGGAGTATGCAAACTAGGCTTCCCAGGAAAACTTATACAGTACTGCTTAAACTCTCCTTCCAAAGATTGCTCCATACTTCCCTTTTTATCTGTTGAATTTAGGTAATTCATATGAACTTACAGCTGTAATAAAATACTGTTCTGACCTCATTAACCTACGAATGGAGTATATTGTTTTTAATCAGAGAAGAATAAACAGAAACTGCTCCTTAGCATTCAGAACTGTACATCTAGTCCTGTCAGATCAGGATGTACCTTTTCCTTCTATGAAGAAGCTATGGCAACAAAGTAGATCCTTCTTGAAAAAAATCTGCTTTTTCTATGTACATTTGTAAATGCCAAATCTTTGCAATAATAAAGAACTTCTACACTGCTTTTGACACAGGAATGCACCACAAAAACTATTTCATGCCCACGTAAAATATAATCATATTGACCTATTTAGAAAATAGTAACATTATTTTTTGTACTAATCAAAAAACAAACTGCTTATTTAATAAGCCATATTCATAATTGTTGTATGAATAGTCTTGCCAAGGCATGCTTTTGGTAATGCCAGATTTGGCTAGTATAAAGAAGAGTGTCAGGAATAAGAGCTGTGTTGCATGCTTTGAAGCTGCTTGCTATAGATCTTGTACTGAAATACATGAAAGGGAGATTTGCTTTCTTTGTAGGACATTCCTTCACCTCTGTGTATAACATCACTTTGTTATTGGATTAGGTGTTAGAACTGGCAGCAATTTTAAACACATTTGTTTTCCAGTCAGCTTTCCAGATTGTCTTTGTTAGGCTTCAGTTAGAAATTTATTTTCAAAAACTGTAATGCTCAACACAGTGCCCCAACTAAGGACACTGCATCTGGCATTTGAAATCTCTGAAAGATGGCTTCGTAAATAAAGATTCCACACTTTGACTTTGAAACACATACAATGGTGTTTGAATGTGGTTTTCACCTTGCATTAGCAAATGGCTTATACTAAGCTTGGATAATTTTTTTTTCTAATGGTGTGGTTTAAATGTTATTTTTAGTTCTAAATAACACAGGATACAAAATCTTTCACATGGAAAAAAAAGTTAGTCTTAAATTAATAAGTGTGATACTATATACAGTACAAGTGTGATACGAACAGTGAACATGACAAACCACATTAGCTGCTCACCTGTATTCACCAAATGTTCCATCATCTTCCTTCATAGGTTGTATTTCTGGATCAGCATGTGCATCCTCCTTTTCCTTCACTAAAATATTTGAAATAGTAATTTTTATCATGAAACTGCAAGATGAGAAAATCTAAGACCTTAATTTCTCAAACTGATCACACTTGGCAGGAATGTCTTTCGAATAAAAACTATTTTTAAATGGGTCCGTAGGCTTTTTTTTTTCCAGAGGAAAAAGATCTGCTAATTAGTGATAGGTTTTATTTCCATTCAACCATGACTGCAAGTCATTTTGTATTAGCAGAACTTTTTCTTTCTTTTATTTCTAGCAAAAAGAGAGAAAATTGTTAAAAATCCTACTAAAATGACTTATTTACTTAGATTATTAATAGAGTTATTGCCTAATCAAATTTGAATTATTTAGTTCTACTTAACAATGCTCTCTATTTCTTTTTGATATTCTTCTCATAATGATTGATAAAACTGAATCAGATTAACTTTTTTTCACTGTCAGTTTGAACATTTTCTGCTTTAACTTCATGTAGTAAGCCTCCAAACAATTTTAGATTTTTTTTCCATTATTAATAATTCTCAAAATGTTTCTTCTTTTCTACAATGTGATCAAACCCAACGCAAAGTCACATACACTGGAACCTAAATTTTACACAATTGTATTTCTTGCACATTCTGGTTTTAGGTTTAATCCTTGTTCACTGGTGGGAATAAATCTAGGCATATAACTTGTCCCTATAACATAATAAATGTAGCACATTGACACAGAAACCCACTAGCACCTGAGGAGTCAGATATTTACAGATGACATATATTCCTATGAGTTAAGATTGTGGACAGGATAAAACAATATACTGACTTTGAGAATTCTATTTATGGTTCTTCCCTTTGCCTTTTCATTTCTGTTTTTCTGGAATCTATTCAAATCTTTCCCTTGTCTAGCAGATACAGTTGTACAATCCAATACACAATCTCTTGTCTTTTACTCTGGTAATCTCCACACTTTATTTGTACATCACTGATTTATGTGCCATTATTTAAGAGGATATTAATTATTCTTGACAGTATTTACTAAGTCCATAATTGCAGTAACACATATGGCCTTGAGACATATCAGGCTGTTACAATTTCATACTGAAGTAATGAATTTCCTTCCACATACCACAGACAACCTCAAGACAACATGCAAAAAATTATGATGAAAAAGAGTTCATAACTTAAATTTTCATAGATTTCATAACTTACATTTCATAACTTCAATTTCTCACTACCTGTGGAAAAGTACATTTGCAATGACCCAGGAAATACAAAGTCACTGCTATAAACACTAGTACAAACTGATTCTAGTCTAGGTCCACCTTTATGTATGAGTCTGTATATACATAGGTATCTGTGCATGAAGAAATGTATACCTTGCAACTAATAATTCTGCAGAAGCAGCAAAAAGGACAGAATATCAAGGATCCACAAAGCAATTACAATCTGAGCATCCAACTGCCCTCTACACTTTTATGTAAAACTTCTGTTTTACTCTCCTCTAGATGGTGGCTCACTCTATGTCCTCCTTACTCTTTTTAGTTTCATCACTTCATTGTTTCAGTCACCTGAATCACTTTTTCTATGTCCTCTGTTATCTCATTTTCTCTTTAAAAAAATCCAAATATTAGGAAAAAAACCCCAAGATGATGTCTTTGGCCTGCCATACTTCTCTATGTACTACTATGTGTTCCCTAATCATCTGGTTTTTCATAGGCATAGGCAGCTGGCACAGAAACTTCTCTTACCTAATTTTTGCTGTCACTAGAAATCTTTGTTCTCTCTGTAAAACAATCTAACAGATTGGGCAGAATAGAATTCTTGTACTTAATAGCGTGATTGTCTCATAAAAATAATCTGCTATTCTATTCCAGCAGATTTCCCTATGAAGAACTGAAGTTCTTAGTGGTCCCTGACACTATGTTTTTAGAAGTGCACTGATCAAAATAAGCGGAAGAAAATAAAACAAAGTGTGGATTTTATTTAATACTTTTCTAAATGCATCCATATTTTTCATGCCCAAATTAACAGTATGAACTTCAAGAAGTTTGAGTTGAATTTAAATAAGCATTCTAGAGTCTAGATATTTATTCTCAAACCTTAGGAGAAAATATTTTTTCATTAAATCAAGATTTTACAAGAAACTTAGCAACTGTACTTTCTATTGCAGCTAGAATAGGAGAATGAAAAATCAAATTATCCTTGGATGCTCACTTGAAGTTCATTCATAGTCACTCATACCTCAACAGCTGCTCTGAGATCCTATCCAGCAGTACTGTGCAAGGTACAGTGGTTGTCACTGCCCTTTTCAAGAGAGCTTTGGTCTATGGAGCTACTCCATAGAAAGAAATATAATACTAGAGAAAGATATATATGATACCTGTATGTCCACATACATACATACATACACATACATGCCTTCTGTAAAATACACCAGGAGGGATGAGTGTTTTGATAGAAGACATACATTGTCTAGCTCCAATTTTTAACAAAAAATTATAAAACATACTTGGCCATTCCTAGACATAGTAGAAAAAGCCATTTATTTTACACCTCCTCTTAGAAAGAAAAAAATATAGAAAAAACCCCCAGCCTAACTGAAGGATGGTAACTTTAAACTTAGCTGAAAAACTGCAGAGGCCGAAGATGACACAGATTCTGGGAGGGAGCTCAAGGTATTGGAAACAATATAAAATATGAAGAGATTTGTCCTATGGCATGCATTCCCATACTTTACAGTAACCACTAGCTATGATTTGGACTTTCTACCCAAATAAATTCTAACTCATCTCATGTTAGTGGACTAAACTCCTCTGCATTGGACTTCAGAAAGTGGAATGTGCACTAGTGGTGACGTTCCAAACAAAGCTTAGCCTCTCTAGAGAGGTCATGCACTGCTGGGACCCTCTGGGAATGAAGAAGGTCCTTCTCCTATGCTGAAATAGATGTAGGTTTCCTACCAAAAGGCAGATGGCTCCTGCCAAGCCCACCAAATGATCAGACTGATTTGCCATATACACAGCGTAAATGTAAACCAGCAGCAAATGTAATTTTCCAGTAAGCCTGAGATCTTAGTGGGTTACCAACAGATGAATTTTACTACCCTGGTTAAATAGCTTACCTGGATACTTGCCACCCTTATTCCTCCTTATGAAGCAAACAATGAGTAAAATCAAGATCAGAAGAGCAACAGCACACATTAGACCAATGAACCATCCTTGAGTAGCGATGTCTACCTGCCGGCTTGCCATTGCTAGAGATAAAAGAAGAAAAATTATGTTTTGCTGCATTTAAATGCTATGCTAATTCAGATAAATAATAGACAATATAATGTTCATCAAATAATAACATTCACTGTGAAAAATAGATAGCATTAAGAAAAACAGCAATTCTGTATTTTGTATTTCCATTATTCAGAATATTTCCAAGTACCTATGCATAGACGTTAGTTTTTGGTATATAAAAAGTCTGCTAACATTTAAGCTTAGCAACTACTTTTCAAAATCTACATACATACTACATTACTTTCTACAAACCTCAAAACTATTCTCAACCATTTTGAATTAATTAAACTCCTGATATAAAATTTCAAATTGTAATTCACACAAATATGTCGATTGCATTCTCAAGATTAATAAAAAGCCAATATTGGTAAGCTAATGTATTTCCATCATTCTGAAATGGGGAAACAGATGGATCATTCAAGGAACCTAGCATTAAATTTCAACTAAAAATCAGCAATAAAGCATCCTTTAAAACTTTATTAAGCATCAGGTTTTCTTTCTTTCCTCAAACCCATACCTCATCCTACAATTAATTTATCATGATTACCATGATTTAGCATTAGTGAGGTGGGAAGCCTTCCCTTGGCACTATTTCTCTCCAAATGCTAACTCTAGCTGGAAGATAATGTAAATAATAAGCAAACTACAAAGAAAACACTACAGGCACTAATAAGAACAGGAATTAACTATGTGTTCTAGAGTCTGGATCTACTGGTCTCCAACACAGTAGGAGGATTATTCTGGTGAAGCTTATTTTCTCCTCTATTGCTGGAAATACACTACAGGCAACTTGATTTAGGATTAGCTGCTGGGAGAAGGTGGAAGAGTGAGAGGAGTTAGGGATACATGCTCCAAACAAAAAAAATATGAAGTGAAGGAAGATGAACATCTATCCAAACCTGTCTTATTCATTCTTCAACTTCTTCTCCAGACCCAAAACCCAAGCATGAAACTCTGTGAAGAGCTGCTCAACTGACAGAATTCAAGCCAATGTCTCAGTGTCATTTTCTAGTTAAGGAGTGTGAGACAGGTATCTTAGAAAAGCAGCAATGGTCTCACATTCCTGACAGATTCCATGGAAACACAAAGTTCTTCTGATGTACAGTATCTCCAGTCCACTCCATACAGAAGACCAGTGTTTATTCCACTTTAGAAGTACTTTTTCTTTAAATGCTTATTTTTGGTCTCACTGGACTATGACTTGATTTTCATCTAAATAATTCAGTGAGTTAATGTGCTCAGTTATTTTGGAGATACACTCAGAAGATTTCTCACTCCTTTTTTATATTTTCTGATATTTTAGAAAGTGACTCTTATATGCACAAGAATTTAAACTATTTTTGCATCAAAGGCTCTACATCTCATATATAGTTTACATGCCTAAATATTTCTACTCTTTATGCCACATATAAATATACGTAAATACATATACATAAAATATTAAAAAGTGGCAATTAAAAAAAGTCACAAAAGGAATCTTCCTCTGAACTACATGTGAAAATAAAAGAAAATTTTGTTTTCATCTTAAGGGTAAAATTATTTTGAGTTTTGTGCATCTGCATTCATAATAGGACATTAGATGTTGTATAATACATACTGTAACAAAATGCAAAAGCACAATTCACATTCAAATGTAGTAAGAAACAGAATCAAGCCAAAAACTCATGCATAAAAATATGCAAGGTAGATGGGAAGATGAAAACTTACTTATGCAGCTTCCTGTATTAACTTACTGCATTTCCAGTAGGAAAGGGTTTCTAGATCTCTGTCCATCTTTAAAAATGGCACATTTCCTGCCTATGCTAAGCAAATTATTTGCTTCAGGCAGAACAATCTTGCATCTTGGTGAACCACTGATGCAGGAGTCAATGCAGAACACTCTACCACGAATGCCCAACAGGATAAACCTGCACACTATGAAGATGCTCTATAGGAATGCTTGTCAAAGAAAAAATGTGGGAAAAGCCTCATATTTGAAATATCAAAGTTTCATTCCTAATAAGGACATACTCCAGTGTTTTCCTCTCTGTCCACTCCATCTTTTTGCAGTGTTTAAAAAAGGACCAAGACTGAAGACAGTGTGACAGAAGATTTTTCTGTAAGACATAGGCTGTTTACAATTTCATGCTGAACATTGAAACTTGCCACTAGAAAGGAGAATGGAGTGTCTAAAGTCCCTTCTTCCTTAACTACACAGGGGCATGAGTTAACATGACTGGGTAAGTACAGGAATCCTTATCTACTGGCTCAGTACTTTTTTTGCAGGGAGATGCTTTTGGGAAGGTTTCCATGCAACTTGTTTTGAATTATATTACAATCTTGGTCCTTTTTTTCTGCTCCTTTAGGCTTCAGATGTGTACATGCATAGCATTTCACAGGTAGGCTTTTGTACCACTAGCTGTTCCTGGCTCTGTATTCAGCCTGTACATATTTGCCTAGCACTGTTATTCAGCACTATGTTTTCAAACCTTCCTGCAACATGATAAACTGAACAGAAATTGAACGAATCAAAGGAAAAAATGACGATTTTAGAAAGTGCTCACTTTCAAACTGGCATACCCATTATCTATATTGTTGCCTGATAAATATAACATAATGTTCAAGTGTACTTTCGTATTTTAAATACTTTCTTATAACATTCTGGAGTTGGTGGGGCTACTGCTGTATAACTATGCACTGGCTAAAATGCTTAGAATGAGCAGAAGTGGCTGGCAAAGACAAAAATAATAACAGCTGACCAAGAACATGATGATGGCATGGCATGTGATGGCAACACAATATTCAGCACAACATCAAAGAACCTTCCAATAGACCCTTTTTCCTGAGTGCAACTGGCAGGCATTGCTGATTTGCTTACAGAGAAATAGGACTGCAGTATGAACATAAGAAACTTAAACAGCCTTACTGATTCCCAGGATATATGTGTGACATCAAAATCCATATTAAACTAGTATATGGCAGGAAAAGAGAGATTTACAAGTAGGAATGTCTTAACACTGGTATAAATAGATTACATGAGACATCAAACTGAATCTGCATTTTCTGATTATGCAAATATTTTAGCCCTATAAAAAGCAGCATTATTTAAATACAGCCCTGTAATTATACTAATTGGAAATATTAGAAATAGGTCATCTTCAGTGCACAGCACGCAGATGGAGTAAGGGCAGGGCATATATTGCCCCTAGTACAAATATGAGTCAAGTAGAGTGATTTGAAAGGATTGTAACATTCATAATTCAAACATAAATAAACTGGCATCATTTAGGCGTTTATAAAATAATTTAACATTGCTCTATGAAAGGAACATGCAAAGATTCTAGCTGCAGCATCTCTTGCTAGAAGCATTTCAGCATTGGTCTAACACGGTTCTGGCTAGGATACAGAAATGTACTACGGTACAGTGTGCCTCACCTGGACCTGTCTCAAACACATCCTCTGAACTCCTAAAACCAGACAGGCCCTCAGCACCAACCCGGACTTTATATGCTGTTCCTGGTGTTAAACCCTTTAAGACAAAGAAGCTTCGAGAACCATTTACAATTTCTTTTTTCCAGTCTTCTTTGCCTATAAAAATTTTAGGAAAACAACAAATCGGTATTTTAATTTTATCTGTATTACTGAAAGTTTCTAGACAAAATACTACTGACAGTTACTTGACTAATCTATGGATCATCTGAGAAAAACAGCTGTTGTCTCAAAAATAATTATATAAAATTATGAGTAATAAATTGCATGCAACATATTAAAGAATTTGTTGTTCAGTAATTATGAAACTATTTTAAACATTTGTTCCATTGTACTAAAGAAATACAAATTTAATTTACTTTTAAAATGCTTATTGAACCTGTAATTATGAGAGACATTAAAATAGATTTTAGACATTTTTTTAAATGACACTTGCAGTTTCAGTCCATATTTATTTTGGTCAAGAAGTTCTACTTCAAAATCTGAATCTCTCTTGTATCTTTTTTCTAGGACAGTCTCAGCTATTTCTTGGCCAATATCCAGAAAAATGCATTTCTATTCCAATTTTCAGATTAGTCACCTTTTGACATAACTTTAGAAGGATGAGGTATTTGAAAAGGAGTATCTTGCTTTTATTAGCTAACTTTGTTCTAATTATTACCAGTATTATCAAAGTTTTAAACCTGGTTTTAGGCAATAAGGGCACATAAACTGTTTCATATCTTATTTTAAGGTTTAATTTAATAAAGGATATCTTAGTTAATCTTTTTTTTCCCTGAATTAGGCATAATTTAGGAAAATCCTTGTATCCTACTTTAATGCAAGTAATCGTATTTTTACACGTGTAATCGCTTCATGATAAACAACTTCATGCAAACTACATTTTTAGAAGTTTGCGTTCAAAAGAATTTATAAAATAATACAAAGGAACAAAGGTTCACATTTATCTATTCATCAAAAACATGCTAAGCATTGATGTTTATTAAAATGAAAATTATTTGATCTTCCTGATCAAATTATAAAATAATTTAAGACATTTAAGAGCTATCATTAACACTGGGTCAATTTAAGACCCCATTTACTGTAAAAATCCAAAATACATCTCAAGACTTTATCAGAATTTAATGAAATGACTTCTTACTGCCTGCTACACCATATTCAACATAAAAGTTCGCATGATCTGGTCCCTCATACTCCCAACTGATATTGGCATAGGTCTCAGCAGCAGCTGTTGTAACATTTCTGATCCTTGGATAAAGTGGTTGAACTAAATACACAATAGAAAAACAAAGCAGAATATACAGTTGTGACTTCATACATTTAAAAAAAGTATTAAAAGAAGTTACTATGTTAATTTAGACCATATAGAGGGAAAGTATAGCACATTTTTCATTGGTTCCATTACTGGAAATTAGTAACTAAAGTACTGTATTTTGAAATTTAATCCCAGGCAGTTACTACACTAAGAAATTAGAAAGTAAAATCTATGTACTTTACTGAGCATGCTCTGTACCATAAAAACTGCCAAATACTTAAAAAGTACCTAACTGCCAAAATTCTGAAAAACATTATTTCTATCCATCTGGAAGTAAAATGCAGACAGCTGGAAAGAGATGAGAACACTGTCAGGGTAATGGGAAATGGTAGGACAGAAGGGAGGCATGAAGGTGGTAAGCTCCTCCCTTTATGGCATGTGGCAGTGAATGGACTGCAAATGCCCCAAGTGCAAGCCCTTAAAGGATTTTGGCTCTATTGCATGGATAGCGATAAAAAAGGAAGACAATACCCTTATAGAATGTTGGACGGACAGTATGCATGACTGGGGAAGTTGCAAAAAGGATTTCTGAATATCCTTCACCATCAGAGATAGTAGGAAAGAAAAAATAAAGAGTAAAAACATTTTGCATCAAAAAGTAGCAATTAACTAATACAGTAAAACCTTACCTGTTAAATAAATAACACATGCACATTCTAAGATCATGCAGGTTTCAAATAGTTTTACTTGTTAAAAGATGAAACAGCTAAGTGATACACATGTATTTGAAAACAAACTGAAGTATGTATGTACTGGCAGCTTTGCTTTCACAGGACATTCCTGAAATCAGCTTTTGTTAATACTATGCATTCATGGCACCTTTAGACACCAGAAAACTAGATATCAGATATTGGAAAGCCAATATCAGAGTAGTCTGGAGTGAAGGACACGAAGGACTGGGATGCAAGGAGCTCCCATTGTAAGGTGCTGCGTCTCCCCGCTGCCATTCCAGTCAGACAACAGCACTTCTCACAGACATGCAGAATGCCCACATCTGTGAGAAGAAGAGCTTCTCTCTTCAGCATTCTGAAATTAGCCACTTCTCTGCTCATATCTTCGTTCTTTGCCACTTTTCTGCTCATACCTTCGCTCTTTGTAACAAGATAGTAATGCTTGCTACAAATGAACATATAGATCAGTGTCTCTGCTTGCCTAAGACTAATGAAAAAATAGATTTTAATAGTTCTAATGCTGTAATAGGGCAGATACAAAGAGGATGCTCCTTAGAGGCATGAAATTAGCTTTAACTGAAAATGCTTCACTTTGCCACTAACTTTTCTATCCTGCTAAAAATAGCTTTTCTATTAGGAGCATTAAAAATGCTTCCTAAAGGACCATGCAACATCAGAGCTAAAAATCTAGTCTCAGTTAAGACAAATGACAGAATTCCAATGGCTTCATCTACACAAGAAAATAAAATGAGAAAAAGCCTTTTATCAAGGCAAAAGAGGCTACACAGAATTTATCTATCCACTTAAATTACTTTCTTCTTCTAACAGCCTGGCTTTGTCCATATGGCCATCTGGAAAAAGTTCAGCTATATGCACAGACAAAATGGCTTACTTCGGCCCCTAGATGAAATAATATGTATACCATGTCTAGAAAACTGTAGCTTTTGAGTATTTTTTTAAATGCCTAAATTAGGCAAATTCCATTGGTTCTTCTGATAATGTATTCTGATTATTACAATGTTTTACAAAATAAATTTTTTTTATCACCAAACAAGATAATAAGGACTATATTATTTAAATAATAAAGAATAGATTAATTTCTTGTTAAAACCAAAACCACCTGAACACAATAATTGAAAAAGCACTAGATTAAAAAAAAAAAAAAGAAGAGCCATTTAGGTCTCTAAGTCACAACAACCACCCTAAGAAATACCAAAGCCAGAGCTGTCTATGGGAAATCTAGCATGTAACAATATACACTATGGTAATGCAAGGGGATTAGGTTCTCTTTCTCTGTGCCACTTGTAGAGGTAGCAAGAGGAAAGAAAAGCAGTCTCTAAATTTAGGAGGGTGCAGAGTCTGAGATTGCAGACAGGATGTATAAACTTCCTTCCTGATTTAGACATAGGAACAGGTGTTTATTTCAATAACAATCTCAGCGTTTGTGCTGTGCCAAGAAAACAAATGGCTTGTATTTGAAATATGACTTTGTTTTGTTTCATTGAATTGTATTTTCTCAAAGCCATATTCTCCTGGATTTTGGTCTTCCATGGAAGATGTCTAATTAGCAACCCAACCGTACAACTGATATTTGTCACAATATTAAGGACAGAAAAAACTGTTAGCAATAATCTGTTTTGTACTCCTGCAAACAGATGCCACAGCATTACCCCTAATTTCTCCCTTCTCATGCCCAAGCACTTGGGGATGAAGGAAACTGTCTCATCTTCTGTGAAAGACTCCAGATAATGGAGAGTTTCTAAATTACAGAGCAAATTCAATAATCGCTCCATCTTATCTTGCGGGGTATTTTTCCATCTCCAATTTCCAGTTTCTGCTCTCATTAAAGAGTTGCCTGCTAGATTAAAGTATCTGGTAAAAGTCTTTCTGTTCATATGATTGATCATGTGTTCATATGATCAATCAAGTTTGCTCCGAAAGTTACCGTAATTTCTTACTTCTAAATTCTCTCAAGTGACTAATTTATGCTTATATTTATCGAATGTACTCATATCTGATTCTTACCAATAGCTATATGAACATATAGCTATATTTACCCACATGTAGTATTTGGTCAGATTTAAATTCTGTGGGGTTTAACTATTGAATAAGGTGCACCAGGAAATTTGTTCAGTTGTGTGCTTCTTTGCAACGTTATTATTTTTGCAATTCTTTTGCATTATTGCTTGATCTCATTTGCCATCAGGCCTGCCAAGTTTTACTTAAGTCTGTTAAATGTGCCATATTTGCAACATGACTACACACAGAAGAACATAAAAGAAGGCTGATGGATCCTGAGGTGATGAAAACCTGGAGGTGAATTGGTTACGACATTTAAAGCTTGTAGTGAATCCACCCAGACTCTTTTGTCTTCTCAATCACCACACCTCTAATTATAATTAACCTCTCAGTTCTTCAATATGTTTCCCAGCACTGTTCACAAATGGCACATGTGTAATTGTCAGGTGGCAGAAGCTCCCAGCATGTGCAAGTGCCAGTTGGGAAAAAGGGGGGGAGAGGGGTGGGCAAGAAACTCTGTCCTGGAGAGCAGAGCACTGTGCTCTCTCATCTGTAACCATGCCCCACACTGTGCAGCAGTGCTGGCAAAAGCATCACTCTGAAAAACATGGGAATGGACTGCCAGTAAGTTACAGGTTTTATACAGACCCACTCTTATTCATCTACCTTAATTAAGCTATTTCATTCCTGCCTTGATACCGTGCAACATTCAGCTGGCATTTCCAAGTATGGTTTCATTCATGTAGTATAAAATATAAAAGCACCATATAAAAGCATTTGCCAATTGTTGAGAAAGAGGCCCAGGCATGAAGCTAAATTTTCTTCTATTTTCAAATTAATTCCAGTGCTTTTTTACTATAGCCGTTTGGTAGAGTTTTATTTAATTTTTCAGCCTTTCAGGAACACAGTTCCTACAAATAACAGTTATAGCCAGGCTGCAGAATCAATAGGATTTAATAAGACAGGACTTGAGACTGGAAGGTATTTTAACAATGAAATGGTACTCTTTCTCAAGATTTTGTCCAGAAGAACAATAAATCAAATAATCCCTAAAGTGACTAAAGTTTAGGAATTTCTTGGAATTCACCTGATATTCAGGAAAAAATGTTGGGTGAGTGCAAAGCACAAATTTGAAGACTAGCATCAAATGGGAAAAAAAAACCCACAAAGCAATATATCATAGACAATTAAGTTAAAATGCATATATTAAGAGAAAAGTTTATTTAAAGGAAAAACCCACACCCACACAAGAAAAAAATGAAGAACAAAGGTAATAGATTCTGCCAGAGCCTGTCAGACACAGGAAAGTGGTTTATTTTCCTTTGCCTTTTTAACATTTGTAGTATGAAATTCAAGCTTTAGTATAACAGTAGGAGTGAATTCCATTTCTGGCAGTGAGAAATGGGCATCAGTCACTTGTGGGATTATTTAGATCAATTGCAAGAGCATTTCTGTAGTGTAAGAAATACAGAAACCAAAGAAGAAATGCAAAAAATTATGTCACTGATGAGCACGTAGAATGACATCTACAAAGCAAAAGGCATTTTTAGGAATTTTTGCACAGTGATAATAATAATTTTCTCTAGTCTAGCATGCAAAGCATTGTTCCCAGTGAACTTAAAAGAGGACAAAAAAGTGGTTCTGCATAGCAGGCTGTACTGAAAGAATCACACAAATACATAATGGAGGAGTCACAGGGGGAGAGTGACTGAAGGAGCAATACAAAAATACTACACTTCACTTGACTGTAAAAGCAGCTTGAAATTGTTAGCAAAAGACATGGACATATTATGTGAAATTATTCAAGAGAGAGGGAAAACAGATGGTGGGCAGAGGAAATTATTTAAAGAACTGCATTTTGTACAGAACAAAGAAAACTGAGATGATCTTCTACAAAGAGATCAGAGACACAAATTCAGTTGAGACTGATTTCCAGCCCACAGTGAGGAGTTACATGCTGGTGATTCATTCAAAAACCCCAAAAGAATAGCTTCAAACCCAGAGGACAGACTACTTACTTATCCCCTGTGTAACAAAAGGGAGTACTATTTGTCACTGGTACGTGAGATATGGAGTTCAGTAGAAGAAGGCAGACCAGACTGAGTACCAGTGACAGGAGGCACTAGCTACAATTAAAGGTTACTGTGATCTCACAAACTTATTTTGATTCCATTTCAAGACTACCAGTTACCAGTGTTGGTATGCATGCAGATTGAAAGTCCTTGCTTTCAAGTGTAAATGTTGACTAAATCAAAGAGAAAGTAAAAAGTGAAATGAGAAGGCTTGTGGAATGAGGCTGACATGCCATGCCATGACTCCCTATACTTCAGCTTGCAAAAAACATGCATCCCTATGACTCTATTTTAACCAGCAACTTTTATTTCTGCCACTGGTCAAATTGGAATTCTCTTCTTTCCTCTATAGGGCAGGTATTTGAAACTTCTTATGGAAAAAGACTTGACTCCTGTGATCACCTGAGTCACCTTGCAGGTGCTACTATAATTATTTTATATGTAATTGGGTTATTCCCCCATTTGTCTCACACCTGTGTTACCTCATGCTTGTGGTTAGCTGCCAATATATAAATGGCAATACCAGGGCATGCTTAGTATCTAACATTAGGTATAATAAATTCTGTTTTACATATGAAGTTTTCAGACACATTTAGAATATAGCTTGCTAAGAAAAATCCTTTCTTTATTCTTTGTAGTACCATTAATTTGATCAATTTTAAGCAATTCATAACATCACAGTATTAGAAAGGAAAAATGACAGTGCAAGTCAAATAGGATTATCAACTGTAATATAATAGCTTTTTCATCTAGTAAATAACATCTAATGATTTACTAGTGTAGACTTGGGACACTAAAAATATTGACTCTATTATAAAGATCCTTAGATTTACCACAACAATATATCATTCTGCACTTTATAGTTTTACTGTAAGAAATGAAATATGTACCAAGTGGCACAGCTCACTAAGGTTTAAATTATTTTAATTCCTCCAGGACCATGTGTCTAATGTATATGGCTGGCCAAGCTGCAGGTCTTCACAGGCAGCTATCCAGTAGAAAACACCAAATGCAGAAATTTCAGTTCAGCAGTTTAGGCCAGCTGAATCTGGGACCTACTGTCTACTTAAATTCCAGGATCAGTGTGCTCAAATCAAAAGAAAAAAGAATAATTACATTTTCCTGGTAGGTTCTGCCCTTCAAAATTAAAAACCCAGTATGTTTTTGACAGACTAAATTTGTTCTGCCTTTGGGTCCAAATCAATAAGAACTGTATAGACATGTAGGCTCTCCTGCACTTAATAGAAAAAGCAAAGTTCACTGCTGGGTAGAGCTACTTTTTGAGTGGGCTGAGCACTTCTATCTTCCAAATCCACCCACTCATGAGACAAACTAACTTGGTGCTTGATCTTGATAATATGATCCTCCTTTTCCTTACTCGTGGTCCCTGACCAGTGGCAAAGCAGTTAACATGCTATTGTAGTAACCACTGAGAACATTCATCTCAGACCTGCAGCAACTCAGATGTCCTAACAGATGTCATGGCTTTAGTTCTGTGCTGTTTGCAGGTCCAAAGTCTTCTTTGTAACTGCAAGAGCTACATGCTACAGGAATATGTGAAAACTTTGAAACCATAAACAACATGGAACCAAACAAAGACATCTGCTTAGTTTTCAGAGAATTTGAGATGACAGCTCTGAAATGTGAGCTGCTCCAGCTAATCTTACAAATAAGATGCTTTCTGATAGCCACATACAGCTATAATTAGACCCCAGTTTCACACAGAGAATCCATTTTTCCTTGCATGAGTTTTTAGAGTCAGCTATAAATAATGAAAACTTAATTTACATTTCTGCTGTGCATGTCCAGGACTAAAGCCAGTTTGATTGTTCCAGTCTGTGCTGACTTTTCAGCAATGACTAGAGTAAAATAGTAAAAAAGACTTGCCATCAAAATAATTCCACAACTTCACACACTTGCCAGAAACACATCTGATATCAGAATACACTTATATCTATACATATAAAAACATATATATATGCCCAAATGCAGGCATACATATATTTATATATTGTCTGATTTATACCAGACTGGGTGAATGAATTTCTTTCTTATGGCTATCATTCACAACACCTGATAATCAAGTGAAAAGAAACTATATGTAAAATAATTTTTGCTGTCTCTTCTAAGTTTATTAAAAATGTTGGGTACTTCATGTACAGATTTTGACTTGTGATGTTTATGGTCTGAGAATCTGAGGCACAGGTGCTCATTAGTGTTAATGACACCTGTTATTCAATGACACCTCTGTACAGAGAGATATTCCTGAGTTTGAACTACCTCAGGACAACCTTTGCTTCTGACAATGGAAGTATCAAAATTCATTAAAACTGTATGCAAAACTGCATCATAAACAACTAAATATTACCAAAATTAATGAATAAGAATGATACTAGCTTATACTCACTGAAATATCCTCAAGTACTCACTCACAAGATCTGTGAACCTAAAACAGCCGGAAGACATTTGCCTGTCTATTCAATCTGATACTCAAACTGAGAAGTAGACAGAGGGTATTGTCAGTCATCTGTCTCCTATGCACAGTTGGCTTGCAAATGAAGTAAATGTGTTCAAGTGGGAAGCAGTAATCCACAGTGAGAACAAGATTGCAGATAGTTTTTTAAAACAAAAAAATGCACATGGCCCAAGCAGTAAATGAATCTCCTCCACAAAAGTGATGTTTTTTCTACTCCAGCTAATCAGTGCTAGTGCACCTGGATCCTGAATATTTATGACAGTGATATATAGCTGTTAAATGTTCAGAAATAATTAGACTTTGCTAAAGCAAAGCTAATGAATTCCCCTGAAACTCTGTGGCAAAATAAACAGATGAAAGGTATTAATAAGCATTCTGGATTCCTTAAAAAAAAAACCCAACAAACCCAAACAAAAAACCTCCACACTGTTTTCTTCCAGCCCTGATTATACTTTGTACAGAAATGTGTAGTCCAAGATTTTCTGTCCTTACCACTGCAATTTCCCCCTTTGCAACACTGCAAAATCCACACATTAATAAATCATGCAGTTTCATTTTACCTTTGCCTGCACCTACAGCAGGACGGAGAATACCAGCTTTAGTGGAGGAAAACAAGAATAGGAACACTACATAATTAGATACAACACCAAAGGAAACATACACATATAATTTCACCATACAAAGCATGCAGACTAGATAAAATGTATTAATTCAAATAAATTAGAAACAATCCATCTATGCTGAACCCTGACAGACTACAAGACAAAATGACTGTACATGCATTTACAAAATTTTTTTGGTCATGCTTGTTAGAGTGCAAGATTTAAAATAAATATGGTTCATATGCAAACTTAATACCCTGACAGAGAAATTGCATTGAATAGCAACTCATCTATGGCATTTCCAATAAACCATAATTTTAATGAGCATAAAAAGATGTAAAAACATGGTACCAAAATACACTTATTAATATTAAGATGATCAAAATGATAAAAAAGTTCCAAATTTCCTGTTGGCTTTCAATTATTCTTATTTTGTTAAGCATCAATATGCAATTTACAAACAACTTTAACAAAGGTCTAGAATGGCTACAAATATAAAAATCAATTGTGACAGGATTTGACTATACACTTGGTAGTTTTTAAATACTATACAGTTACTTGAGGCCATAGATGACAAATGTATTTCAACAGTTTCACAGTTTTTTGCCAGTTCTGTGAAAGCAATTTAGATTTTTTTGCATACTAAAAAAAAGTAAATAACTTCCTCTAATCACAAACCTGCATTATTCCAGCACTTTTCTCTGTAACCAAAGCTGGTCAACGATGCAAAATAGGTGAATAGACAAGAACCACTAAAAATGTAAAGTTACATGAAACTTGAAGCACAGAAAGGCCAATGACTGTCTTAGAAGTTGTGAGTTGATACTAAAAGAAGAGGCTTTATACCTTCTTGGGGGTTCCCACTACAGCAGAAGGCCTTTACATGTATTTTCTTTAAAAATATTTAAAATACTTTATTAGTATATGACACATTTAAGAAAGCTCTAGGAAAAAAAAAAAATCACTTGGCCCTATTTCCTTAGTGGAAGGAAGCAATAGAAATATTTAGATACAGATGTTTAATATAATCTGAAGTGGTTTTTAAACTCAAAGGAATTTCCACATACATATATATCTTACCTTCATCCATAATTGTTACTGCTTCCTCAGTTATCTGACTTCCTGATCCAACTGAAGTCTGTGCGTTAAAGTAAAACTTGTACCGGGTGCTGTAATTTAAATTTTTTAATATCAAGCTGCTCTCATTGGCAGGAATTCTTATCTCTACCAAGGGACCCAATTCATGTGTGTTGTTGACTGTTGTTACAAAAAAAAAAGAAAAACAAAAAAATTAGGAAACTTGTATACACTGTCATTGTATTTTAAAAGGTTTTTGGTTTGTATGTATTTTTTTTTGCTTGTCTCTGCATCTACACTTTCAAAAGAAAGTCATCTTTGTATAAAGGTGCCAAAATCCAACTGGGAGATAGGAAACACCAGCAAGTTTTTTAAGATCAGGTTTCATTCTCATAAATCTCTGAATCCAAGGCAAATGAGCTCAGTTCAAATCACCTGAATTTATGCAGCATTGAAGCCCTCCCTGACCATTGAAAAATTCTGAAACTCTAAGCTCAGTATGCTTAGGAAAAGAAAACATTGAAGCTCTTTGTGTCTAATGCCAAAGAACAGTGGGACTTGGTAAGTGGAAGAAAGTAAATTTCCTTTATCTGTTCCATGCATATGAAACTCTTTCCTTACAAATGTCACTGCTGAGAAACTTCTGGGCTAAGTAAACAGCTGGGATATAGAAGAAGTGATTTAATAGCTCTGAGATGAGTAAATGGCACATTTATGAATTTTTATTTTTAAGATTATTATACCATGAAAATTGAAAAAGCAGACAACAATATAATTTGGCATACTTTGGTTTACTTCTAATGACATTTTCTCTGCAGTTAGAATACAGAATTTTTAAGTAGTAGTATCTTGCATCTGACTTCAATGCCACTTATATGTAGGATCTCACCTTCATTTGTCTGTGAATTACAGTTTGAAGTAATGAAAGTAATAAAAATGTTAACCTTGTACTACCTAAAGAAAAGGTTTCCAAGTACAGTCATCAATATTATCAAAATGCATTAGTCTTTTTCAAACTTGACATTTGCAATGTAATCATATCTTTTGTACATTATAAATTTAACATAATATTTTCTTCATAAACGGATTATCATTTGGTAGATACATTGCCTAAGTTAGAGTTGTATTGCAGAATCAAATAATGATTCGGGTTGGAAAGGACTTGAAAGATCAGAAGTCCAACCCCCAAAATATAATAATATTTAACTTACTTGGCTGAAACTTCAGTGTATATGATGTCAAAACACCATTTGGATGGGTGGGTGAACCCCACTCCAGAGTCAAAGAGTCCAATGTTGGGTTAGTAATCTTCAGAAAGGAAGGTGAACTAGGAACTTTTAAAAAGAACATAGAGTAAATACAAAGTAGATTAACTTAAAACAGGTCATTAATTATGAATTCTTAAGAATATTACTGTATTGAGAAAGATTATTATTTTATGAAGTCCAAGTAAACCCCATTTAAGTTTAATATCTAGGGTTTTCATTTCATACCTCCTTCAGGGGTCTTAAATACTTTGTCTGGGCTTGCTGGTCCTTCTCCTTTACCATTAACAACTCTAACATTCAGCTTGTAGGAACTATAGGGCTCTAGCCCTGGTAACATTCCAAAAGTCTTGTTTCCCCTGAAAGTCAAGATCTTTTTTTCTATATGTCGTCTACTCCTTCTGGATAGACTCTGCACTTTCCAGTAGTAAACCTAATGACAAAAAAAAGAAAAAAAATTTACAGTGACTGCTTAGCTTCTCTGATTTTCTAAACTCTGAGCTTTTCCATAAGTGTCCATGAATTATAGGTAGAAATAACTTCAATTTTAATAAACTCGGATTAGACACAGCATAGAGCTTTCCTGCTCCAGAAACAGACCTTGTCCAGAAACAATCTACACAACTGGGTACACACTACCACCTGCCAGTCCTGCCAATGCTCAAAACCAGTTTTCTACAAGTTCTGGCTGGGAACTACTTTGGTCTGTGATCATTCTCATGCTATCCAGTCTATCTGAGAGGCAGAAGTTATCTATTCTTTCAGTAAGACATCTACAGGCCTTTCCAAGCAGATTTGGACTTTGGCTCCTTGTTAGATCACATCCCTGACCATGCTATTCCTTGATGTCAGATTACCTATAAATGGGGAAGAAATCAAAAGTTTTGACTTGGCTGGAAAAACACACAAGTTCTGAAATTACTCTAAGGTTACAGTACTGGAATGATCTCCACCCAGGGATGGGAACATTGTCCCTCCAATTATGTGACAATTTGATCAGATGAGAAAGCTGATTCTGGTGTCCATTGAGCTGACTGAGTTTCTAAGAAACCACATATGAGCCTTAGAGGTGCTTTCCCTGCACCCTCTTTACTACACAGTCTCTCTACCATGGTAACTTGAAAGATATTAACAGCTGCCCCTCCAAAAGACTTGTGTTACTCCTGAGACTGTCAGCCTCAAATACATAATTGTTTATTTTTCACAGCATCATTATCATGTGAATATGATCACAAGCTAAAGATCATTAAGAAATCTAAATGAATAAAAAATCTATTCGTATTCAGGCCAACTGCAAAACACCGCTTAAATTTAGGAAGCTGGGATTTCACATAGGAATTTTAAAAAAAGGGGCTTTTAAGACTTGCAAAGCCCAGCTAGATAGCTATAAAGTAATGTTGCACTTACATCAGCTTTCAACATACCATTTCACTCCAATCACTTTTAAATGCCACTATGTTTTACATGGTTTGAGTTAATGTTTTTCAATATCACCAGCTGTCATCCTATAGCTCTCATCCTATCAGCTAGTGTAGAAAATCATTTACAAGCTAACAAAAATTGAAGTGTTGGTACTATTGGTACTGAAAGCTATAATAAAATAGAGTGCATCCCATTTTCCATAATTTCTTCCTAAGTTTGAAAAGCTTTACAGTACTGCAGTATATTAAGTAACAGCTAGATTAATACAAGAGCAAAATATGAATTATGTGCTGTAGACGGCTTTGTTACACATCTTTCTGCTTTGTTCAGACATCTGCCTTCAAGACGTGACTCTTGAGTCACTCTCTTAGTTCTCTCTTTGTTAAGAAATCTGCCCCCAGTGCAACACTGTATATTGGGCTACTGACAGAAAGAATCTTATTAATTAGGAAAGAATGAGTGTGCTGGTAGGGTTTTGCTTCTGTGTTTACAAAGAGCTCATCATGTGCTTTGTAAGCCATGTCAATGATGAAGATACTTTATCCATGAAAAGTTTTCAGTTTGTATTGAGAGAAAGCTTTTTAATAACAGCTACCCACCAGGTCTTATTATTTCTCATGCCTTGTCTAATCTTTAACCTATTTTAGCTAGATTTAGCTGTATTTGCAAAAATTATTTAAGGTATTCTTCCTGCATCTGCAACTTATTCAGGGATATATCATTGTTACATCTGTCCTAGACAGAACAGCAAAACTATTCAGTGCTCTGGTCTGCTGTCAATCCTGTGGTTGTGAGCTTGTTTTACTTATTATTATCAAGTAACTTATTTGACCTTCAGTTTTGCTTAGTGTGTGTAATTGTGTGGCTCTCCTCCCCACAGAAAAAAAAATTATATCCTATATAGAGAAAGCATAACAAATTAAATACAAGTGGTCATGACATGACTAACCCCCTGGATCATGTGGAAAGGAAAGTGATCCCATTAGTGATCACAGGACAGAAGATAACCCTCAGACACTGAAATTCAGAGGAAAAAAACTTTGGATGATGCCAATTCACTGTAACCATGCTGCTGAACTTAACACCTGCTGTACAGGCAGAAGTGTGTCTATGGATTTTGGTTTTGGTATCATTATCAATCTTTAACAGAAATTTTGTGATTTGGATTAAGAGCTTTAGTGTTGCTGTAACTTGATTAATAACTACCACTAATTTCACTAGATTCCAACTCTTTAATCCTCATATAACAGACATTTGCTTTTGATTGCCCATTTCTGCATGAAATACCAGGTCGACGTAAAGCTGTCATCTAATAGATAAACATTTAAGAGACTAGTGAAGTCCTGTTTCTCAACTGAGTTTATTGTGTTAGTGTGGCAAAGTAGTACACAAGCTACAAACATTCATACTATGTCATACAGAACTTACATATCAGACAGTCTAAGTCTCCCTGTATGGTGGTATTTTCTGCCAGGAAAGAGATATCTACATACCAGGAACTCACATTCATGTGGTAACCAACTGAAGTTCAGTTTCAACATTTTTGACTGCTCCATTTTATAAGTATGGTGTACATTTATTCTCCTCCAAATACTCTTTACTGGTTTGATTTTTCAAATATTTATTTTACCTCCTTTCACTTAAAAAGAAGTAGTTCAAATTAGTCTTAATCTAGTTTGGGCTAAGTAATCTGTTTTGTTAGAACACCCTTATAAGAATACTTACAGAGGAGCAAAGAAGGAATTACTTTGATTTTCTTCTATTGTTACACAG
This sequence comes from Agelaius tricolor, assembly GCF_023055355.1. Classification (NCBI taxonomy): domain Eukaryota; kingdom Metazoa; phylum Chordata; class Aves; order Passeriformes; family Icteridae; genus Agelaius; species Agelaius tricolor. The sequence continues at coordinate 41,996,567 of NW_027269263.1, forward strand.
GATGTCAGTATACCCTCACTGAAGCAACTTCTCCCTATCCTCCAGGGACATCAGTTTCAAATCTTGAAGTCATTCTGTCTCCCCTTTTCTATTAAATTGCAGTCTTTTTTCTCCAGCACAGCCTTTTCAGTTATGACCAAAGGCAACACATTACCTTAGAATAAGTTTCCTTCCATTATATGGGCACTCTGAATCTTCTGCCATTTCATATGTCCTTAAGTTGAGCTTTTACACTGAGCTTTTTCCTGGCCTCCAAAAAGACACAGAACCCAGCATATGCTACTAAGTGCCAGTTACTCTGAATTAAAGACATGATTGATCATATTGAAGCAGAAAATGAGTAACCTTAGCATTACATCTAGAAGAGAGTCCTCCCAAAACTAGTTCTTCACATACTCTCAATTACTGTGGAAAAAGATCTGTAAAACTGTTACCATTTCTTAGCCTGTTTAACATGTGCAAGCTTGATTGCAAACACATGCCATTTTTCTTCAAGGACAATGTCACAGGAAGCTAGTGCTACAAGGCTGGAACATTGCTGAACTCTGTATGAATTGTATCAAAGCTTGCTCTTGTCAGCAGAACTTGGGAAAAGCATGAGTCCTCCTCCATGTCAGTTACTTCAGTCTGGATACAATCTCATACAGGGAGACTGATCTATTGTAATAAAGAAGGAAGAGAATGACCGTACTTACTTTGTACCCTTGAAGGTGTCCTCGGACACTTTTTAGTGGAACTGGGTCCCAATGCACCTTTGCTAATGTGCTGTTAATAACATGAACCTGCACATTGCCTGGAGCAACCATTGGCACTGTGTGGAAAGGATGCAACAAGCACCTAGTTAGAATTAAAAACCACACAAACAGTTTTTTAGAATGAATCTTTGCATTGTACTCATGGAACAGGTTAAAATGTTCCTATGTTTTCAGTATTGATACTACAGAGTAGCATGAAGCCTTTGCTATCTCTGAATTGCTTCCTTTCAATTAAAAAAATAACTACTATTCCCCATATCAATATTTCAGTATTTTAAATAACCATTCAGGCTACACATTTATCTCCTTTTAATTAGGATAACTGAGTCAAACTACAAAACTTACAGTCTTCCCCTGAATGTCCAATCACCTCTGATGGCTCTGGTGCATACCCCAAGTCATTTAAAGCTTGCACTTTTACTTCATATGGAACAAAAGTTGGTGTACCAGACACAATATATTTAGATACATTTGCAACTATAACAGATGTCCATTCATCATCAACATCTTTCTGGCGCCAGCTGACTTTGTACTGAAGCCCTGGTCCATTAGACTGAAAACCTTTTAAAGGCTGAAATGAAAAGAAATATTTTTTTAAATATTCTGAAGCATCTGAAAAATCACAACTTAGAAAGAAGTACATTGATTCTTTTATAGAATGTCACTGAAAATTTACGTCTGTATTCTGCAACAGAGAAGCACTGGTGAAAGTTATGCAATTTAGTTTTTACAGGAGGTCACTTCAATTGACCATTTTTTTCAGTTTTCACTTTTTGGTAAAAAGTACATTGAATGATGTTGGTGGCTAATTCTTACACAAATAGCACATTATGATTTCTGTATATATATTTTGTTTTCAAATATTTCCTAAGAAGTGGAAGAGAGAAAACCAGACTTGCACCACCTCCTTATGAAGAGTGTACCCTAGGCAATATTTCTTGCCTGAGAGGGCAAATTGATTATACATGGCTCTCCTTCAGCTCCTGTCATGATGGTAAGGGCATGATGGAAAAAACTTCAACCAAAGTTTTCTACTGAGAAAGTGCACAATGATTAGTTTATCATAAAAGGTGACAGTAGAAGTAACATTCACATTACTATTCACTCTAAAAGTTAGACTCTCCTTGACATAAACCTCCATTTATATTCTGAAGTTTTCCTAAACTGGCAGCAAAACATCCTGTATTACCTAATTATTGGCTTATCTTGAGAAATTACGCAAGGAAATCTGCCCTCCACCTTTAACTTATTTTCATATTTTAAAAAAAAAATCATTTTTTTCATGAAAATGAAGATGGGAAATGTATGAATTTAGCCCTTTTTCAATAATATTTTAAGCAGGCAGTTGGGTATTCTCATCATTGGTTCTAAAAAAAAAGCTACTCACAAACCTGAAAACACACGAAACCTTGAAAAAAGACCCATCTTACCTCCCATGTTATTACCAAATTATCAGGTTCTGAGCCTATCCCCTGTACATTAGCAGGATTTTCATCAGGGCCTAAAAATAAAATATTTACACGTGAACAAGAATGGCTGTTGTGTGATTCCAAGCAAACTCAACGCTATTCATAGCAGGAATCAATCCCTGGGAAGTGGGAATAATTATTTACTTGCAGATTTTGTCAGGTACTGCTCAGATGGCTCGCTGGGCTGGCTCCTGCCAATCCTATTGACGGCGATCACTCGGAAGGAGTAGTTGACGTAGGGAGACAGCTTCAGCTGCGCCATTGTCTGGGTGCCAGGCACCTCCGTCTGGTAGCGCCACACGCCCGGCTCGTGCAGCGCGTCTTCAAACTCGACCACAAAGCCTGCAAGCAGGAATTGAATCCAACCTCATGTCAAAACTCAAAACAGCCTCCCAGACAAGTACAGGCGTTTCCGAATGAGCTAGCCAGAAGGGATTGCTCCAAGCAGTGCTTTCAAAAATCACGGAACCTGACATGTAAATACATAAATCTAACACAAATCTATAATGCGGATATCAAAAGTAGAAATAAAGGTGAAATATAAAAAATAAACCCTTACTTTTATCCTTTGCTACTGTCATTAATGCAGCCATCCCTCAGGTAACACATTATTACAAGAGCTCTCTGTCAGGTACCGGATTTTAATTTAATGGGAGCCCTTGAACTATCACAGCAAGGAAGTAGAATTTGACTGCCAAATACATTGTTCTTAGTTGTATCAAGCAGACAGCAGGCAATACCTGTATAAATTTAAAACTCCCTGAATATTTCATTTTCCACTGTGAAACTGGTGTAATGAAAATCTATTTAAAGTCAAGAACCTATACTTGAGGAAAGTTTTTGAGAGCACTTTTCATTATCTTCAAATTAAATCAGGGAATGTATGTTCAGAAACTAAATTTTTTGAGAGTACTCTGTGTGAACATTATGATGATTACTGTTAAGACCTTCCTTACAAAGCATACAACCTCAGGGGTAAATAATTTTGTAGAATGCCAAAAAGAAAATTATATTCATTATGAAAGACAGAAGGACATTTTTTACAGATGTGAAACAGCCAAAAAACCTTGCTGTAAGATATGAGACATGAATTCTGAAAGACTTAGGAGGAATTTTTAGGACTCAATAAAAAAAATGGGAAAAGAATGTACAGTCTGAGTACATTCCACAGAACCTGGAGCATCAAATATTTACCTGGAGCATCAAATATTTGTGTGTTGTGTAACAAGAATTTCCTCTATCTCATGTGTGGGTGGAGACAGAATGTGACTCAAGATTGATCCTGTTTGAACTACTAAAAAAATCAGAGCGGCGTCTAGAAATTTCTTTTAGAAGAATACTTACAGCAAGCACCACATAGAAAAATGCACAACAATTTGAGGAGCAAGATGTAAAAGAGGTAAGTAGTACTAATCATAGCCTTATGGCTGGCAGATTTAATTCTGACCTAAGTAGTAAGAGGGAGAATTGACCCCAAATTACTGTCTGAGCTACTGCTGCATTTGTGTGCTCAGTGATACAGGTCTTGGGATGGGATGCCTCCTGGATAAAGTCTTGCTGAAAAGGTGAGTGAACACCAAAAAAGGTGTTCACTACTGCTTTTTGCTTCCCTGTCCACTAGCCTTCTGCCTGCAACTCCAGTAGAATAATTTATAGGCAACTTCAAGGGAAAAAAAAACTATCTGAGCTTTCAGAGAGATTCTAGCATGTCTGTCATACTGTGCAAACAGATCACTCCTAATGAAGTGCAATCCTTGAGTCTTCAACTGCACTTTGAAGTGATAGCAGCAGCAAAAGAAATAGGCTTACTTAGAAAGCAAATGCCTTATTTTGCATGCTCTAAGAAGACCATGCAGGAATATAAATTGTATTATAATTAAACCCAGCATTATTTAGTTAGAAGAGTTCAGTTTCCAATATGAGAGTGCATGCAGTATATAGTTCTAGAAAAACCTACAAGAGACAACACTGCCTAGCACTAACTCTTTTGCAACAGTGTGATCTCATTCCTACAAAAAGGCAACACTTCTGGCATGGAAAACAATGAGAATACTAATGAAAGTTTATGTATATGAATAAACCACTATTCAACTGTTTACATTGATCTCTATATATTATATTTTAAGGTGTATTACTAGTGGATATACATTAGAGATGCCTGAGACCATAAAATTTCAGAAAATCACTTAGCGTTTCATTAAAATGCAGCCAAAATCTTTCATGTGTTCAGAAACTTGTGAAACTCTGTCTTTTACAAATTTTCCTTTCCAGATATCTGATCCTTATGGTTTGTTTTCAGTGTTGATACCAGCCCACCATCAAACCCTGGACAGCAACACCCAGTAAGTCAGTCTAACTAATTTGTTCCAAACATAACATCCACATCGGTCTTAGCAACTTGTGGCTCTTATCATCTAAAAACACACTGCATAAATAATGAAATAATTGAATTAAGTTGCTCATAGGGAAAAAGTAATGCCAAAAAATCTTTCCGATCCCATGATTTTTTGGAAAACAAACATTAATATCTTTATTCCTTGCTCCTAAATTCCCCCTTTGTCCTCTCTGCTCAATATAAGCAAGACTTTTCATTATGTTTTAATGGGAAGAATAACAGCATTTAATATCAATTTACTGTCTGAAAATTGTATAGATATTTCATTGTTTAGTTTTATGGATGTGGTTTATTCTTATAATGGTCTGGATTAGAAAAAAACCCAGAAAAACTATCTACTTTATATTTTCATGAAAAATAAACTTCTGCACCAGTAGAAATGGATAATCACTGACAATGGTGGTACTGATACTATTTCAAATTCACAGAATTACAAAAGAGTTAATGCAAGATGTTAGTAGCTCTCTCCTTCAGAAGCATACAAGCAACGTACAAGACTGCTCTCCACATATTCATAAAATTGGACCTTATCAGACAGACCTCATATCAGTAAATATTACTTCTATATCATCTAGCACAAGTTTTTGAATAAAAAAGCCCAGTTCCTCTGGTCTTCCTGCTTGGCTGTACAGTAGTTATTAAGGGTATGTTATGTAAATAAATGAAAGCTGTAGAGAATTAATTTATCATTTCCCCACGCTGTACACAACATTTATTCCAGAAATTTTTGGAATTTGAGAACAGTTAGAACAAAACCTTCAATGTAGTGTAGTAGATACAAACAAACATACTTGTAATGGGACTGTTGTTTTCATCCCCTGGTATCCATGAGAGATCAATGCTTCTTTCTAGCTGACCTGTCAACTCCAAGTCAAAGGGTGGGTTTGGCCGAGCTGTAAATCAAATGAACACAAAGTAAGTAACCAAACCAGAATATGTATTTTAATATTTGAAAAAAATCCTTACATTCCAATTAAAGAACTCCACAAATACAGCAGGGCAGGTCTACTCACTTATGTAAGCATGACTTAAAGACTAATAGCATGCAATGATTGCAAAACAGACAAAAATGGAGAACTGATGTAACCTGGAAACTTCTATACCTTACCAAGAATTGGTATTTATTTTTAGCTATGTCTGAGTGCACTGTGATATAAAAATGTGATGTGACAAGATGCAAGGAATTATGAAATGCCTCTTTAGTTTATCTTTCAATGATTATGGGTGGTTATCTATTGCAACAGACATACCTCATACAACATGGAAAATAAAGAAACATTCATATAAAAGAAGCTTTTCTAGAACCATTACAAATATTTTTATATTAATTCAAAACAAGTATACTTCAAACAGAAACTAATTGCAAGTTACTAAATTATTTTTTGTTCTTTTAAAAAGACTCAGAAATACTATGCAAGCTGTTATTATAAATCCTTATAATACACAAAGATGTAATTGTCTGTTCCAAATTCATGAAGGTAATTTATTACATGATTTGTTACACAAAAATCACAACTAATAAGTAGGTTCATGTAAGAATACATAAGCATTTTCACTGATAGGATTTACATAAAAGTGCTTAAAACCCTTACACTTAAAAGTATTTTAGCTTATTATATTGCACTTGAACCCCCAAATTCAGAAAACATACCACTATTTAAGGCTCTGTATAATCAAATATAAGTCTATGCCTGACTAACAGATTTTTTTTTAAGTTTTAACTTAAATTTTAAAATTTTGGTGATTTCATCAATTATAAGTTAAACTGATCATTATGAGCATATTCATCTTATGAGTGGAGTAAAATTAAGATAAACTATGAAATAAAATAGAGCAGGACTACAAGGCTGCAAAACCAATGTTAACATACAACATAATTTGGTTGGTACAAAGTCTTTAATAGTGAATTACCTTTCACCAAAGAACTGGATTTACATTTTAGATATTTCATTTACTATATAACTAACTTGTGTTACAGCGTGGTCTATGAGAAAAACATTGCCATCCTATACCCAATCTTAATTAAAATTATCTCTGAAAACCAATTATTCCCTAAATATAAAGCAGCCTGCATTGTAACATTCCAAAGTTCTGTGCTACAGTAATGGAGTAGTCAGTAAAATGGGATGAAACTACACAGACACAGACACACACAGAGGAAAATGGGAAAGAAAAAAGGCAAAAAGAAATTGCAACAGGCAAATGAGCAATATATCTGCCTGATGATGTAGAAAGAGAACTTTGTTTTAGTTTACCGTAAATGATAGCTGGTGTTGGGGGAGCAGCTGAAAAGAACATTAATATAAAGGATTTAATCAGTTAGTAGCCAAAGAAACAGAATACTGTAGGTAGTTAAAGACTATAGTTATTAGAGACAAAGAAAAGTTAACCTTTTAGATTAAATGCTTAATTAAAAAAAAACCAGATTATAATTTTTCACTGAAGGGCTAAAAAACCATTCTTGAATACTTTATTCATTTTTAAAATGACAGATCAAGAAAATAAATAAAGTAAGCAATCCTATAAAAATTCCTAAATGAGTGCTAGGCTTTTGGCTTAGATCATTCCTGGATAGGCTTAAGCAGAATTTTAAAACACAAACATATTTGCTCTGAGTCTCAGATTGAACTCATGTAGGAATCATTCAGGAAATCTACTTAAAACTTTCTTACAAATTGGAGAAGGGGCAAACTAATATATTTGGCAAGAATCTGCAATCATAAAACTTAAAAGAGAATTAAGCTAAAAATATAATCCATGAGAAGTCATACAGCCAAGTCTGCTCAGTCTTTCTGAAGCATAATTTAGTTGTTGAAGAGATTCCTGAGATAACGCTCTCCCAACACAACAAAGACATGATCCTGTTGGAAGGAGTCCAGAGGAGAGTCACCAAGGTGACAACAGAGCTGGAGCACCTCTCCTATGAAGACAGGCTGAGAGTTGGGGCTGTTCAGCCCAAAGAAGAGAAGGCTCTGGGGACACCTTAGAGCAGCCCCCAGCTCATACACAGGCTCCAAGAGAGCTGCAGAGGGACTTTCACAGGGGCATGTAGTGGTAAGACAAGGGGGAATGGCTTCAGCTAAAGCAGAGTGGGTTTATGTTATGTATTAGGAAGACATTTTTTATGGTGAGGCACGGGAACAGGTTGCCCAGACAGGTTGTGTGGAAGGTGCCCCTGCCCAAGGCAGGGGGGTTAGAACTAAATTACCTTAAAGGTACCTTCCAACCACAGCCATTCTGTGACTCTACCAGGGTCATGTTCAAATACCCTCCAAAATTAAATTTCCTGTAGTAGCTCAGATGTGGTCAAAATAAAAAGCTATACAGCATGAATCTGCCCTGTAGCTACTCAGTCATCTTGTAAGCAGCTGACTCAAATGCAAACTGTAAGGTGAGACTACATTTTTAAAAACTGAAACACATTGACACTTAGGTGGCATTTCTGTTATCCTGTCCTAAAAATCAAAACTCTGTTTGTGCTTTTCACTTTAAATCTAATGCTGTTTTCATACTTAACAGTAGAAGTTTGAGAGCATTCTTACCAACAACAGTAAGCACAGCACTTGCTGAAACACTGTCCAGAGTAGTATTAACTATGCAAGTGTATGTTCCATCATCTTTATCAGTTACATTCATAATGGTCAAGTTGTCTTTACCAACTAGAAACCTGTAAATACAATAAATTCAGCCACTGATTTTTCAATAACTGGTACTGTAATAAGAAACTTGCATAAAACATTATCAAATCCCATATACTTGTACATACCTAAACAGCTATGTTTACCCAAGTAAAGCTGTGGGACAACATAATCTTTTTTTTTTTTTCTTCATTGCTCTTGACCATCTTCCCACGGTGATTTTTATTCTAATGCGCTTTTCTTTTCAAATACATTCAAACAAATTTTAAATATTTGTGATCCAGAGCAAAATAGTTTTATGTTATTTGTTTAGCTTCTTAAGTCAATTATCTTTACCTTACACTTAACCTATAAGGCCAGTGTGCATAGTTTGTATAAATGTTTACATCTCATTTTATTTTTAATTCTATCTTGATATTTTCATCACACTAGGTAGGTCCTTTAGTCAGCAAATATTGGATAGCCATGATGTTTATCAGTCTTCTTTGGAAAATATGTCAACAGGTCAGTATGTTCCTTTCAAAGATCAGGAAAAGGAGCAGACAAAAGGACCTAGAAAATTAAAAATAAAGGAAAACTATGCAGTCCTTACCTTTCATCATCTGGCAGTTCATCATTGTCCTTCAACCATGTAACTGTTGGTAGTAAGGTAGAATCATGTTTTATTATACACTCAAAAGAAACCTGGCCATATCTCTGAATCACTTTGTATTCTGGCTGTTTAATGATCATCGTTGGATCTGAAATTTAAAATTAAAATTAGATATCCAGAAAGTCTGAAATTCTGTAAAATTCTGAAAATCAGTGATGAAAGAATGACTAATTTCTCACCTTTAATTTCCAACTGCACCTCATTTTGTATCTTTCCTAATTCATTCCTTGCTACACATGTGTATGTACCGGCATTACTCTTCTGAGCCACTGGAATTTCCAAGGTTCCATTATCATGGAAAACGTACTCATTTCCACGCAGGATGCTACCTTTCACTCCCTTAAACCTTTGTACAAGAAGTAATATCATTAGCCAGCATCACAGTTAAATTCTGAATGGTTTTATTGTCAATGAAATACAAACTTAGGACTGCCACATTAGAAAATAGAAGCACTCAAAGAAATTTAAACTTGACTCTGTAGGCGTAACTTTACTGCTGGTTCATTAAGTACATGCAATATTGTATTAGCAAATTGCAAACAGCATATATTTTAAAAACATTATTTTGAAATTGTAAATAGATTTAGAAGAATTCTAAAGCTTCAAGTGTTTACTTCCATAGATATAAGTGGCTCATCTTCTGTAACATAAGCACAGCTGAAGCTTACCATTCAATTTCAGGCTTAGGTGACCCAAAATAAGCACAGTCTAGCAATGCAGGGCTGTCTGCAATAACTTGATACAGTTTATTAGCAGGAGTTAGAATTCTTGGTGGCTCAGCTGAAAAGACAAAGAGATCTGCATATAGTTACAAAGTTACAAATAGCAAATACATAGTAAAAAGTATAACTACAAATACAAAATACAAAGACATCAAGAATGGCCTAAAAAATTACATAAAAACATTTTTCCCTGGGATGATTTTGGGTCTCAGTCTGGGCTCAAATACATTCTACTACTGGTACTAGCCTGAGGAAAAGTTAATGCAGGGAAATTATCTTGTGAAAAACAACTGTTTCATGCCTATTTACGAGTAATAGTGATGGGCACCAAAGGCAATGATTTCAATTGGAAAATTTAAATCAGTATATACTTCAAGAAGATAATCTCCTGGGTACAGACTGAACTAACTAATTCCAAACAAACCTGCAGGCAGAAAGAAGCTAGGATGCATTTTTGGTGTAACACCTACATTTTCTGTCTTTTAAAGGACAGTGTCAATCAACACATCGGCCAGTTCCTGCAAGAGAGTCACTAGAGGCCATTCTGCCTAGGATTATGCTACTAGCTTTTTTAAATTCAGTGAAAAGAATTAGAGGGACCACAACATATTGTATTGTAATCAGAAACACATGCCAGGGAAGCCTTAGAGACAAATGCATAATCATGTCCCCTTGCAGCAGTAACTTGGAGATCATCCATTCCACTAATCCAAAACATCCAGACTCAATGAAACTGTATTGAAATGTACTAACTTAAGCAACACTAATTCCTGCCTGCTTTGTTGGGCTTCTGTTTGACTGACTTACACAAACAAAAAAAAAAAAAAAAAAAACAAAAGAAAGATAAAATTTCTTCCGATTTTTCCCAGCTTTCACATCTATCCTTCTCACTTTGGAACAGTGAAAGTGAAATTCAGAAATATCCTAAAAAAAAAAAAAGCTATGTATACCCTTGCTCTTTACAGAGGTCAGGAAATAAACCAATTCCCAACGAAGACCTCAAGCAAGGCTTGAGCAGAGAGTCTGTGTTAGCAGGAGACAACTGAATACCCAAGAAAACAGAAAAATATGAAGTCTTTTTCTTACCCAGAACATTCACAAAAGCATTTGCTAGCAAGTATCCATATTCATTGGAAGCATTGCACTGATAGACAGCACTTGACCTTTCTTGCACGTGTGAGAAAATAATGGTGTCACCATCCACCTTTCTGCTAGGATCTTCTGGGGCAACTGTTGGTGTAAAGAAAAAGAGTTATTGCCTTTCCTAAACTGCTATTGGATTGCAAGTTTCATACTTCTGAAAAGAAGGAAGAATGTGAAAAACCAATACCCTTTAAGTTGTTTTTTTTCCCTGGGTAACTGATCACTAGTAAAAATGTGAATTTTAATGCAGTTTAAAAAGTTCTTCTCATTCTACAGGTATTAAGTCAGGATGGTAGAGTTCCCATTTTTTGAGAGGGTTTTTGTTTGTTTTCAAAGGGAGTGAAGTTAAGATTGTATTTTGCACAGAATACAGAGGAAAAATACCAATATTACAAGATTCAGGCAAATACAGTCAATGTCTAGAAAATTGCAGAAATATTCCTGAATGTCATGATACAATGATACAATGACATAGTCCTCTGTGTCTTTAAAGTTTCAAATTGATTGTTATACCATAAATAATTTTCCAAATATAAAATTAGCCATACTCAGTTGAAAATTATCTCAGAGTAAAGAATAAGCATTCCTTCTAACCAAGTCAAGAAACAATCTTCTCAAGAGCAGAGTTAGTACTTCAGTAGGTGGCACTCTTTCCCTTATGTAAGAATTATACAATGCCATTTCCTCAACTGCTCTGGAGTGGCCTGAGCTGAATCAAACAGCTTCTGCATCACAGAAGCACCCAAGACATAACTGAAAATAAAATTCTAAGAAAATACTGAAGAAGAGTAATAGCTGTCAGTTCTGATACAACTGAATGGCATTAAAGAAGTATAATGAAGAAAAAACAGCTTGTAACACCACACTGCATAAAAACGCAAAATCTATAGTTTAATATTTTATGAACATACTAAATAAGACCAGATATATTATTATTGTATTAAAAAGCACAAGTATTATTAATAATGAAAAATTAATGGTAAAATTACTGATCTACTAATATGAAAAATAGATGTATTTATACAGAAATAAATGCATCATAGTTTGGCTGCGTCATCAAAATTGACACCCTTATTGAAGCTAGAAAAAGAATATTTGTGGAACACATTATCATACAAGGAAATTCTTATTTTAATTCATAAAAAAAGATCAATCAAGTAAATTAACATCCATTTTCTGTGACAGGAACCTTTTGATTCAGACAATACCTTAGTTCTCATCTGTAAAGAAAATGGAGACATTTCTCCAGCATTTTCTTAAAGTATGTATTACTGAATTCTCTACAAAAGAAATCAGATGAAGGGGACCACAGTTCTGTGCTTCTGCTTAAGGGTATTTCCAGCTTGGATGAAATCTAAGACCATTTTTCACGTGAATACCTCAATATCCAAACAGCTGCCTCAAGAACAGATTTCCATTTCTGTTTTTTCTCATCTTCCATCACTCTGAGTTCAAATAAACATCACAAATTGGAAAATTTTGGGAAGGAAGAAAAAGGTACTACTGAGATTTTAAATGCTTAGTCTCTGGACTTCTGGATTGCTGGCACATATTTTTCTCTCTTTTGCTTTACTTCCTATTGTGTTCCATGTTTCACATTGCCTCCTTTTCTACGTAAATGCCATTTTCATTAAAAGATTCATGGGCTGAAAATAGCCGGAGCAGGTGAGCAGCCCAGCAGGCAGGCCAGTCAGCTGCGGGAAGCAGTCTGTTTCTGCATACAAATCACAGTTCAACAGAAGACAGGCACAACTGCTCTCCCACGAGGAAGGAGAACTGCCCACAGCCACTCCAAGCACGGCTGCTTCCAGCCCTGGGCTCTGGGCTTCCCTCCACTCATGCCCTCTGAAGCCTGCAGCACTTTCTGCACCCAGCTGGGTCATTAATGGGTGCACAGACTGCCCCCCTCACACACACTCCAACACATAATCCCTTACAGGAGGATGGCAGGCCCCTCCTAAGAGATGGAAGCCATTAATTCAATCTTCTATGGCTGAAGGAACTGCATTGAAAAGAATGATCTAACCACTAAATTACTATAGAAAAAGAGAGGCAGCGTCTTCCCTTCCCTCTGCCGTACTGACAGAAAAAAGGAGATAACCCCTTTCAGGTATCTGAAGGAAAGGAGGTGCCTGTTCTCTAAAAAGGGCTTCAAACTGGGGTCCCAAGAGAAAAGAAGGCAGAAGTGTCAGGTTAGCTGGTGCTTTCTGTTAATTGGTCAAGCCAATTGGATGCTGAAGGGCACTGATTCAAAAGCTCCCTGTTAAGACAGACATCTATTTAACTGTCTGCTGAATACAGCTTCTTTAATGGTCTGCAGCACGCACTGCTGCACTCACAGACACAGAAACATTGAACTTGGAAGGGACTTTTGGAGGTCATCTGGTCCAACCCCCTGCTCAAGCAGGGCCACTCGGATCCAGTTATCCAGAACTGTGTCCAGATGGGGGAAGGATCACTTTCCTCTACCTGCTGGCTACACTTTTGTCTCATGTAGCCCAGGATAATGCTAGCCTCTTTGCCACAAGGGCACATTGCTGGCTCATGGTCAACTTGGCATCCACCAGGATGCTCAAGTCCTGTTCTGCTAAGGCACTATCCATCTGGATGGCCCCCAGCATGTACTGGCACTAAGGCTGTTTCTCCTCAGGTGCAGAACTTTGTTCCACCAATCACCCTCTCTGGGCTTGGCCATTCAACCATTTTTCTATCCACGTCTCTGCTGTTTATCCAGCCCCTACATCAACAGCTTGTCCATGAGGATCTAATGGGAGACAGTGTCGAAGGCCTCACTTGCAGTCCAGGCAGACATTATCCACTCCTCTTGCCCTCATCTATCTGGCCAGTCATTTGATCATAGAAATGTATGAAGTTGGTCACCTCTTGGTGAAGCCATGAAAACTACTCCTGAAAGTTTTCTTGTCCTTAATGTGCCTTGAAATGGTTTGCAGAATTAGCTATTCCATCACCTTCACAGGGATAAAGGTGATTGCAGTTCCCTGGTTTCTCCTTCTGGCTCGTTGAAGACGGGAGTGGCATTTGCTTTCTCTCCATCTTTAGGCACTTCTCCCAGTTACCATGATCAAGCAAAGATTGAGACTGTTCTTGCAATGACATATGCCAGCTCAGTCAGCACTTGTGGCTGCATCCCATCAGGGGCCACACACTTAGGTATGTTCAGTTTGCTCCTGACCTAATCCTTTTCCAGCAAGGCTACATCTCATTCTAGTCTTTTCCCCTGGTCTTTGGCACCTGGGATTCCTGAAGGTCAGTCTTGCTAGTAAAACCTGAGGAAAAGTAGCATGCAGTACTTCAACCCATTCCATATACCAGTCTACCACTTAAAAAAAAAATCTTTTAAAATCCTTTTCTGGGGAAAAGGAGTGATGGCAGGGCCAGTCAAGCATGGCTTGTTTGTATATATGAATATTCTGGTCACATTACATGATAGTGGCATAAGAAGGAGAAAATGCTTTTGACACATTAGACAAATCTGAATTTGGCACTGATAGGCAAAATAGCAAAAACCTATATAATAGTTAAAATGAGCTTGTACAAATAGGATGATGAATTATAAGGATTTGCTATAGGAGTTCTGCTGCTGCAACAACACTGGTGAACACGTGCCATCTAACAGCCAACATCTGCTCCCAATAACATGGAATCTCAGCTTATCAATGTGTTTTGGTCCTTTCTGAACAAATACCTGGTTTCACTTGATTTTTTCATCACATTGTACAATGATACAGCTTCTTGACTCTAACCATGTTCAGCATATTCCTAAACAGAGAAGGCAGGGCCTCCATCAGATATTCTTGTTGTAGTTAGAGATCAGCACTGTGAATAACTTCTGTTCATTTGATTGCATACTTCCATCTGTTTCATAAACTTTTGACAGCCTAAGCAATTACTTTTGCTAGTATGCTCAAATAACCACAATGGCAGCATTATAACTTTTTTTTCTTGAAAATAAAGACAGAATGACATGTGCTCTCTGAACAGAAGTAGTTCAAACATACTGTTGCACTTAAAACTGGAAGGGGAAAAATCTGGATTAAAAAACATGGATAACTGAAATGGTAAAGAATATATTTTTCCTTGTTTTACCAATCTCACTTGCTCCTCAGCATATTATTTTCCTCTGATCACTGAAATCCTTTTCTTGCTGAGTTTCTGATTCTGACAGTTCTGTTGCCTCCAAAGGCACAGCATTATCTGCGCTAACTATAACCACCCTTGCCTATTTTGTGAAGAATTGAAAAAAACCCTGATAATCAAAGGCTTTTCATCTGCTGAAGTTCCTAGGCCAGATGCAAAGTTCCAACACAACAAGCAGTGGATAAACATCTTCCCATGCAGTCTTCTCTCCAAGACTGAAATAATGGGGGCATTAGGGTCAGCAAATTTCTCCCCACCCTCCCATAGCTGCAGTGAACAACTTCTGGTTTTTACTCTCAGAGAAAATGAAGGATGATGAATCTCTCATCCAGGGCATATCAAGGCCTTTCATGAAAGAAATCCAAGGGCTAATGTTTCTCCCTTAAATTCAGTGTGAGTACCACAGGAGACTAACTCAAACCTAAAGATTCAATGTGGAATGCAATATAAGAAGAGAACAATGTGTTGAAAGAAGATAAACAGCACTTTTGCACTACTTTGTATAAATCTAAGTGTCTGTATCTAATATTTAATAGCTCACCATGAAGTATTAATCACTGGACCAAAAAAACCAGTCTTTTGTACAGTATTTGCAATGCCTTTCTGAACTCCAGTTATGAAAGTGTTTCCCCTTCCCAATTAATTTGGGTTGTTACTTTCTTAAAAGTTGAGACACTTTATGCATGGCTTCTCTTTTGTAAAACCATGCTGAATATCTAAGCAGTAAGACACAATGGATTATGCAGTGATATAAATAATGCAGATCTTGAGTGTTAATTGAAGCACAAGGCAACACAGAGTCATGGCCTGAACTTTCAACAGCTACTTGCCAAAATAATTCTAATTGACCTTAGCAGGACTGGGCACATAAGTTCAACATACTCCTGTGAGTAAACATTAGGAGGTTAGGTTAGGTCTTTATCATTCCAACATGACTAAAGCAGCTTTTTTTTTTAGAAATGCTGGTGTTTTCAGCACGACTGTTGAAGAAAACTAATTAAAATATTTCAGGGAAACCTAGAATCTGACTTAAAAAATATTTTTTTACTCAGATTATTGGAATATTGAACAAAATTCACACCATTGTAATTTTATTTTATAGTTGCTAACACACACTACATTTTTATCTATTTTTTTTTTTTGCATTTTCCCTATAGATATTTAAAGCTCAGCCTTTGACTGAGATATGGACGAATGGTTCTTTCTCCAACATTCCCTCTTCCTTGTCTGACTCTATTATGGAAAAACAAAACCAGAAGAATTAAGTATCTCCCAGTTGTGCTTTCCAACAGAAAATTAAAGTATTGCAAACAGATTACTAGGCCACAAGAGGCACATTGTGGGATATATGATGACAGCAGGGCTTTGAAATTCAAATGTAGCTCTTTTTCTTTGAAACCCTGCCATGGGTGTAGCTCTCTCAGCACTGCCCTGAAGCAGAAACAGCTGCTTTAGTTTCCTTTTACAGTGATTTCCTAATCATTCAGTTGGAAGATGAGGGGCTCAATTCTATAATTTAGTAACAAGTGAACAAAAAGGCACAGTGTACTTGGTAATTTCCAGAACAGCTTTTGATAACTCAGAATAATAAAAAATCACAAGAATCTTAAGAACTGCACTTTCTGTGATCATGATGCCTCTCATGTCCTGACAGATGCAGTGTACTAGAGCATCCAATGAGCATCCAATGAGCTTTCACTTAAATATTTAATGTGGATAAGACTTCAGCTTTTCTCAGCAGTGAAAGTGACCTTTAATATAAAGCTGAGCTTTACTTATTTCCTGTGTTCTTTTTTTTTTTCCCTACAGAGTTTGAGTGGGTAATTTAATTAAAGTCTTTTAATTTTTACTGAATACCCTCAACAAGACTTTGTGTACCAATTCCTCAAGGCCTGTCCAATATATGCTTCCTTGTATTTAGGAAATTTCATGGCATCCTGCAGCTGCTTCTGGAAACTCTGTTTCGTAATGTTTTACTGTTACTGTGAAAGAAAGCAGAACACATCACTGCTTTTCTGGAAAATGTGCTTGTTGGTCCTTTGAACAGCTCATCCCACAGCTTTGATAAGGAAGAAGAGCAAGGCAAAGCTGACTCTCATAGCCAGATGAAAAAGATTTTACTGGTCAGGAGGACTGAAATAATAGTTAACCTACAAGAACTGGAGGATAATAATCCCCTCCAAACAAATAAACAAAAAGAGAATGGTGAGTATACAGAAAACAACAAAGGAAGATGAGACCACCAAAAACCCAGAATGGAAAGTGAAGGACAGGTACCAAACTTTGATGATAAAATGCATTATGATATATTTATTTATAAATATATACTATACAAAATTACATTGATATTTTCCTGTTTTCCTGTCTTACCATTATTTGATGAGGTGATTAATGTCAGTTTATATAACTTATTTACCAATGGAAACTTCTCAATTTAAATTTCAGGCTGTAGATCTCACCTTCCATTTAATTAGGATTCCTGAAATAGGTAATTTGCTAAGTATTTCTATTTGTTTCAATATATACCCTTATTTTGCATTTTTTCCCCTACAAATAAGTTTACTCTCTTTTGTATACCAAATAGTTCAAATCTATCTAGTGAGGGTTCTTGTTTACTTCTTGCTATTACCTAGATTCTGACCCTAGACAATCCTTCTCCATGTCCCAAACCTGGTGAATTTTATTTTGTCAACAGACTTAAACAACTCCTAAACTCCTGAAAGTGACAGAAGGGACACTGTCATAATTTAAACAGAAAAGTATTTTAGAGTACCTTATCTCTCATGAGCCAACAGGTGAGACTGGTTTTTTATTATTGTTTTGAGAAAGGGGAAGGATAAAGGTAGAAGAACCAAGTGTGACTTTAGAGTACAGGGTATGCTCAGTGCAAACCCAGCTGACAACACACTGCAGTGTCCTCCAGAAAGTTCTTTCCAAGGCAAGCTCTACTATATATAGCAGCTACCTTGTGTCTGTCATACAGCATTGCCAGTCCTAACACTGCAGCAATTAAGTGGCTCAATCACCAGTTCAGGGCTGCTTTTCTTACCCATGCACACTGAAACAACTGTTCCACTGCCTCAGGGGTTCCTTTTCTTTGACACTGACTTGGCACAAACTGTTTGCCAGGTAGCTGCTGACACATTCAGACAATTTTGCTGCTGCAGCTTCTTAGAGATGAAGCCTGGAAGGCTCAAACATACACTAAGCTGCAAATCCTGCAGTGTATTGCAAATCCTGAAAATCCTACAAGTGCTCTGTATATCCACACATGTGGGAAGTTCACTTTTTATGTCACATTTAGGATTCCTAGGCAACATTAGAGTTGCAGTGAGGCAGCAAAGGAGAGAGCTAGCAGACATGACTGCCCCAGAAACACAGGGGTAACAGTGACATCCCAGCAATGGTCCTCTGAGAGGCACCATCCAATAGCCACAAAGATGCTACCAGCAGAATGCCAGACAGAAGAACCAAGAGCAGGATTACACATTTCAGTTCTCTCAAAGGCACATTTTGTTGTTCAGCTCTTACAAACCACAGTATTTTATCGGATCTTTTATGATTTAGCATTACCTGTCAGGAAAAAACTACACAAATACAGGCTCTTCACACCTATTTGACAAAAACCACCCTGAGACTCCTCATATTTTCTTACTCATGCTCCTGTAAGGTAATTAAGAATCTTACTTGCTATGGGAACACCATTTGCTAACCAGCTTATACTAGGCTTTGGGCTGCCATTAGCTCTGCAGATCAATGTTCCATCTTCTCCAGGAGACAAAACCAAGTTTCTGGGTGCTGTTATCCAGTATGGAGCAGCTGGGTTTAAGAAAAGAAAGACAGCAATTATTTTCCAAAATTATGTACAGAAAACCATAAGGCTCAGGCATAGTAATCAGAAGATAAATCAAACAAGCTATGTGTAGATATAGACTTACAGCTATACTGTTACTGTATATGTACATATATATGTATATATATATATATATATATATGTGTGTGTGTTTATGTGATACTCAATTAAGTGGTAGATCATACATTGGCCAAACTGACCTCCTGGTCACCCACTGCATTAAAATTCTGAGAAAAACAACAAGAGGACCTTTGTTTTATTTAGGGTTGCCTGCTTTGAATCTAATTTGCCTTTCCTAAAGAAAGCAAAATTTATCCGTGTATGGCATTTGCAGACACGACAGTGGTCTTCTGAATAATTTCAGAGATATCCATGCTCTTAGTAGTTAGGATGTTAGGAATTAATTTAGGTTTGATTGCAAAAAAGAGATTTCACATCAAGGGTGAAATTTTAAAATGGCAAAATCCTTGATCTCATTTAATTCAAAGGCTGATTGCAGTGGGGTCAGATGTGTACCTGAGACAGATAAAAACACAGAGATCAAAATGGGTGAAACACTGTCCTTACTAGAAGATATTCATGTTTCTCCATCCTTTTATACAATAAATAACCACAAACAGCATATATTATCACATCTTGCAATTAATTTTCAGATTTTGGATTGATGGACAGATGCAAACAGAAAATTAAACTTCTGTTCTTAGAAAGGAAGTTAAATGTGATCATAAAAAGATGCTGATCTACAACAAAATAAGTGACTATTTAGCATGCAAAGTAAGCAATACAGCTGATGATTTCAATGACTAATTAACTGTCATTACAGTTTTTTGTTTCATGGCATTCACAGCCTACTTACAATTCCTATTTAGACAAACATGTTGTAAATGTTTTTAGAACTATAAGGCATCATCTTTGGTAAAAACATGAAGAAGATAGGAACAGAAATAACAGTAAAAGAGAAAAAGGAAGAAAAACATAAGAGTGTAAGACAATAGTAAAATAGAAGAAAGAAATAATCTGGGCTATATGAATGAAAAAAAAATGGAGAAAATGAGGATGAAATGATGAAGAGAGATAAGGAGGAAGGTAGAGAAGCAAGAGAAAGAAGCACTCTAATGACAGATAATCAAAGGATCTAAAATAAATGTAGTATTTGTGCAAACCAAGGCATTATCTTACCACTGTTACAGTAAAATCAGTAACAGTTTAGCCTGATGCTTTACCAAATAACATTAAAAGATGAAAAAGCTATTATAGATAGTAAAGCTCTTCCAGTGTTAGAATTCAGATAGTTGAATGTTTCCTCAGGGTGATCTTTAACCATTATCATTCATCCTTTTAGCTATACTTCATCCTAGAAAGCCTGCTTCCATCCTGCATTCTGGACCTTGACAACATTCCATTAAGGATAATTTTAGTATTACCTTTCACAGTTACTGAAATCACATGATGAACTGAACCTAATGCATTTCTTGCTATACATTTGTAGTTCCCAGAGTCAGCTTCTGAAACATCTATAATCTTGAGAGTTTTCTTAAAGTTTTCAAAAAATGTTCTGTTGGCTGGCAGTTCCCCACCCTCCTTGATCCAGTGGATTACTGGTGTGGGTCTGGAGAAGTAAAAGCACAGATCCAATTTAAGGACTGAAGAAAAGGGAGGTAAGAGTTCAGAATAATAATATTTTTAATATATGTTTTATAAATAATTATTTTAAAAGCCTCTACCCAGATTCTGGGCCACATCCAACAAATATGAAAATATGCCAGCATTTGTTTCTAGGAAATGACAAGTCTCACTAACATTGTCAATGGCCATCTGTTCATAGGATTAATAATTACAGAATACATTTGTCTGCTGGTTGACCTAAAAACCTGATGGTTAATAAATGAAGACAAGCTTCTACTATCAAATTGATGCTTATGGTGCTTGTAGAGGTAGCTTTGATAAAATGACAAGTTTATAATTGTCCTTTGTGTGAGCAATATCCTAATACTTCATGAACATCATACACTTCACAAAAGACCTGTAAGGAGACAGAAACATTTCTTGTGCGAAATCAAGAAAAATCATCAGTAGTGAGCCAAGTATAACTTCTTGTCACTGCACTGAGTCTAAATCTTGGCTATGCCCCATGTTGTCCACAGAAGTTGAAAGTTGTTCAAACATGTGGAGATATACTTTGAAAATTACAAGAAATTGCAATTTGTTGCTTACTGAATAGAATGTGCTCTCTCAAATAGTAATGGCTCTAAGCAAATGTTCCCTTAGCAGTCTAATACCACATATTTTATATCACAGACAGCTAGGAAAGATGACTTTTAATTATGGTGTCAGTGATTAGGAACAGTTGTTTCAAATAAAATCTGCATCTGGCCCCTTGTAGACAAGTATTCCCTCACTGATTATTTGTGGTTTTTAATTACATGATAGCTAAAAACACAAAGCCATATAATATATTACAGTCTATTTTTTTTTTCACAGGTTTTATCCAGCCATTTTACTGGAATTTGGATCACCTAATACTTTTATTGCAGGGTTGTCAAAAGGCATATAACTAT
Organism: Agelaius tricolor; assembly: GCF_023055355.1. Lineage (NCBI taxonomy): Eukaryota > Metazoa > Chordata > Aves > Passeriformes > Icteridae > Agelaius > Agelaius tricolor. Next base: position 42,017,910 of record NW_027269263.1, read on the forward strand.
ATTGCAGATGGAGATTACCTGGGCTGGTGCTAATTCCACTCACAGGGGTGGTTTTGCTGGTGCTGCTGGGGCAGGCACCTGAGCAGGCCACAGCTGAGAGAGAAATACTGCACTGAGGCTCAGATCAAGCTGGGCTGAGCACACCCTGTGGAGCTCATGCAAATAAACGTGTGTGGTGCTGTGGTGCATGATTTGCAATTATTGGCATTCCTCATGGCTACCTGAGAGCACTCTGCCTTTGTGCACTGCAAACATATTCACAGTTCTTGAAATAGGTACTAAAGGTTTTCTGCTTCTATTCTATAACCAATCTATTCTCAGATTTCTTCCTGAGAATGAAACTGATTTAAAGGTCAATCTAACTCATGAAGTTAAATTGCTCTTAGTAATTTTCTTCTTGCACAATAACCAGCAAAAGCAAACTTGCATTGCACTGAAGAAACAAATACCAATTAAGCTCAATTACAATGAGAAATTAGATGTAAGGACCTGCGGATTTGTTTTAACAATTCCCACCTAGCACTACTAAGCAATTATTACCACATAGAAGCAGTTTTCTTGGATTAGACCAGCAAATTCTTATCTATTTTTATATAATTTGAGAACCTAATGACTGTAAACTTAGGAAAACAACAGAAGCTTTATTCCTGACTGCAAATCTGTGGATACATGCCTAAGATTAGTCTATAGGATTTCTTGCCTGTGTCCTTTACAAACAATGGCCCAACCTATAGCCTGTGCATAGGGCTTGGGGATAAGAGAAGGCAGAGGCCATACACATTCACAGCCAGTTTCAAAGTCTGCTGATGTCCAAGTAAATGGTGGAGTTCCTTAAAAAACCTCTTTCCATTTTACACTTCTGCTTCTTTGAAACATATAAGCTTATACAGCAGTCACGTTTTTAAGCATGTCTGAAATGTTTCCCTCTGTTTCTGTATTTCTATTTAGAAAAAAAAAAAATGTCTCAAAAGTTACTCACAATCCTGCTGCGATGCACTCCAACAAAAGCACATTTCCTCTGAGTTCCACTTTGGTACTTGTGCTACCTGTTGGTGTTAGAAGAACTGGCTGCCTTTCTGTAACTGGCTTTGCTGGAACAAGAAGTAGTAAAATAATTAATTCCTAAATTTTATTCTGATACCAATCAAGTGCATACATCCATTTTCACATTTTGAACAGAGATTTTGCTCCACATTGGCCATTTGATTAAAAATCATTGTGCAGCACAACTACAAAGCTGAATACATTAGTTTTTTGACAGACGTAACAGATCTGTTAAATGCCACAATGTTGAACACATAGAAGAGAAATGTTATTATTAAAAGACAGGAACAATTGATACAAAGCTTTTACATAGGCAACTGTGCAGTCTTATCCTAAATAGCCACTGTTTCATTCAATGGAACTATAATGGAGAGTAAGGACACTGGTGTGAGGCACAGTGCAAGACTGAGTGTTACTGAAAATTCCTGGGCTTCCATCAAAATAAAAATAAAGCAAAGTTATTTTTAATCAGAAATATAAACCAAGGGAGTGGAAGGTACAGTCTGCTTTAAAATGTGTTTTAATATTTTCTAGACCATGTGAGGCATTGTTTCAGAAAGTAATCCCGGTATTTTCCTCTTACTATATATTTAACTTTAACTTAAGCTGTTCCCCAGTCTTGCAATATAGAACCTTGATTAACCTGTAAGCAATAAGCACAGTAAACAGGCAGCTATAAATATAAGATTCATTTTTGATACTATACTCTGTTGGCTTTTGAAGAATATGGTATTTCCTATGTCTTCATGGAATTCAGAATAAGAGTTTTCTGTAATTATAGAGTGTTTTCTGTGAGCAGTCTAATGTTCTCTTGTAACAATATTCATATATAGAATTAAATGGCTCTGAATAGCTGTAAGAGTCTGAACCATTACAATAAATAGTTTTGTTTTTTAAAATGGGATTAGAAAGATAATAAACTCGAAGCTTGTTAGGGTACATGATTTACTGATACATTAGCATAAATACAACACTTCATTTTAATCCAGTATGTGCTGTGAATTTCTTAATAACCTGTACACAATCAACTCAAAGTTGTGGGAGAACAGAGCAGTACAGAGTCAAGAATGCAGCCAACAGTCACAGCAACAACTCACCAACCCAGGGGCTGCAGACTCACTTGGCCAGACTGTGAGTGCTCAGAACAATTACCCAGGGTGGTTCTGAGCTGGGAGCCAACCCAACAGTGTTTTCCTCACTAATTGTAGCTAATACATCGCTTTGTGTTCAGATACTCATTTCTTGTTTGTCCCTCCTGAATAACATGCAATTTTTATGTAGAGAAGTAATATATTCTGTGCCCATGTTTTATTTTAGGATAATGTAAGTTATGGTTCAATATGCACAAAGCCCCATTTCACAAAGAGAAAGACAAAAAAATAGAATAAATATCAAGTACTTTCTATGTCACCCAATATCAAGTGGAGAGTCTAGAATCAGTGGTGCTCCACAGTCAGCCTTGCTAAACACACATACATCTGTTCAGGAGGATTTAATTCAGAACATACAAAAGACCATTCAACATAGATTAATGGAAAGACCAGCTTAAACACCAAACAAACAAAACTTATCCTACCACTATGAATTTATTGGTACATTCAGTAAGTTATTAAATGTGAAGTGGATCTGTTAGGTGCTTAACTGTTGTTATTGATTATGCAGCACATGACATTGCATAGTCCTAGTGATAATGAACATATTGAAACTACTAGGTAAATTGGAAGAAAAATATAAAAAAAAATCAACACAGTATAGAAGTAGTTTTTAAAATCTGCACCAGTGTGAAAGCAGTCTTTTATTATAAGCGTTTATATTTTCTATGAGTCATATGTTACAAGAGTATTGAAAAATTAAATATTTGAAAGGATCACACTGTGCAGTCCCTTTGTAAAGTATGTATTATCACCAGCACTAATTGATACCTTTATTAGAAACTGAAAAAGGAGCAAAAGATTAAGTAGCCATGGAGGTGAAGTTAGTTAACTAAATGCTACTGTAAAACAAGGAGTATCAGTGGGGACCAGTGTAACTCACCACCATAAATATCAGTGTCACTCAAATTAGCAGCTATAGTGTCATTCAATGAATCCACTGAAATAAACAGAATATCATGAAGAAAGCATAAAAAAGGGATAAATTAAAGTTTTGGGAATCAAAAGGTGATGACATGGCCACGGTGAGTTAATCAAGTGATTGATTAATTTGCTTCAATAGTTACAATAATCATAATAACTTCATATTCTTGCACTGGAAAAACATTTGAAAACTGTTATTTTTTACACTGTATATATCAAATCTTAAACATTTTTTCAAAACACAAAGCCTTATAAAGTGAAAAATTATAGCTTTTAAAATAAATTATCTATCAAGAAAAGTGGAGATTACTTTTCAAGTTCATACAGTAATGTAATTTCTTATTTAAAATTGAAATGAAAAAATTCCCTAGCACAACACTACTTAACATTAACATGTAACTTGAGAACTCTGCATAAATACTGTGTAAGTATGTAATTTGGTGATGCAATACCTACTTGAAAAGACTTTTACAGATATGGGTTGTTTCTGCTGTATAGTTTGTGTGTGATTAAATCTTGCGTAGCAGATATAGTCCTCCCGGGTGTCCTCTGGTTGTACATTAGAAAAATAAAGATCTCCATTTAGACCTTGGGAAACTCTTTCACTTTGAGGCAGCCTTTGGAAAGCTGAAGGAAAGAAAGCACACATTTATGTTAAATATAATTGACACACTCTATTATTATGATCTGCAGACTCCACTTTAATTCAATTACACTTGTTTGTGTCTTGGTACATGTACAGACATTTCTAAGCTTCCTGATGAGACCCTTGTCTACTCATTCTTCCCCAGTGGGTTAATCTACAACTTACATTAAGATCTCCAGCTGCTTTTGGCTTCGTGCTTTTGGGCTGTATATCTGCTTGTTTCCTCTGTTCTACAGAAATGGAAATTCACTGAATTTTAACTTAGAGGGAAACTTCACCATCTGTGGTTTTGGTAAGCAATGATCTACTACACAGAAAAACTGCAAGAAGTCAACTGCATGAAAAACAAACTCACCATTATCCATCCAAAATATGATAGGTGGTGGCAAGCCAACAGGAGGTCTGCAGTGCAGCACTAGGGAATCACCCTCGCGAACATGATTTGGTTCGAGCTTTTCTTTCGTCCACAAAGGCGATCCTGCAGAAAGTGAATTTGACACACACACAACCTTTGGATTGGCAAAAATCTCAAAAATTTAAAGGGAAAATGCACAAAGTACTCCATAGAAATGAAAGAACTACATCCACCAGAGTGTTAAGTCCTTACATGTTTACTAAAGCTTTTATTTTTGTCCTTTTTTATGTTTTCTTGGAAAAGTTCACCAATGATTTATTAAAAGGATGACCAACTGATTCAAATTAATTTGTCTACTCACTAAAGGTTTTATAGCAGCATCTTGCAAATTTTTAACTATACTGAAAAAACAGGTGATGTGCTAAAATAGAAAAAGGGATAGACATTCCTGAAGCAGTATTATACAGGCACTCTAAGATGTGAGAACAGCACATATTAAGCTGAGAAGCTTGAAAACTAAACTGAGATAAAGCCCATAAAAAGCTGTAGAAACAATCTACCTACAATCAAAAAATTTTAGCTTCTTTTTAGTTCAAATCTATTATGTTTTAAAGCTATTACAAAAACTATGGAGTACAGACTAATAAACAGAATAAAAATTGTGGTCATCAATTATGCCATCAATGTCAACAAATTATCCTTAAAGTCTTAAAGATGCAAATATTTTATTTTAGCAGTAGTGTCATACATACAACTCAGTTTTAAACATTATAAGGTTATCCAGATGTATCAAGAAAAAAATTAAATTAAAAATTACATTTTAAAAATAAATTTTTTTTTTGTAAAAAAACCCCATATTTGAGAGAACCTGTAATACAGTATTATACCTGATTGTTAGAAAATAGGCAATAACTTCTAGCATGGTCATTTGGATGACTGAAGTTTTAAGACAGGAAAACAAAAAGGCAAAATGTTCATAAGCAAATAAGAAACCCCAAGTGTTTCACACTTTATGAACATTAAGAGCTTTACTTACTAGAAGGCCTTATAACGATATTGTTGGAAACGGCTGCTCCTCGTTCATTCCTTGCTGTACACTGGTAAACTCCCTCATATGCTTCTGCTTTCCCACCATTCATAATATTTATGACAAGAGTCCCTGAATTTGGTTTCATTGTTACCTGGGCATCTTTATCTATATCAAAATGAGTTCCATTGCGTGTCCAGGAGAAGCTAAAACAATAAAAATAAGAAGTAAAGTTTATTCTTAGCTGCTTTTTGTAGATTGTATGAAGAAAAAGAAGAAAAAACAATTAACAAAAATACATATTATGTTTTCATTAGCAGATAAGTAGGACTAGTTCCCAAACTGAATTAACTAATAAAGCAATACAAAAATTTTACTATAAGAAATCTTGCAATATTTTAAGATAAAAGATTTGGCTGAACATATTAACAGGAGCTATTTCAAAGTCAATTATTTTTTAAAAAAATACATTAAAAATTTCTGAAGTTAATCATACATGGAAAAGAATTGATTTCCTTTCTATTAAAAATTATGCAGTAACATCTGCAAGAACTGATATTGCTAAAGCCTCATTAGCATTTCCATTATAAAACCTATTGTTGAAAGGGTTTATAAACCTGTCTTTAAAAACTTGCTCAGGGCTGAAATGTGTCATCTCAGGCCCCAGCAGGAGACCATTTCTTTTAATTGGTTTGGTGATTTTGAAGTTATGCAAGTGAATTAAAGATTGTGGTGAGTTTGAGTCCTTTTCACTATTCTAATGCAAACATAATTCCCTAATAGAAATTATATAGTCTGAGAGCCTTTATTTCACCTAGTAAATTTATACCAATACTACTCAAAACAAGAGATATTTTGAAAGGTAGTCCTTAAAAATGAAGACTGATAGAACTCATAAAAAACTTGTCAAGAAGCAGAGATTCACAGTCTACAATTTAGACCATAAACACCACTTTCTTACTTATGCTCTGTTTATGGTCAGAAGTATAGTCACAGAGAGCTTGACCAACACCTATGAAGTGCTGAGCACTCACAGCTTCAAACACTGTGAACAGCAGTTTTCATACTTGTTACACTTCAGCTTCAGAATCTTAAGCACAAACACTTTTTGTGCTGGTATAAATGTATAAATATATATGGTACTGGAAAAGCTTAAATTCTAACTGACTTAAATTGTGCACTGACCCTCTGCAGCAGGACTGGACCTGATATTTGCACCTTGTGTTGGGGGAGAGAATAATTGGACCTGCAGCAGTGCTTGGGAGGACTACCAAGCATAGTGAATTAATAGTGAACCTCTATCTTACAACTTTGCAGGTGAAGTTTCAGAATGTGGGGTTTCTGTTACCAATAATATTAAAAATGCAAGAAAGTGTAATGTAGATTCAAATGAGAGGTGGAAAAAGTGGTACAAACCCCTGAATTTGAGATGAGCAACAGTCAGAGTCTTTGCTGCTCTAGCTATAGGTAGCAGCACATCCACAAACCTTTATGCCAGGTGCTCTCACCAATAAGAAGTTATCACACTGATATCACACAATTCACACTGTGAGCTGAGAAAGTCCACCTTTGACTTCAGAGCTCTGGAGCAGTTCAAGTTCCAAAATACATTTGCAGGTTACCAAGAGTGATGGACCAAGCAGACTAACTACTGATAAAAATTAAATAAATTTCATATCTTAAGAAAACAGCAAGGCTAAGCATAAGCTTAGAAAACTCATTAGAAATTTCTTTACTTAAAACCTGTCCCTCCCTCTGTAGCATGGAAACAAAGCCATGTTTGATGGGGAAGATGAGGATGTGCAGCAGAAAGCCTAGGCACATGGCTCAGGTATCTCAGTCTCACAGGCAGCACTCTTTTTCTCTCAGGTAATTCCAACCAGAAGTGTTCAAGAGAAACACCTGCAGAAGCAATACTGTTGTCCTAAAGTGGACAATAATAATCTGATCCTTTAGGTAAACACCTAGACTATTAAAAATGGTATTGGGCCAGCAAAATTGAAATGCTGTCAAACAAAGCAGCTCTGTGGAACTCCTGTCCTTAATGGAACACTAGAAAGAGTGAGAATATCCCAGATAATCTCCATCTTCTCCATTCTATTGCCCAGCATGATAATGACTGTGATGCCAAGGCAACCAGCAGGAGTAATGCAGAAATAAAACTGATTATTCAGAAGAAATACATCTAACAAGCTCTGTCTGTGTCTGAATGAGCAGTTTAACAGGGACCTTGCTAGTAAGGTGTAGCATAACACTGCTAGAGTAGAGAAAAGGGCATTTTTATGTTCACAGTCTCTGCAATCAGCAGCAGTTACTAACAATGCCAGAGTGTATCACGGCTACTGATGTTTCCAGTGCAGGTACTCAGTAACTTGAAAGGAGTAGCTGTCAAATATTTCAAGATGCTGAAAGATAATCTTAAAATGGACAACAAACAGGAATCTAATCCATTTCTGCCAAAACCCAAACTTGAGGCTATTAAATACACAAGATTTAAATTAAATACATTAAATACACATGATCAATAAGACTGATACAGACTACATAACTTCTGACAAACTGTATTTCAAGACCAGCTTCATAAAATGGAATTATTTACAAAACATTACATTTGAATGCATTAGTGTTAGCTTGACTTTATTCACTGTCAGTCCTTCTTAAAGACTATGCCTGAACTTGGCACATGATCCAGCTCATAGTACAGAATGCCTCCTAGTGTGTTCCATGGGCATTTACCTATCTGTAATAATCAAGCATTATTTTACTGTTAAGAATTTTGAGAAGAAAAAAATGCTACAATTGCTTGATGACTCTGGAAACATTTAAATGTCAAGTGTGATAAGAATCAAAACTGTGCTGCTATCTGGTAGCTGTGTAATTTACAGAGGTACACATGTGTGCATGTTCTTGCATGTGCAAGCACATTCATATATATAATCTTGATCTTGTTAGTTTGCAAAAATTACAGTATGTTCTCCTAGTTCTTCCATACTCCTAGGCCAATAAAAGCAAAAAAAAAAAAAAGCTACTAACCTAGGAGGTGGCTTTCCTTTGGCTTCACACTGTATTACAATATTCTCTCGAGGGTCAACAATGTAATCTTTTGGAGATTGCTGAGTTATCGTAGGAGGTTGTGACACTTCATTATGAAATACAACAAAGAGAGAGGATTTCAACAATATTTTCAAAGTACCATCAAGACACTTTTGTAAGCAGAGAAAGAAGAACTGCAGTTAGCAACCACATCATTGACTGAAGAGTGGGATTAAAGTATCATTTGTATCAGGAGGCTGAAGTTCTCTACCCTTGTAAATCAGTGTAGCTATGCTAACTTCCAACTGAGCTATCCTGATTTACAGTGGATGAAGATCTTGGCCAAACATTTAATGAAAATATAATTTTTATACCTCAGATTTCAACAGATTTTTACAAAACCAAAGGACACTCAAATTCTAAGTCCAACAATCTGAAATCAAGAGATGCAAGACATAAACCTCAACAAAATGGTTTTGTACCACACAGAAGGAAAAAATAAACACTGCCTTGTGCTTCTAAACATTTTGTATTTTTTCAAATTCTCTGCATGTCCACACATTTATTTTGTTTAAGATATTGCCTTAATCTATAAAGCATGCTTTTAAGAACTACTTTTCAGGAGTAAAAAATGTTTTATAAGCAAAAGACACTGTTAAAAATGACAAAAATAGTATCTAGCTTCCAAATAAAGTAAACATACAGGAAAAGTAAAGCACCAATTCCCCTTAAGATATCCATTAAAAATATAGTCACATGAACTGTGCCAGGAGAAGTAATCATTTAACATTTGTAATTTTTCAAGTACTATAAAACAATTAGCACAGAAAAAAAAAATAGATTAACCTGACCAAGTAGTTGGTGTCTACCTATGTTAATTTATAACCTATTACCATTATCTATGCCCATTTTTGCATTAAAAAACACTGTTTGTGATATTAAGACAGTGAGAAAGGTGTTGTCATCAACATTATTCATATATTTATAGTTTAGTGTCACCTAAATAAACTTGTTTAATAACATGCCCATGAACATCCCTGCCTAAGTGCTGTAAATCACCTGTCCAGCAGTACCCTTTGCTTGTGCTTTGGGGTAATTTCTAGCCACTGGAACAAAATATTTCAATCATTAGAGTTAGTTTGGTTCTCATGCCTCACTCCAGACAGTTAAAATTCTATAACTGGGATTTTTATTTAAGTCTTCCTTAAGGATACCATTACACATTAAGTACTCCTTTGCACAGATGGAGGTAGCTCTCTGTAAAACCCTAGCTGCAAGAAACAGCAGTGAAAAGAAATCAGATCATGGAATCATAACCCAACACATGAGCTAAGCAGAACAGGCCATGGAGAACTGGGTTCTGCTCCTCACTGCACAGGGGAGAATCCTTGAAAGAGGAAGGCAACATTCTTACATGATGCCTTTGTGTGCATTTCTTTAGGAGTACTTGAAGGCGGTCCTTCTCCCTCTCAGAGGCATCTCTCAGGGTATGTATGTATGTATCAGATGGCAAATTCACTCTGAAAAAGGATGTGACACAAACACTGCCCAGCCTACAGGATATTCCATCTGATGCACATAAAAGACCTGAAATCTCCACTCCTGTGTTATGGACTGCACTTAAAACTGATTAAATTAACCATAAAACTAAAGCTAAGTTAGAACCCATAAAATATGAGGTCTACTTAAATAGCTATATCCACTGTGAATATAAAAATATCTCCACATCAGATATGTAACATAGTACAAAAGTACATATATTCCATTAATTTTTAATCAAATATATTTACTCCTGAAAGTAGTAATAAAACACTGCACATGCTGATATTGAGTGAAGATTTTAATGTTCAAATAGCACACCATCAAAAATCACACAATTAATTTATTCAGAATATCAGAATGTTGTTTTATGTACATTAGTATTTTCTGAACACTGCATGCACAAAACATCTAGATACAGCAAACAAAATTATCAACAAGATGTCAGAATCACACATTTTTGGCAACAAATTCAATTTGCAGCACAATCTGTATTAATTTTCAGCAGCACGCAGCCTATTTTTAGGTGAAGAGTAACTTACATTCTTCTAGAAGTTTTGCTTTTATTCCCACATCAGAATCAGCAGTTGAATGGACAAATGGAGATTAAAGAGAAACATTTGTTAGTGAAGAGAAAATTAGCAATTTTGAGAGGGAAGATAAGTATCTCTGACAAGTACATTGGTCACCATTAAAAAGAAAACTTTTAAAACATCCAGCACTGCAACCCATGCAGCAAAGCCTGAAATTCCAACCACAATTTCCATTGTGTTAGCTATTACTACATTTATCTTAAAGCTCTTAGCATGAGAAACTTTCCTGAAGTGTTGACTTTTTAATGGCAACCATGCTATGTGATTTTGGCCTTGCAAGGACATAAAATACAAATACTGAGGTGACAGCAGCAAATCAGAATTAATGGACTGTACTATGCTCATGCTGCAGTCAAAATCAATCCACCCATATGATCACATGGAAGAACAAAGAGAATGCTTCAGGCTAAAATTACTCTTGTAAAGACAAAAGCACCTAATCCTACTCAACAGACTTGCAACGCTTTCTGGCTTGAAAAATAACTAAACAAAAAAAAAATCATCTAAACTAATTGGAATTATTGCTTAATTCCAATGTTTTGCATAAACACCTCCCTTTATCAATAGGCCAAATGTCCCTGAGTCCCTACATTTTCAGTCATTCCTGGCCTGCTTTGAGGAGACACTGACTAGGAACTAGTGAACTTGCTATGAATAGAAATTTTTAACCTGGATAAAACCTAAATATTCAACTAATCAAGTAGGTTCTCACCACCAGGTCTCTATGGTTGATATTCAGGGAAGACCCACAAACAATCTAAGTCCTTCCCTTGTGGTGCTCTCCCAGAGACCATTCGCATCATTATTTATGAAAGCGATACCATTATTCCAGATGTAATTTCTGGCTAAAAATTCAAGTATGTGACTTTATCAGACCTCACAAAATTAATAAGCATGAAGCAGAAGGGAATTAAATACTCAGTACAGAATTAAAATGATACATCCAAAAGGGCTATTAATTTTTGTCTATTGATGCATTTCTGGTAAATTTAACCTAAAATCTTGCTCTTAAGATAATAATATTAAAGAGGTGCAGAATCTATATTAGTTGCTAAACTACAAGATAGGTTTAAAAGACTATTTATAGCCTGCAAAGATGTTTAAGGAGAAAAATTAAGTGTTGAAAGTAACACATTCATTTACTCATCAAACTTTCAAAGCCTTCCTTAACCCACAGCTTATTCCTCTAAAAGCATTTGCAACACAACAAGCTGGATGTCATTCAGATATATTGATTTTGTTACAGAAATGCAGGTCATTGGTTTGATAGGCTTGTAAAATGCATGGGAAAAAAAAAAAACACCAAAGCACTTGCAATGTATGTCAATGATTATTAAAGAAAAACATGCGTTTCTGGAAGGCAGGAAGGTATCAAAACCACGGGGTAAAGAAAAACATGCAGATTAGAATCACAGGCAAATTTACTGATGTATTAATCCATCAATTAAACACCAGCCCTAATGTTCTCTTCCCTGGAAATTAGTTTAACAAATGAATCATCACTGAGAGGTGCAACATGGCTCACTGAATTCTGAAAATGTGATCATGTTTATCTTAGAAAGAAAACAGCAACCTAAAACATGAGTAATTTAATAAAAATTAGCTATTGAGAATGTAAAACACAGAAGTTACCATTGCTCCCTTTTCAACATGGAGTGCTATCTTCAAGGTTCCCCCTAACAGAGTCTTGTATTAGACAAGAACTTCAGATAATGGGATTTCCCCTCCTCCAGGCATTTCCTCATGTGTTAATGCTGGACTTCCCTGCCCAGCACATTTCTAACATGTTTTTAAGAAAAAATTCTTAACTGTTTTCAGGCACTACTCAAGAAATCTAAGAGCCTTACTTACCCTTTGGCATCAAAAAAATAAGATGCTCTGAGTGCCTGAATTTTAGGTATTTGAATTTTTTACTAGCTCTCATACCAGCTCCAGGGAACCTCTTCTCTGAAGGTAAGGGTGATTGTTTACAGCCACTAGGAACTGTCCTGGGATTTTTAGAAAAATATCAATGTGCTCTTAATTTCACAAATAATTAACATTTAGCAGGGCTTTTCTGGCTTTCTTCAGTTTGATCAAACAAAGGCACACTGAAATGTAAGTAGGATTCTGCGAGAATCTCCTCAACTGAACAATGTAACTCATTTTATATGCACAGGTTTTGAAAATCTTCAGTAAGTCAGTGTAAATATTCATAATTATAATGTCCTGATTGAAGTGACCAAACACACTCTATTTTTAGCTCCGTGTTGGAGTTATCTTCAGTTTCCTACAGAAATTATTTAATTATTCTTCCACTTATTTATCAGGTTAATACTTACAGTCAAGAGGTACATCCAGTGCAGAAATAATTTGGCACAGAAAGAGGACCAGGGAAGTTTTGCTTGTAGACATGCTCATCTTTTTCGTCATGATTTTAAGCTGTACTGAGTAAATCACACTTGAAGAATGAAGTTCAACTTCGTAAGACTAGATAGCTTGTGGTAGTTATGTAAATATAGACAAGAAACCTGATAAAAAAACCAAAAGAATGATATGCAGATATAATGGAGAGTTAAATGGTCACATGCATCTTAAAAATATTATGAAATACAAGCAGTCTAAATACTATATCTAAAGATAAGGGTTACACCATGCATTCTACTGAAATCCAAGAAATTCACAAGGTCATCTAGATCATAACACTTTCCTAAAGAAGCTAATGAAGAAATCCCACAACCTTATTGAACGGAAATACAAATACCTCTCCTAAGAAGGATAAAGCATCAGTCAGTCCATCTAGTTAAAAAAAGAGTATATACTAAAGATAACAGTCCTCTGAAGTAGATTTAGAGGATTACAGCTCTGAATGCCCACCTAGTCTCTCTTTCAAGCACCCTGCACCATTCTTGGGAAGAGGCATTTTAGGTATCTACTCCAATGAAAATATGTCAAGCCATGAATTTGCTAAGTAAACTGTGGAATCTTTCTGCAGCTTTGAGTTAGGTATCCCAGCTTCTCCCCACTTTGGAACTCTTTCTAATAAGGCAGCTGTGGACTGAATACACAAGACTTGATTAAGGTGCTAAGGTACTATCCTGAGTACTGTACCTAGGCTCCTACTTCTGGATATCTGGCTCTTCTCAAAACAGGTAACATCAAAATGCTTTGTCATTTCTAGCCTGAAACCAAAATATAATTAACTGTCAGCATATTCTCAAACACCCTTCTCCTCCTTTCCTATGTGACAAACTGCCAGTAATGAAACTTAAGTTCTTGGAAATCTGTTAGATTTCCCTCCTCAGCCAAGCATGAGAGATCACATTAGCCATGCAGAATGATTCTGGTTCCCTTCTTATTTTCTGCATTCAGGACCAAGCTCTAGCTGAGAAAAATGGAGGAGTGACAACTGCCTGCAAGCCCCATCAGCATCACCAGTGACCAAGAAAGAGCTGCGCAGCCCTAGAAATCCAAACGGTGCTTGCACAATGCATTCTCAGTAGATGAACATCCACTGAGAAAGTACCTCCCAGATGGATCAGGAAGTTCACAGTGATCAGCATTAATTCACCTTGAAGAGAACACTTGCTCAGCTCTGGCTACAGATATGAAACACAAAGCTATCCAGTCTACAAGGAGTTAAAGCTGCAAAGAAGCACCTGCTTTACAAATATTAAATTAAGATTTGTTTGTGCTTCCTGAAGTTACTTAAGCCAGTCTATGGTAAGAATTTCCCTCAATTTTCACATTACAGAAGAAATTATGCCTCTTAATTGCTGCTGTAAATTATCTTTCTCTTTGTACAGTTCTCTGAACGAGACTAGAATTAGAAACTAGAACTGAGGTGTGGAGCTCTATTTCTCATCCTAATCTAGGACATCAAACTCCTTGATTCTTACTGTCACTATCTGCAAAACAGATTTTTCTATCAAAATAAGAATATTCCAGTAGGTTAAAGTTCTAGACATGTACTATTTGGAGTTGCTGGGAACTACTGATTGGACAGGGCAAGTTGCTTATTGACATTCCAAACTATCTCTAGGACTGCATACTGTAATGTAATGACTAATTACTTATCATGGCAAATGAGAAAAATTATAAAACACATCAGAAGAGAGGACACCATAGTTCAGGCTTTAGCATAATTATTTATATAAATATAAACTGGAACTTCACAAGCAGTCAAGGTGGCATGCTAATCTACAAAACATTCAGAAAGGGGTTCAGACACCTAGCAGGAAAGCATGAAAAATACTCAGACTTTTCTAGAAAAACAAACTGAAATTTGCTATATTTTAAATAAGCACCCTAAATTACTGGGGTTGAGGTGGGAAAGGTGAGAAGTGCTTTCCTCATCCCATTTTGGCACATACAGTTTTCTACGCTCCTGCTGAAGTGAGCAAGGAGGAGTAGAGCTTCTGTCAAGAGTGCCTGAGAACACTCCAGCATGTTTCCTGCAACGAAGTGCTCTCCAAAAAAGCTGATTTTATTCCAGCAACCACAGCTGTCTGCTCTTCTCAGTTAAACTAGGTTCTCACCCTCTGTTCTCCTGATTAATATGCCATCTCTTCATTACAGTATCACTGCAATTATCAAGGTGCCCTCTCTGTGCCATGACCTGGGATTTACAGGATACTCTTTGAAGTACTGCACAAGAGAACCTTGACTTCTATTGTTTCTTCTCCATGCAACATTTCAGTTCTCCTTCTGAAACCCTGAAAACCTGATTATCCACTTTATTGTCTTGTTCTTTCGACATGTAAAATGAGTATTGCAGTGATTTGAGAGTATTGTAAAATCAAATTGCATTTGCTTTGAACAAGTACAAATGAATACACAAGCACTGGTGAATCAGGCAGGGGCAATTAAAATGATTGGGAAAGTAATACTCTTGAGAAATTGTCTCATATTGTCTACCTCTGCTGCTGCAAAGTTCCAGTTGGATACCAATTGAATCTGCTGCTGGGATGTTTGGGTATAATATGGGAATTCAACCTCAGAGAGCCCAAAGGTTTGCGACAGAATATTACTGAAAATGATTTTAGGTTTGTCAGCACAACTGGGTGCTCTTGTTGAATGTAGTCAAGATTAAATCTGGCATAATTTAGTATGAATACAACAGCTGCTATGTAGAACTAAACATTGCTTTGACATAACATTATCTGCTACAAAATAAGGACAGGCCTCTAAGCACAGATCAATGTAAAGGCTTCAATTGCAAAACTTGAAATATTTATATAGCAGATTGCCTTTTCCTCCAGATAATTTATTTACGATCTCTTGTAACTGAGACATTTTTTTCCTACCCTTTTCATAGGAAAACAAATATATTGTCACAGTTTGGTCAGGAGTTTGCTCACCAATTTGTACAAAATACGATTTTCTACACCTGCATACCTCTTATGTACCTAACAAAATGTCACTTGTTACGTCTAATGTGCTTCTTGATGAGATGCTGATTGTGACTAACAACATGGACTAAGGGTTGAAGCTATGGGATAGCAAACAGGAGTCCAGTTAAATAAAAATGCATAAGCAAAGTGCAATAGTATTTCATCATAAAGTATAATTTCAGAAGGCAAGGGTTTTATGTACGTATTACAAAAGAACCAGGATCAAGTGAGAGACATCAACCTTTTTTTCACTTGGGGGAAAAAAAAAACAAACAAGGAATTACTTTTTAAAAATGACCCACAGAAAGACACAATTAGAAGAATGAAGGCACCTGAGGTGAGCCTGAGGTAGACTATATGGCAGAAGGTCAAGACACAGTTGGTTCCCAGTGGTCTCTTCACTGGGACCATTTGGCTATAAACAGCAAAACACTGAAGAGCTAGGAAAAACAACATGTATATGGAAGGGATAATTTGGAAGGCAGAATTCAAGACTCCTTTTGTAAATCAAAAGGGACAAGGATCTCCTCAATTTTAAGAGCTCAAGAGCAAATGAATCACAGAATTGTTAAGTTTGGAAAAGACCTTTAGATCATCAAGCCTAACTATCAGCCCAGCACTGCCAAGTTCAACACTTCACTGTGTTTCTAAGTGCCACAGCTACATGTGTTTAATTACCTCCAGGGAGGAGAGCTCAACCACTTCTCTGAGAAGCCTCTTCCAGTGCTTCATAATTATTTCAGTAAAGAAACTTTTCTTAATATTTAATCTAAACCTTCTCTGGAGCAATTTGAGACTGTTCCCTCTTGTCCTTTTGCTTGCTGCTTGGGAGAAGACACTGGTACATCATGGGTTACATCCTTCCCTTCTACTGAAGAAGCATCCATCCTACCTACTCACTGACACTCCCTGAATTGTGTCCAGGCACCATAGAAGGACAATTGGTCAGGTCAGTATTTGCCAAAGAGAGTGCTATCAGCTGAACAGTATCCACGACTGTAGAGCAAACACCCACACACAGAGGATATTTTACTATACTATACCAGTACTGAGTAATACTGATTTCTGATTGGAATATTAATACAGACAGACACACTATCAATTGACACCTCAAAGGTGAGTCAATTGAGGCTCCAAATGCCAGAAAGGACACATTTTTCTTCTGGCTGTCTTCAACAGAAGCATACAACATGTTTAATTTCCTTGTAAGTGCTGCTGCAATATTTCTTTTTTAGGATGTAAGAGTGTAAGGAAGTGTGTTTACTGAAATTCGATCTACTCCAAAGTTAGACAGCATTTTCTAAACGTAATATTGTTTCACAGAGATTTGATGCATCACTGATTATGCATATCTACTCAATTATATTATTTTTAAGACAAAAAGTTCTTTAGAAATGTGAATGGAAACCAAGGTCAGTGTAAGAAATGTGAAAAGGTAATTAAATTGCAAGATAGAACAACTGGAATATTTCATACACATTAGGGGAAAAAAGCATTATCTTCTATATAAACATGATTAAATTAATGCAGTACAAGTTAGACACTGGAGGTTAGAGAAACATTATTACTTAGCAAAAAACTCCCTCTGCTTCATTTGTCTAATGCCTCTATAGTGAAAGAGAGACATAATTAGAATATAGGAAAAATAAATAGTTTTCAAGGAAATTTGTTTCATAGCAGTCTTATATCCGCAGAAACATGAAAAGCAATTTTAAATGGCATAAATGTATTTAATGATTTGTACATTAAAAAGAAGTGTTGAAGATTATAATAAAAAAGCACAAAATGCTCGCTTTTGAGGACAACAGCAATACCCTTGTCACTTAATGGAAGGTCTTTACAGGACTTACGTGGTTTACACAACTATGCTAGCTATGCAAGTATTAATAAGATTATTTAAAATATTTTTGAACCAATGGTTTAAAATTTCACCCTTCTTTTTAGGTTATCTAATATTTGCAATAATAGGCCACATAAAAACCACTAATTATAAACAAATATTTAATTAAAATATTTCAAACAGAAATAGATAACAATGCACTTAGTGTTACACTACGTAAGTGGCACAGACACAGCACTACTAGAAACAATAATGCTTTATAACAAGAATAATTCTAACTGTTTTTATGGAGGTAGTATGACATAATAGACTAAACACCCAGGTCTGTGCTGACAGACCCAAGTAGTAGTCAAAATTCTGCTCTTGAATAACCTTGTAGTCAATTCAGTCCCAACTGGTTTGCTCCCATCCATCTCTTACCTATTAGATGTAAATTATCCAAGTTATGGTCTATTTCTACATAGCTGGTCTTAATCTACTTAGCACAGGACACATAGCTTTAGAGTGTCTGAATAGAGGTGTCAATAAATAGAAATAATTTTTTAAACTTTCTAAAAGCACACCGCATTAGAACTATTTCTCATTCTTTAGAACCCTGGAAAACACCACACTGCTTTCCTCCGAGTTTTTAATTTGTCACAATCTACTATAAATCTATCCTTTAAAGTCATCAGGAAATACTAAATCATTTTCTGTGATCTCCTCTTTATGAAGCTTAAGCCCATTGCTTTGGATTTGGCTACACTGTAAATATTATAGGGATATCCATTTAAAGAGAACTGGATGAAAAATAAACTACACAGACAGAACTCCTGAATTCAACAAGCTCTCCTCAGGACTAATTCAGATGCTTCAGCTACTTGTTAGGGTTAGATGCTTGAAAATGGCACTTAGCCATTTTCAAGCTATTTTGACAAAGGCAGATGGCCTTGTGTGCCACACTCTAAATGTTCTCAGCAGTTCTATATACAGCAAAAAAATCATCAGCCTGGTTACACTCCTGAACTGCCTCTACACTCAGCATTACTGTTTTGGCTCTGAGAATGTACTTAAGCATTCACAGTGGTCTCCTTACTTTCCACAATCCAGACATAATTTACAGTCTCTCTACTGTGACTCGATTTTCAACTATGGGAAAGCCACTTAGTCCATGAAACTTCTTTACTGACAATCCTATATAAAGACCTGCCAACTGGTTTGTTATTCATCAAAGTCTGGTCTGTTTCGTTACATAGTTCTATTCATCTTTTTATTAATTGGTTTCACGTGGCAGTAAGCCAAATGCTTTTCAAAGTCATCTTACCATCATCTTACCAAATGCATAATTTTACCAGATATTAAAAGATTAAAATCAAGTTTTTGTAAATCATTTGTTTTACAAGCTCTACTTTCCATAAAACTCTGAGCAGAATCAATTTTACTCAAGGCTTTTAATTCCCTATCAGCTGAGTCCCCAATCAGCTTTTTCCATATGTTCACTGTGATTTATATCAGGCTATACTTACCCTGCTCAATCTGCTTGTCTATTCTGAATCTGGGCAGAACACCAGCTATCTCCCAGTCTTAAGGAACATATTAAAAACGAAAACCTGTGAACCAGATATCTTCCCCACTGGCTCCTGTGGAGCTCACAGGTAGGCCCATGACACCTAGACTTGCTAAATTACATAAAATTATGTATCTTCAACACATAGCATTCAATATCTACTAATGGTTACTATGACTAAAGAGGCTTTCCATCCTAATATGATGCATCATAATTTTTCTTCCAATTAATCATGTTACTTATAATAATATAACAACACCAGAAAACAGTGTTTCTAAGACTTGGTCCTATTAAAAAAACCCAAATATTTGCCTGCTTGTCTCCACCATGGAAATGACCAACACATCTGCCATGAGAAAATGCCTAAAATTTCATAGCTGCTAACTGGATCTCTTTGGTAGATCACTATGAACACTGGGATGCAGATAAAAAAGCAGAGACAGGGGTCCTTAAAAATTCCACTCTTATTTCAACTGTCTGGTCAAGAAACACAATCTATGAGCACAAAAAAAAAAGCAGGGAAAAAACCTCCAAACAACTAAGCGCAGAGGTCAAATATCTAATTAAGGGCAACAGGTAAGCCTGTAAATTCAGTCATGTGTGACAGACTTGAATCCTTAAAGCAGCCACTTAGAGTTGACTTTTAAAACACTGGAGCAAGGCTAATCTGTGCTTTTACAGTTGTCTTACATATTCCCTTAAGGGCTATATTGGATTTGGCCCTTTTGAGGATTTAAACAGAGCAGCACTTACTTTTTAGGTCCTGCTCAGCTTAAATGATAAACTGCTTTGGCTGGGGTGACTATAGACATGGCCAAGCAAAGCTGTGGATAGCCCTCAAATAGGTAGGTAAGCCTAGTAAGCCTGGCATGTTTAGATGCTCCCAGAATCAAATCAGCATCTGAACAGCACTTTTGTATTGCAAATTTAAACAGATGTCTAGGTCTTGCTTGGGTCCTTTCTGGTGTCCTAAATACTTGACTGGATTCAGATTCTCTTACCTTTTTAATCCCCTCATGTAAAAATGATGGAATAGAGCATAGAACTAATGGTATAGTGACACCTATTTCAGCAGTTCTTTAGAGTCATTACAGCCTGAACAAATACACATCATCTCTTATGCATGTGTACATACTTTACTGTCTTTCAAAGACTTGGTTGAGATGTTGGAGTTGAGTGTAATTTTGCAAATCTGCTGCTGATGATGATCTACTCATGCTGAAGACCATGAGTTTACAAAGGAGGGTGTGAAAATGTAACTTGCATAAATTTAGGGAGCTAGTTTGGCTTGAAGTAAATCACTAAATATGGAGATCAAGGAGAGGAAAGATTTCTGCTTAATCATTAAAATTCTCAGTAAGTTAGAAAGAATTCAGAGTAAGTGAGAGAAAATAAACTAAGAAAACACATTTTCACAGCTTGTGGATGGTAAAAGCAGGTACCTAGATGATGCTATCATTAGGATAGTTCTTCATGCTTTGACACTTTTAGAGCATGCAAATGATCTTGTCGCTCTTTAAGTACAAATAATTCAGCAGAAACTTCAACAAGGAAAACATTTTCAAGAAGCCCATCTCTTTCCCTCTGAAGGTTTTGCAATAGAATAAAACAGTGCTTATAAGAAAAAATATCAATGTATCATCAGCCTGCTTTCACAGCCATACCATAGTGAAGTGGTGAGTGGAGCCATACCCTGAGTGAGGACTCCCAGTTCAGTTTCTTGTAACTATGCAAAGAGGATGCTCAGCTGAAATAGTCCCTGAAATATTAATTTCTTTACCTGGGAGATGTGATAAAATGGACTTTTTTTTCTATTTTCCTAATTTTTTTCTACCCATCAAAATTCAGTGCAGGGGTTTCAGAGAGCTACCTAAGGAGAAGGTAATACATTCTGTATTACACTGGTTTTATTATCTTCTTTGGATCCCGACAGCTAACCCCAAAAGCACTGACCATCCAGAAGTATTCCTGCAATCCTGGAGATACTCTTGAGAAAACCATGCTGTGCAAAAGAGCAGGATCTGATTCACAGACTGGGCAACTCCTCCCTTGGGGAAGTAGAGCAGAAACCACTAATACTGGCATGAAATGCTGGAATAGTTATGCTAAAGAGGAGGTCACTCAGAATAGGGACATTGCCAGAAAAGGAGGACTAAGGCATTCTGTCAGATATAAAACCTTAACAAGTACATGAACAAAGGAGGGTAAACAGTGCAGAAGGAATAAACTGTACCAACTCCAGCCAGCTGCCCTGGGTACATTTTTTGGTGATGGGCATTGGGAACTAGCCACCTACGTGCAACACCTATTTAACAGGTAAAAGTTAGCCTGTTTGCTCATTTAATTTTAAATAATTCTGTTAAATTAGTTACAATTACACCTGTTATCTGCCCACCATTAAAAACTGAAATGAACAGAGAACTGTGATACAAGCACTTCAACACTATAGAAATTTTCTTAGCTTTCTCTCTAAAAGTGAGACTTGATAATCTTCACATTTATTATAGCTATGCAAATCAAGCCTGTTCCTGCTTTATACAGCACTAATTCATACTGCCACTGCTCCCAACAGAATTATGTGAGACCTATGTAAATGAACCAACTTATAATTTGTTTGCAGATATCACCAGTGTTGTGGTACATTTCATAACCAGGTCGCTACACTCAGGAATGCTGCTGAGCACCATATGTGAAGGGGTGAATAGTGTCCTAACAATGGTTAGAAAGAATTTGCCTATTTCAAGACTTTCTGAAAGTGATTTCTGAAGTGATTTTTACCACATGTTTAAATGAGCAACTCTAATTTCTCCTCACTCTCAAATAATTCATAACAACTCAGAAAGTTCTGATTAACTTCATCACCATTAGAAAACCTGCCTGCTGCAGCTAGACACCTCAATTCTATAGATAAAATTAAGCAGGGAAGATTGGAATTCAGTTTTTTTTTTTCTCTGCTACCTTTGTTTTTCTTTTTTTTTCTTGAACCTCCTCCAGCTCTAGTGAGGGCACATCTGGAATGCTGTGTCCAGTTCTGGGCTACTCAGAACAAGAGAGACATGGGATCTCTGGAACAGGTGCCACAGAGGGAGACAAAGATAGTTAAAGGGCTAGAGCATCTCTCTTATGTGTCAAGGCTGAGGGAGCTGGGCCTGTTCAGCCTCGAGAAGGGACAACTGAGAGCATTAATGTTCACGGAGCATTGGAAGTTGATGGAGCAGATCATCTTGAGTGCCATCATGTGTCACATACAGGACAACCAGGGGTTCAGGGCCAGCCAACAGGGATTTACGAAAAGCAGGTCCTGCTTGAGCAACCTGAGCTCCTTGTACAACAAGGTGACCCACTTAGTGGATGACGGAAAGGCTGTGAATGTTGTCTACTAGACTTCAGTACGGCCTTTGATTACTGTTTCCCACAGCATTATCCTGGAGAAACTGGCTTCCCACGGCTTGGATGGGCATACTCTTTGCTGAGTAAAAGCTTGGCTGGATGGCTGGGCTCAGAGTGGTGATGAATGGCAGTGAATTGGCAGGCAGCCACCAGTGGTGCTCCCCAGGGCTCAGTATTGGGGTTCATCCTGTTCAGTGCCTTTATCAGTGATCTGGACAAAGGGATCAAGTGCACCCTCCGTGAGTTTGCAGGTGACACCAAGCTGGGTGGGAGCATTGATCTGCTGCAAGGAAGGAAGGCCCTGCAGAGGGATCTGGACAGGCTGGATCGATGGGCTGAGGCCAATTGCATGAGGTTCAACAAGGCCAAGCGCCAGGTCCTGCCCCTGGGTCACAACAACCCCAGACAGCACTACAGGCTGGGGGAAGAGTGGCTGCAAAGGGGCCCCGTGGAAAAGGATCTGGGAGTTTTGGCCAGCAGCCATTTGAACAGGATCCAGTGTGTGCTCAGGTGGCCAAGAAGGCCAGTGGCACCCGGCCTGTATCAGCAATTGTGTGGCCAGCAGCACCAGGGCAGCAATTGTTCCCCTGTATTCAGCACTGGTGAAGCTGTACCTTGAATCCTGTGCTCAGTTTTGGGCCCCTAACTACAAGCAAGACATTGAGGGGCTGGAGTGTATCCAGAGAAGGGCAATGAGGCTGGTGAAGGGTCTGAGCACAGATCTGATGAGGAGCTGAGGGAGCTGGGGCTGTTTTGGCTGGAGAAAAGCAGGCTGAAGTGGAACCTTATGAAAGAAGGTTGTAACAAGTTGGAGGTTGGCCTACTCACCCAAGGAACATGAGATAGGACAAGAGGAAATTGCCTCAAGTTGTGCCAGGGGAGGTTTAGATTGGATATTAGAAAAAATTTCTTCACTTCAAGGGCAGTCAAGCACTGGAACAGATTGCCTAGGGAGGGAAGTGGTTTAGTCACCATGCCTGGAGGTATTTAAAAGATGTGTACACGTGGCACTTTGGGACATAGTTTAGTGGTGGACTTGACAGTGCTGCATTAATGGCTGGATGTGATGATCTTAGCGGTCTTCTCCAACCTAACCCATTCCATGATACTATTATTTTGTAAAAATGAACATTTTCAGTTCACAGCAGGGTAAGTACCTTGGATCAAAACTTTGGAAGCACAGATGACATTTTGGATGAACCAGCACTGCACTTGTTATTACTTCCCCCCACAGTCTACTGCTATCCAGAAAGCTTTCCATTTATTACTATACTTTTCTTCTTGTTTAGAAGAAACTATGTGATTTTAGTAGGTTTTACTGACACTATTAAACCACATCTGTTCAAATGGATAGACCCCTGTTGTTATGTTATTTCAGTGGAAAGACTTCAAATAACAGATATAGTTTACTAGAATTCATATTTTTAGTATTTATCCTTCCTTTTGCCAGGGTTATTCAATTAAATCTGTGACTGGCTTCATCTGGCGTAATTAAATCTTGGTTTGATTGAGATGTGTTCTATCTTTGCTGCAGCTGATTCTGCTAACTTTCTGTTCTCTAGCCATTTTCTTGTATCTTCATTATCAAAGGCCGAGAAAAGAGAATTTATTCAAAAATATAAATGAAGGTCTATTTTTATGCATTTCACATTTATGTAAATATGAAAAATTTCTCTGTTAATATGATGTTAAAGGATTAGTATGGCTTTTAAATGAATGTATTTTTTAGTTTAATGTATCAAAAATAAAACCCGGCGGCTTAATTCTCACAATAAATCTTACCTCTCTAATAGAGTTTAAAAACATCATTAAAAGCCTGAAACCTAAATGGGATGTACTAACCTACATTTCCATGCTGTTACTCTTTCATTTGAAATACATTTTATACATTAGGAATATTTTCAATTTCTCATTTAAAAGAATCAGAGAAGGCATTTAACACCA
Organism: Agelaius tricolor; assembly: GCF_023055355.1. Lineage (NCBI taxonomy): Eukaryota > Metazoa > Chordata > Aves > Passeriformes > Icteridae > Agelaius > Agelaius tricolor. The sequence goes on from NW_027269263.1 coordinate 42,042,314, forward strand.
CTGAAATAACGTAATTTCAGGTGCAATTTAAGCAAGCAGAATAGAACAAAGCAAGTAACTGAGCCTGAGTATGCCTTTTTATAAAATCATTAATTTAAACCTTAAGGGTAAAAAAAGCTCATTTATTCATCAAGAAGTTAATCCAGTTTGTTCCCTAACTAGGAACATTTTTTTTTCTTTTTTTTGTATGTCTATGCTATTCATTAATGAAACAAAAAAAAATTCACCCAGGACTTCAGATATATTATGTCAGTAAACATTACATTTTGATGTAAAAATTTACATTGTTCACAGAATCATTTGAATTTCACATTCATATTACCACTGAGGAGATAAAGGGAATTTCTTTCATATTGCCGTGTTCACTACTATTTTCTTTGACCGTTTTAAAACTGATTTATTCTTTACATCAAAATCTCAAATGCAAACAGCACACATTGCAAGAACAGTATTTTTTTTGTGTAAATACTATTCTAAGCATATATGATATCCTTCCACAAAATACTAGATATTGAATTACAGAAAGATTCTTCAAGGTGAAGGAAAAAGAACATTGCAAGAGGAAAACACAATACAAAATCCAAAAATAACAAAAAAAAACCTCTTGAAATTCTGTATTTAGTACTGCAAAAGCACTTCACTACACAACTTGTAAACCAGACTGTAAATCAGTACTAGTAGACTGATAAGCATATTGTTTTATCCACAATAGAGAATGAGTACATTTAATGGTTCAAAAATAAAAAGAGCTTATTTACATATATAATATTTGTATTGCACAATGAGGCTTCCAAAGTAATACCTGCTTGTTATGACAGTATGTCTAGGCAGAGTAATGAAGTAGCACTGAAATGAATTGAATTCCTATTTCATTAAAAGGCACTGGTTTATAACTATGTATACATCTTCTTTCCAAACTGCCATTTTTTCCTAAGCCAGGTTATTTGCTCAATTTCTAGACATACACAAAAAATTAAAATCTAATTTCTCTTCAATTACCTAGATACACTAAGAGCAATTTCTCACAGCACAACTATTAAAAATTATTTCATTCAATTTTGCCAGATCTAACCTTTTTTGCAGTTGTAACATCTAATGCACCTTTTTCGTGCAAAAGCAGTATCAAATATGAACATTTCAGAAAGAAAAACTCAAGAAACTATAACAGTGAAGGCATCGTAAAAGTGAAAATAAATCACTCCTCATTAACTTTGATTACTTCAAACACTTTGCTATGCTTTATAGTTTTATAAATTACCTTACTCTTTGAGGCAATTTTCAGTCAATCCAGTCATAGTCAGAATAACAGTGCATCAAGGCAGCTTGTCAGTTAGACCCTTCTCCTTCACACATCTTGAAATATTGATCCTTCAAAGAAAATACAAAGGACTGTTCACTCAACTCTCCAGCAACACCTGCAGGTAATACAACCATATTAACATAACACTATTTTGGATTTCAACACATAAAGAAAGAAAAAATTGCTATAAATCAACATTAAAGGCCAAAATTATTTTCTCAGACATGCTAATTTGAATTGAGAGGAGAAGCTGTTGTCCCAGGATTTTTAATTTTACATTAAATTGTCTTACTGCTTATACACCAGAGAAACTGTATTTAACTAAAACCAGAAAGTACTCTTTAATCTTTAATATATAATTAAATCTTGGTGGTTTTTCAATTTATCCAGAGATATAGTACCTCTAAAAACTGTGCTTTGTTGTATTCATTTTAATCAAATGTTATTTTAATTGGGTCTGTAAGGACATGTAGAAACTACTGCACCATAGGGAAGAAAGTAATTTTTGATCTTCTATTCTTACATCTCTGAAACCAGCCTGGTTTGCAGTCTCACCTTTAACTTCCCTTCAGGCATTGTACCCTAGGATTCCACAGCTTCAATTCCCAGTTGAGATTTGCTCAAAAGAATAATGTGTCTCAAAGCAGTACTTCTGGAAATCAAATCAAAACATATGGAAATGGGGATATCTTACCAATTTTCCATATGATCTATGGGAAGAAGTCAAAACCTAAGGTAGGGCTCCTGGGAAATGCTTCACAGACCACGTGGACATAGCACAAACAAAAAGGCAGCCCTACCCACCAGGTAGGTTCCTGATGTTTATGAAGGTGCCACCATATGAGCACATTACAGAACTGGAGGCCCTCCTTCCAAAAAGGAGCAAGAAATCAAGACAAGACCTTCCTTAGACAAGCAGTTGTGAATGGACTGCATCCCTCCTTCCCCAATCCTGATTTTTCCTAAGCACCATTCCCTCTAGAAAACAGAGAGGGGCTGCCTTTCCTTCCTTCACAAAACCTGTAAGCTAGCCAGCACCACCAGACTGATAGAAAAGCTATTCTCCACCCTGCTGAGTGCAGCCACCTATGACAAGAAAGGGTGATGGGAAATAAAGCCCATCATGGGAAAAAAACTCAACCAGACCTTGAATAAGAACAGTCTACCTCATACTGAAGAAGAGGGTTTGAGACATGGCTTTTCTTACAGTCAGAATAATAAAATAATAAATCAATAATACACTCACACAGAAATCAGTTACAATAGCTAAATCTGGCTGGCAAATCCAGGCTGCAAAATTAGGGCTGCCCCTCTCCTGGTCCTCCTTCTTTCCTTACAGGAACTTGACTCAAGCTGTTTCACTGTAATCATTTGAGAAGTAGTTGACCAGTTTCTAGCCTAAACAACAAATTACATTCATAACTATACTCTACAATTCAGTTAGGTTCAAATTTTCCAGGCAACATTTAACTTGAAATTAAAAGCTTCACTTTCCTGTCAGAGTCAAATTTAAGGCAGCAAATCAACTTTCATCTCTTAATGCATGAAAACAGTGTTTCTCATTCAAGACATATTAAAAAGTTCTAAGGATGGGGGTGTGGGGAACGCATTGAGGTTTTCTACATTTGTGGCTTTGGTTGGGGTTTTCTTTCATTTGTTGGGGTTTTGCACTGAGTTTTATGCAGAAATGAATCAAATTTTGAAAGGGGTTATATAATGTTGGCTGCCTGTGCAGCAGTAACTAGACAGCAATGAGAAAAGAAACCATTGCAAGATTCCTCTTCCTGGAGGAAAAAACCAGAAAACAGGCATCAAAATATTCAGGGATTTTCAGCATATGAATACTTTTCCTATAAACCTGAATAGCAGAAAAAGGAAAAAATCTGTGCCTTCTTTAAGAGTCATATCTTAAAGAGTTTTGGTTTTCTCACATTTGAAATGCAAATGGAACCCAAAGGCAACAAGGCTTTTTGTACCCCATATCATTGTTTTAAAAATGTGTACAAGTTTTCACAGCGCATCACAGGGATCTCTGTGTTCATACTCATGTCGCATTTTTAACTTCACAACTCATTCTGTAACAGGAACTGGTTTCTTTAAAAAGGAGTCACTTGGAAGCATTGTCCATGAAATCATGGAGAGGGTAAAGATGAAATAAGATCTTTTCTCACTCTTCTTTAATCTTGATGGTGAGTTCCCAGCATAAGACTGGGTCCAACAGTTTAAATGAATTTTCACATATAATGCTTGCTGCTGGGTTGTTGCCAGGTAAGATCATAAATTTCTGCTTAATTAAACCACATTCCTTTTTTTTCCACAGCAGCTGATAATCTTGGCTATTTTCAATGCTGCAAGATGTATTCACATCAGTACATGCTGGGAAAAGTATGATACACCTTTTATTTAATGTCAAAAACCAGTATTTCCAGATGTAAAATCAAGATTGGCACGACCAAGACTCTCTGAACTTCGCACATAAGCTTTCTCACATATTTAATCAGAGAAAGTTTACCTTAAGTCATTACACTGGTTTGGCAGAGATATTGAATGTCACGGGGAAAACAGAAAGAGGAAGGAAAGTCTCAAATATTTAAAATGGACAGAAGCGTAGTTAAACTATTTTTTAACAAAATGAATCACTTCAGTGTATTTGAGTCAAGACACCTGCACCAAAAAACTCCACCCCTTCAAAAATCTGAGTTCAAATAAAATAAAAACAAATAAAATTAAACCTGAACAAACTTGAGTGCTGGGTCTATAAATGAACTCATCTATACAACTGGCTTTGCTACTATAAAAGCATTAAGGACCAGGTTAGAAAAGTAGTTTCCCCTTTATTTGCCAGCAATCCTGTAATCTCTTGATCATTGAAGTACTTTATCAGAAGGTACTTTTCAGTACTTAAATCTTTCATATACCCTAAAGAACTCCCAGTATGAAAAAAGGAAGCTTCACAGAGACTTGAACAATGACTTTTCTTCTTTGGGTGGCTGGGTGGAGTCACGGAATTATGTAGGGAAGTTATTTCCACAAATTAAAACAGAACCTTTGTGTGTGTGTGTGTGCGAAGGGGTAGAATTAGGGCCACGCATTCACTGGCTATACTCCCTTCTTTTTGCAACAATAGACCTTAGTGGTCTCTCCAGCATTTCCTTTTACTTAAATGAAAAAGCTGGTACTTTATTTAAGGGTGGATTTTCCCACTAGACTTGCTCTGATCTAAAGAGAAGTAGCTGTCAAGAAGACATGAAGAGGTCCTGAGCTCTTCTGCTCCTCACTGCAAGCTCCCACCCTCTCCCTTCACATTTAAGAATTGTAGCATCCCGAGAGAGCTACGTCAGTTCATTGATCCAAGAGACAGCAAACCTCTGCAAGAAAAGATTAGGTTTTGACATGACAGGGATTTCCTCAAAGGAACTACCTCTTTGGGATAACAGCCTGAAATTAAACAGGGTAAAGCAGGATGTGAAACTGTATTCCCAGCCTAAGTCGCCATGGATGTGAGGTGAATGCAATAATGACATATTCCCATCACTCTACGCTGACTCTGTTCCTTCCTACTTAAGCATTGGCAAGGAATACTCTGCAAAGCCAAGGACAATTCCTTCTAAAGTAGAGTCAAACATCTGAAAACTGATATGCAATATTAATTAAAAAATCAAATAAAGATCCTAGTATCTCTGACTTAATCCATTTGACGCAGTGAACAGTGAGTCAGTAACATCCACTGATTTTTCAAATCACTACCAAGTACATAAAAGTTCAAATATGTTCCTCAAAGACAGCCTTGCAAATAGGCTTTTTTTTCACCTACTTTGCTATGGCAAGAACTTCTCAGAATTGCAGACTTACTACTTTCCCAAGGAATTCTGTCACAGTCTTCAAATTTTGTTTATGCTTGGCTTTTTCATTCAGACTAATCAGCCATCCAATATTTTGAACTGCTGATTATTCTGAATGACTTTCATTCAGACATTCTTTTCCATGACCTTCAGCAAGGACACAGTTTCTCCAGTGTCTGGGATTCACAGCCATACTTTCTTTTTAAACTACTTTTCACTATAGCATTCCATTTCCTTCCAGATTGTAAAACTTTCAGGTTTAAATACATTCAACTGCTGGATGTAACAAACAATCCTACAGTAATCCTAACATGAAAAATCCTGCACTAACATTTCTACCTCATAGAAAACTGACTTCAGTTGTAAAAATTTGGCTAAAAAGAGCACTAACTTGGACTGAGTTCTACTTTATTTATATCACTTCACATGCACAGAATTGTACTATCCTCAGCAGAATTTCTTCTGAAGCACACAGGGAAGAAGAGAACAGAATTGAATCTCCTGCCTTTACATACTTTGTGACATGTCTGTATCACAACAGCAGAGCAATCCATAAAGTCTGTACAGATTTTTCTCTCACCATGCCTCAGACACTTTTCATAAGATGCCATAAATTTCACTGTACATTTTTATTAAAAAACACTGACATTTTATTTTCCCCATCTTTATGATTCAAAGCATGTCTTTGTATTTCTTTCTAATGAGTTGCAGCATTGCTCCTAGTGTAGGCTGTTAGATATGTGAATTTTTAATTCTGAAGAGAAGCAATATATTCTGCAGACTCCATAAGTCATGTAAAAAGAAATGTCAAACCTTTATTGGATTTCCCTGAGTTTTATATCCACCAACCTTTTAAATCGTACTTGAATAAATTAGTGCATTTGGTTTATCAGGAATAAAATAATTCAAGAAAGGGTAGGCAACTACCATACACCAATGTATGCAGTTTTCTGCAAAATAATTCTAAAATAGTATCATCCTTCATATACATTTAACAGAATGCATTTTATAAACTGCATAAATTTTGTATCTGAAGGCTTTTATTTCTAAAGATAGGAAAATTATGACTAAGACACTCGATCATATCTGAGAAGCTGTGGCAGCCCAGTTAAGTTCCCACTCACTGGAAAGGAGGAGATTTAAACCTCATTTTTACAAAAGGAAACAAAGGAAAACCCAAGGAACCACAGGCCAGTCAGTCTCACTCAGTGCTTGCCAAGACCGTGGAGAGCAGAATCTCCAGGAAAGAATATTGAGAGACATGGATGGTAAGGAGGTGATTGGTGACAGTCAACACGGTTTCACTAAGAGAAAACTGCCTCACAAACAATAGGATGACAGCATCAATGGATAAGGGAAGAGCAACTGACATCATCTCCCTGGATTTTGTGAAGCATTTGACACTGTCCTTGCACTGTCCTGCATCCTTGTCCCTAAACTGGAGATAAATGGATTGATGGATGGACCACTCAGTGGATAAGGAATTGGCTGGATGGCCACATTCAGAGAGATGTAGTCAATGACTTGATATCCAAGTAGAGACCAGTGGTGTACCTCAGGGGTCAGTTCTGGAACCAGGACTGTGTCACATCTTTGTCAGTGACACGGACGCTGCCATTGAGTGCACCTCAGCAGGTCTGCTGGTGACACCAAGCTGTGTGGTGTGGTCAACTGTGGCATTCACATTTTCTGGAAAAATCCTGAGCGAAGGGATTTTTCCAGAAAATGTGAATGCCACAGTCAACATGCTGGAGGGAAGGGCTGATACCCAGAGGGACCTGCACAGGATTGAGTGGGGGGGTCTGTGCAAACCTCATGAAGTTCCACAAGGCCAAGTGCAAGGCCCTGGGTCAGGGCAACCCCAAGTACAGGCTGGGCAGAGAACAGACTGAGAGCAGGCCTGAAGAGGTCTTGGGTGTGCTGAAAAGCTCAACGTGACCTGGCAATGAGCACCTGCAGCCCAGAAAGCCAAACGTGTCCTGGGCTGCATGAAAGTAGCATGAGCAGCAGGGCAAGGGAAGTGATTCCCCCCTATTACTCTGCCCTCATGAGACCCCTCCTGGAGTGCTACATGCAGGTCTGGTGTCCCCAACACAAGAAAGATGTGTCTCTGTTAGAACAAGTCCAGAGGATGGTAACTAAGATGATCAGAGGGCTGGAGCACCTCTCCTATGAGGACAGGCTGAGAGAATTGGGATTGTTCAACCTGAAGAAGAGAAGGCTTTGGGGAGACTTACAAGTTCCCCTAAAGGGGTCTAAAAAAAAGCTGGAGAGGGACTCTATAAGGGCAAGTATTGACAGGACAAGGGGGAGTGACTTTAAACTGGAAGAAGGTAGGTTTATATTGGATATTGGGAAGCTATTCTTTACTGTGAAAATGGTGAAGCATTGGAACAGGTTGCCCAGAGAAGTGTGGATGTCCCCATCCCTTAGGTGTACAAGGAGAGGCTGGATGGGGCTTTGAGCAATCTGGTCTAGTGTAAAGTGTCCCTGCACATGGACCTTTCCAACCCAAACCATTCTATTTTTCTATAAAAATTATGGTTTAAGTAATAAAGTTACTAACATTATATACTTATAAAATTAATAATATATGTGTGTGTGTATATATATATGCACACGTATACATATCAAAATGATATTTAGTCCATCCTGTCACAAATTAGAGCTATATTTCTCAACATAATGAGAATTTGTTGCTCTGATGAGTACACTTTAAAAAACCACCCTCACTGCAATTTCTGTGCTCACTGAGTCTTAAATACTTCTGGCACAACACAGCTTTTCCATTTGCACACTAGTTTGCAAATTATATCATTGCTACCCAATAATCAAATCAGCTATTGAAAAGGAATATGAAAAATTATATTTAAGGTATTTATGGAAAAGGGGTGCAAACAAAGACAGATCATTGACAGAAAATTAGTTAGGTTAATATATTATTCTGGAATGTGACAAAGAGGGAGAATTAACCCAACATTCTCCATCAGAACTCATTGAGGTAATATCAGAATTTAAAATCTATTTTTGTCAAAAAACTAAACTGTGTGCCATGTTAAAGAAAAGCTCATAGGAGAATAAAGATTTGCAGAAGGTTCTGGCTACTAATTTCATTTCAACTGTTGGTATCCTTTTAGGAAGAAAAAAAAGAAAAAAAGAACTTTCAAAACACTGTCAATACAGTAAAAGAAGACAAATACTTCTTTTGGCATGAATGCTGGCCAAGAGGCATCCCACTGTGTAGGTTATTCCAAAAAGGATATTTTAAAAACATATTTAATTCATCTATGAGAGTCCAATGTAGCATTCTTTCAAAAATTAAGCCAGTGCTATTTTTGTGCTCAAAGCTTCATGGTCTTTTCAGGCAGCACCCTGATGGAGCAGCTCACTGCCTCCACTTTGCCCAGGCCATTGACACTTTTCAGGTTCTGTTTAAGCTTCTCCCTCTCTTTCAGCATTGTCAGTGTGAACACACATGCCAGCTGTCATCTCTTCAAATCTGTAGGAATCCTTTATTTGTTAGGAAGTTTCTCTGTAGAGAAATGTTTCTGAGTGGAAAAGCATTTAGCTCAGTTTAGCTCTGTCAAGAAAAACTGCAGTAGCTGAGTCAGTCTATCAGCATCAGGAAGCTCTCTCATAACAATAAATAACCATTTATTTTGTTCTCTAAAGGTACACAGGTACTTTAGACATGAAAAAAGTACCACATGCGTTATTAACAATACTAGAAGGATGTCAATGGGCACAAGAACTTTCACAGGAAGTTTTCTACTAAGCCAGCTGTAGGTTTAAAGGTGCTGTACTCCGAAATCCCAAATTAATTTATACATGATCTTACTGACTACAGAATGCAATGAAAAGCACGTTAATGTTTCTTGATGGAAGAAAGCACATTTTTTGTACAGAGGTACTGGCAGTGACAGTAGGTAGAGCCTTGCCATTTGACAGAGTGCAGTGCAGTAGGTAGACACAAAAGAGACTTGCTACTGTTCCCAGAGAGTCTGCCCATCCTTTTTTCTACACTATCATGATTTGGTTTAAAGGAATTACAAAACAAAAGTTTTTGGTGAGTAATTAATGGATTAATTTTTTTTTGTATTTTGGCAGGCAGAATCTTCAATTTCTTCTGTTATCTTGCCATTAGATTAGGTCAGTATTTTCCTTACAAAACTTGAGTAAAAATTTTAACATGAGAAGAATATATCATTTCAAAACAATTTTTTCCTTTTTAATTCATGTCTGCTTTGGTGGCATTTCAAAACCTAATGAATATACAGACAGATGACTAGACGACAGATTTCAAAGAACTGTTTTTGCTTTCTGTGGATAAACATTTGATGGTTTTCTTGCAGAAATGGGTTTCCTGAATAACACTTCATAGAAATTCAACAAAAAGAAAAAGAATTTATACTGAAAAGCTGTAAAAGCCAAAACTACATGAACTGTAATTATTTTAGAATCCAAGTGGCCGTCAACTTTTGTATATCCCAGTCTTTATTGTTTTGTTCTAGAACTGTACACTGTCATTATCTATTCTTTCAGCAGTATTAAAAGGCTTTACAAACTGCTGATTCTCAGTCATTTACTCTCTGGTGAAGCCAGAGAGCTTTAAAACATTATCAGACCACATCACATATCAAAAGACACTTAGCTTCTGCAAAAGAGGGTTCCTGATGCCAGACAGATTACATTATTGAGCTGTTACAGTACTCAGATCTGCTAAATTTTAGAAGGCCCACGAGAGTTCATGAATCCCAAAACAAAACCAAAAGCCTCTGTGGGATACATGAGATTATGTTTTCCCCAGCATGCATTATTTAACAATGTTTCTGCTTTGGATTCCACAAATCCCATATAGATTAACCATTTAATAAAAGCCTGAAAATGTAGATGCTCCACAGATTCTTTTGCAATGTAGCAGTTTTTTCTGTTTCACAAAAGACTTACAAGGGTTGCAGAAAAAAACATAACTAGAGAATTTTCATATCACAAATATTAGACTTCTCCTTTTGCAACAGAGGGAATGCAATCCCTGGTGTTTAATTAGAAGTCTGAAATCACCTACTACTTTGTACTATTCTAATACTGATCCCAAGTGAATGCCAAGTGATACTGTAAGCACTTTTCCCCTCTGATGATAGTGCCCACACAGCTACATTATAGGGTCAGTGAGATTTTACCTCAGTCCTGTGGAAAGCTGAGGTCCTTCTTCCTGCCTCTGTCTAACGAGTTTATGGCCAGAACATTCAGTTTTCTATCCTGAGATGTACACATGATAAGAGAGCTCAATAGGAAAAGTAAAACCCATGCAAAGCACAAAAAAAGGAATTAATTCACTGCTCTGCAATGTTCAGCCATCCCCAGGAGGGCAGGGCCCCATTATGTGTAATGGTTACTGGGGAAAACAAACACCATCATTCCAAATATTCCCCCTGTTCCTCCTCCTTCCCTCCTCTGCACATACTGAGCATGGTGTCATATGGAATCTCCCTTTGGTCAGCTGGGGTCACCTGTCCTGGCTGTGTCTCCTCCCAACCTCCTAGCAAGATCCAATTTCCTGGCAGAACAAGAAGCAGAAAAGGCCTTGGGTCTGTGTAAGCCTTGCTCAACAGTAACAAAAACATCTCTATATTACCATCACTGCATTCAGCAGAAATCCAAAAGACAGCCCCATACCACCTCTGTGAAAAAAATGAACTCTCTCCAAGCCAAATCAGAGCACAATGTGTCACAGAAAGCTTTCCATATCCCATCATGGCCACTCTCCTTTCAAATTAATTACGCTGAAAAAAGCATTGTCATCTTTGTATGGATCTACCTACTTGTGTAGACTAGTACAGATGAAAAGAGCTCCAAGAAATCAACTAGAGAAGTAAATCAAATATTCTGAGCCTAATTCTATCAGTTTTCCTATATCACCAGGAATGCAACCTCACCACAGACACCCAAAGGTAATGAATAGTATTCTAACTTAGTAATGTCAATAGGAATTCTGCTGCTAAGTTCAATTAGACATGAATGTGTCCAAAACAAATAAGGTTATCTCCCAGATGAGTACAAGTAACAAAGGAGCTACATAACCTGGTACAAAATGGGTTCCTCCTGGAGATAAAATGGAAGGTGTGCTGAACCAATGTGGTTTAAATTTAGGAGTGGAGTACAGGTCAAATAATTAGCTTTCCTGAGGTCTGTGAGAAGAAAGCAGGGTGCAACAGAGTGCCTGAGATCAAAGGTGCTGTGCCAACCATATCTCACAGAAGCCACTGTCAGACAGAGCATGTCACAGGCAGTCATTGTACCAAGCAGACAAGGATGGTAACTGCACACATAACAGAGATAACTGCTGACGCCTGTCAAGGTGCAGTGCACACACAACATATTGCCCTGCAGCCTCTTTGGGCCCTAAGCCTGTGCTCTTTGTAACCTTTCTCTCACAGGCTCACTTCTTGTACAATACCTCTTCTTGAAGCTCTCCTGAAGGCAAGACCAACAGGGGAGCCCTCCACTGAACAACAGGTGCGGGAGAAGAGCTGAACCTTGCCAAGAGAAGATGTGCTACTGCAGCTGCAAGAACAATCACAGGTGCAGGAACATTTGCTGCTACAATCTGCAACTCAGTGTTCATGCATTTGTTTATTTTTACTTTTCCAGGGAAGAAAACCTTGTTCTTGACTGGTTAGGTCATTCAATGCTGGACCCTATGGAACTCAGGGATATGTAATAACTTGACAATGAACAAGCTGAGAAGATTAAATACTGTATACACAAGACAAGATCCTACTTGAACACTTTGGACCAAACCCAGAAAAACCAGACACATGTTTTCAAGCCCTGAACACCATAGGAAGAGTAATTCACATTGTTGGTTTGGGCATCTATGTCCCCTATTATACTGAACACAAAAGACATTTTTGCACAGTATTCTAACAGTTACTTAGTGAGGAAATATCTACCTAGACAACAGAAATTAATGGAAGTTTTTAAATTCTTTCTCCTGAGTTTAAAATACTATTATATCAGCATAGAACCAGAAAAGAGAACTGCAAACCTTTTGTGCAGTGATGAGAACATATAATGACTTTGAATATGGAAAAAGGATGCAGCAACACTTGGCACATTAGTGTGGTAGAATCACACCAAAAATCATAGAATATGCTGAGTTGAAAGGCACCCATTAGGATCATCAAGTCCAACTCCTGGCCTTGCACAGGACAGCCCCAAGAATCCCACAAGGTGCTTGGAAGTGTTTTTTAAATGCTTCTTGAGCTCTGACAGGCTGGTGCTGTGACCACCTCCATAGGGAGCCTGTTCCAGTGCTCATATAACAACAGAGTAGGAGGAAACCTGTATAGTAGGCCTTTAGCATTTCATGTTTAAGCTAGCAAAAGGCCCTAAACATGAGACTCTTGGGAGTTTCCATTACTCCATAAGCTGGGACTCTGCACTCAAGAAAAACCTAACTGCTTGTATGAAGTATAGCAAAGAAGTATTAGTAATAAGGAGTACACTGTGTGTCAAACTCCAGGTATCATCTTGTGTAGGGCTGCCCTCTAACAGGAACCTCTGATACATCAGTTTCTGTTTTGTGGAAGCTGTTCCTGGTCCTTATGAGTGCTCTGTCCCACTTGCTAAAGGGCAGACTGTGTTACAAGGTGCTTGTGAGAAGAATAAAACTAAGAATTTTTCTTGGACCTCTAAGGGAAAAGGTTACACCAATGAAAAATACCTTGCATCAATGACAAATCTTCCTGCAACTTCATACAGGTTTTCTGCACAATTTTTGGAATAGCAGTATGAAGCATCAACTCAAAATCCTCATCATAATTTACTTCTTTGATACCAGCAAATAAGCATCAAACACCTTGGAAGAACTACTTTGGTTTTAAAAAGAACAGGCATGGATCCAATTTCCTTATAGTTTAGGCATAAGCTATTCATCACTTTCCTGCATTGATTCCAAAAAGGAGTCAAAAAATGCTCCATCAGCTTTTCTAGACTTGTGTTAATTTTCAACTGCCCAAAGAAAGGATACTTCTGTAGTGAGCAAATTGGTTTTACAAAATCTTCAGATTAAAAGCTTACTTATAAACTAAGTTAAAAGCTGATAGCAGCATTCATGTGAAAATGTTGAGAATCCCAATAGTATTTTACACCAGGTAGTGTTTTGTGGGAACTCTGTAAGGAAAGAAGCAAGCTTCAAATGTTAATGTAGAGAAATAACTATTTTATGGTTCCCATTAAATCCCATAACCACTTTAATATCTGCAGGCTGCATTAATATCTTGTGTCTTTCCAGTGTTTTATATCAACTAATACAATTCATGAATATATCAATTTTCCACATTCCTGAACCACCTCATTGTTCTGGAAAGGATCCCGGAGGCCCAAAGACCACAAACTACTGTCTACTCTCTCAACACCAAACACTCTACTACCTGAATCAATGAGATATGGAAAAGTAATGTGGAAAAAAATAAATAAATAAAATAAATGGTAGGAAACTTAATCCATTTAATTTGCATGAACTGAAGCTGTCAGTTTCTTCAGGGCTCTGCAAGCAGTCCAAGGCAACTAATACTGTTTGGATGAATGGTTGCTTTATTCCACACCATCATTCAACATAGGGTTCTACTTCATAACTTTTACAACTACTTGAACAACATTAATGGGTGGAAGCAGATCATCCTTCTGCAGTCTGCTGTTCTAGATGTGAAGGATTCAATGCCTTCCAAACCTGTGTGGCCTGAGAGCTGCTGGAGAAATCTGTCTCAACTCACCTGAGCTAGCAGAAAGACCTGACAGTTAGCAGTAGGTTATCTAATATATACCTAGAGGGTTTAAGTCTTCTTGCAACATTTTTCTCTTTTCTTTGTCTGGAAAACATCCACTCCTGCAAGCCAAAGATCCATTTTTCTTTGAAGTACTTCCTGGGAATTTAATTGCCCAGTAAATTGCCAACAAATTTCCAAGGCGTAGATCAGCCCTGAGAGACTCCTGGGAAACAGCCTGAAATTCATCTTTCCACAGTCAGCAGGGAGGGCAGAGTTGCCCTTTAGTCATAAAAATCAATATTTGACTGGATGAAATTTACTGAGCTAAATACAGCCATATACAGGAGGCAGAAGCTCTCACCATTCTCAGTGGAATCTGACATTCCACTGGAACAATACTTTTGAGAACTGGGATATTCAGATAATTAGTGTCTAACTACATTGGCAATACAACTACAGTGTTTCCTGTTTGAATATTTGTCTTAGAAATTTAAACTTCTGCAGTTATTCAGCCCCCTTATACAGTTCTTTCATTCTTGGCAGATCCTCCAAATTGACTGCGTACCACACATTTCAAGTCAGCAAAGTTCAAATGATGACACAACATAAGAAATACAGTGAAGAAGAACATGGAGTTAGAAAAAAAATTTTTTTAGTAACTGAAACAATTGTAGAGTCTCACATTCAACCCTTCTCAAAATAAATAATTGGCAATAGTGAAACAAAAATACTCTTTCACAAGACAGAAAATATGGAGGTTAAACCAGAATCAGTTATTTTAAAAGAAAATGCCAAATAACTTCAGCAAAAATCCTAAAAGTGCTGACTTAAACTTAATTTCACAACACTGGAAATTATATAGCTTATGCAGTTCTCGAAACTGTGTTATCTGTCAGGAAAACGTAAACTGAGGTACCACTGAGATGCAACAATGCCTAGCATTAAAAGAATTATATATGAATTATATAATATTAGGGTTTGTTGTTTGGAAACAAGTCCTCTACAAAAAAAAAAAGTTTATGCTAGACTACAGGCTGTTAATCACTCATGACACATTTAATTATTAATATTTTACTAAATATTCTTTAATTTTTCAATTCAGAAAAATCAAGACTTTTACACACAAGATACTCAGGCCAGTTAATGGTGCTGGAATACATCATCATGAAGGGTTAACTTTAATGGCATTATTTAAGTTTTCATTAAAAATAACCCTTAAGAATTGTAGTGAAGCTAAATTGCTATTATAAGCTTGGTCTGACCTGCTTGCAGAAGAACATAAGATGCATATTTGGAGCGCACCAACAGTGCTCCCTCTGTTCACAAAAACAAGCCAGGGATACTAGAGGTGCTTCTCCTCTGTCCCTGCTGAGCTTCTGAATTGCAAATAGGCCAAATTCCTCTACTGAAGAGGCAAAGAGCCTCATGGAAAACTGTCCTGAGGTCAGCCCCAGCCTCATCCTCTTCTGAAGACAATAGGGGTAACTGAGGAATTAATTCTGGGTGACGTACACACAGTGTTCTGCTGGGAGCAGTGAGGGCCATAAAGAATAAATGCAGCTTCTACCTGGCTACTCTGAACGATTCTGCAAGTTTCAGAAGGTTGTTTCAGTTCACTCAAAAGAAACTGAGGCTCTGAAATCATAAGCAATTCTGATCCCAGGGAAGGGACTGGTATTTTTTCCTAGAGATTGATCAACAAAACATAGTTCAGAATTTGAAGACTGCAGCAAAATCATGATTAAAGCCCATTGAGTGGAGCAATTACTATTATTTTCAGAAGAAAATTACTTTCTATCTATTCTGTGCCTTTCCCTGGTGCTACTATATGGTTGTGATACAGGAGAACTAACTGACATAAAAATGTATTGGGAAATTAGGAGAAGGGAGAAATTAGTTGCAACACAATACTTGCCTTACTCATTCTATCTAAAGCACAGATTTAGATTTGCTAGCATATTACATTTTTAGAAATAAATCCACACATTCCAGATAGCTCTCCATGTACTACCAATCTGTAACCCTGATAACATGAACATCTTGCTGCAGAGATGAACATGCAGCTAAATCAATAACACACAAATGACTTTGCTGTCTTAACGCTTTTAGAATATTAATTCCTGGATAGAAATAGTACAAAATTAAAATGAAGATCTACATCGTATCAGTCACTTAAATATTCACATACCTTTAGACATAATACAGTCCTGCTGCAAAACACTAGAAGAATATTCAGATAATTATAGGGTCATTTAGACTCTGCACAACATCAGCCTTCAGCAAATGCTGAAGCCTTCCAGATATTAAAATGCACAACATTTTCTGCCTTCATTACATCCATTACATTTTTCTGATGCATAAATATGTCCAGATTATCTCATAATACTATGTATGCTGATTATGTTTTCTAACTCTTCTATAAATTTACGATAAAAACAAAAAACTGTGTCTTTTTTCCTTTATCATAGACAGTAATAAAAAATAGCGATTTAAACTCAACAGTGATTTAAGAAACAATTTATCCCTCTCTATGTTGAACTGTTACCCTTTGTCCTTTATGTTTTGCTGTAATCCCTTCCAGTGGTCTTTTCCTAAATGATTTTGTAAGCTCATCTTTTGTGTCATACAGTATCTGTGTCTAAATTGTGGCAGATTTAGAAATTTTACTTTTTCAATACCTCTCCTCTATTCCCCCCTCCATGCTTCTTTATAAAACAAAGATACAACCAAGCTATTGAAGTATTAACTAAGCAAGAACTAGATGCAATCTAGGAGTTGTCCTATAATTAAAGCAGAATCAGCTACAGAGAGTACTGTCAACTTGGGAAACTTGCAACTTGCTTTTGGTTCTCTTCCTTACTAGTGACACACTCAGAAAATGCTTGATTGTATATTTAGAAGCATGTAACAGACTTCATAACATTTAAAATGCTTTTAATTGCTGCTGTTAGTGATCCAGAAAGTTTCAAACGAATAAAACTTGGTTTAATGTTTCTTTTATTTTCTTTACCCCCCCTACTTTTTTAACATTATGCTAAAAAAAAAAGTTATAAAATGTTTTTTTATGGCATCAGTGGTTGCATGCACAGTTACCACAGGAACAGACTCAAATTTGCAGTGATGTAGGAGTATCACTTTTATCCCACAGAAGTCATCACCCAAAGTTCTTGAGCATGCACCAGTAGCTGAGAAACTCAGGAAACTCACAGCTTAAACACTGTCCTTTTTTAGTATATTGAAAAAACACATAGCAAGACATCTAAATAAAGAACAAGTGCTTAAAGAGGTCCACTTAATTTAATCTATATGAAGTGAGAAAAAAAGCTGGGCAAAACCTAATGTTCTATATGAACACCAAAATTATCCTAGACACCATACACTTACTACATTTGACCAGGCTGCAGTAGAACTAGAGTGGCTGTGATCCCTACATGATTTACAGCTTCTTCTGTTTAAACTCTTTTTAGCTGTAAACACATTTATGAAACATATCAGTTTATTAACAATAAATGAAAGCCTTGTGAGGTATTTTTTAACATGTATAAATTCCAAAAATCAAAATAGAATAGTTCTCTTTCTAGACCCTTCCATTTTCCAATCTGTTGAAAGCATCCCTGACTTCTAGGGATAATTTCTGTAAAATGCTTACATTTTGATTCTAGAATATGAAGCTCTCTTCATCCTTTCTTTGCTGATGTTAGGAAACTACAGATTATTGAAATATGCTTCTCTTTTCCAGACAATTTCTCCTATCAAGTTTCTTAAATTTAACTAGATAATATGCCAGCCTTGTTAGCATGAGGGCATTTTTCACAATAAAATTTTATGAGGAATAATGTAAACTTGAAAAATTGTACTTCTAATATTATAAACAATTCCTCTGACTCCTACCAATTAAAAGCACCCTTTCTTCAGTCTATCTTAAACAGTTGTGAGATGCCACGTCAAGCCTTTTCTTCTCTTTATTTTCCACTTCTGTCAGCAGGTATTTTTATTAGTAAGGACAGTGAGGAACATAAACAGTTTCTGTGTAAACAGTGTTGACAGTAGCTACCTAGCTTCACACCACTAAAGAGTATTTTCAAACTTGACAATATTTAAATAGCTCTCTTCACACTTTTAAATATACACCAATGAAAAAGCATTACTTTAGAAATACACATTCAAGTCAGCCAAAGCAAAAGTGAGAATATTGTTTTAAACAAACCTTGAACTGGGGAAACACTGATTTCCTGGAGCCACCCTGCCAGCAGCACCTGCTGGGACTGAGACACTCTGGGCAGAACAAACCAGCTAATGGCAGGCTCTGAGTGACAGGAGAGCAGCAGATGTTGTTTATATTGACTTTTGCAAGGCTTTTGACATGGTGTCCCATAAATTCCCCATGGACAAACTGATAAAGTACAGACTACAGAAATGGACAGTGAGATAGACTGAAATCTGGCTGAACTGCTGGGCTCAAAGGGTTGTGATCAGCATGAAGTCTAGCTAGAGAAAAGTCTGCTGGTGTACTCCAGGGATCAGTACTAGGGCCAGTTCCATTTATCTAGCTCATTAATGCCCTGGATGATGGGATACAGTGTGCTCTCAGCAAGGTTCCTGATGACACCAACTGGGAAGAGCAGCTCACAGACCAGCTGGTTGCTCTCAGAGGGACCTTGAAAAGCTCAGCCATAAACCAGCAGGAATTTTATGATGTCCAACAAAGGGAAATACAAAGTCCTGCACCTAGGGAGAAGTAACCCCAAGAAACAGAACAGGAAGAGGGATGATCAGCTGGAAAAAGGCTCTGCAGAAAAAACACCTGGGGGTCCTCATGGGCTCCAAGATAAGCCAGCAGGGTACCCTTGCAGCAGGGAAGGCCAAAAGCATCTTGTGCTACATTAGGAAAATATATTGTCAGCATGTCAGGATCAAGATCATTCTGCTCCACTCAGCACTGCTGAGACGTGCCTGAAGGGCTGTGTCCACTCATGGGCTGCCCAGTAAAAGCAAACAAACATCCCAGAATGCAGTCCAGGGTAGGACTGCCAAGATGATTAAGGGATTGGAGCATCTGACATGGTGAGCCTGAAAGCACTGAGACTCCAGCCTGGAGAAGACTGCAAGGGATCTTATCAACATGTATAAATACCTCAGGAGGACACAGGTGAACAACACTTCTCAGTGGTGCCCAGCAACAGGGTAAAAGGCAATAGCCACAAACTAAAACAGATGAAATTCCACCTAAACAAAATAAAGCCCTTTTCTACTCTATGGCTGTTCAACAGCTGTCCAAGCAGCAAGCTCCTTTACTTGATCAGGTGGACAAGTGTTGGTGTTGGACAAGAAAACCTCCAGACACCCTTTCTAACCAGGTATCCTATGGTTCTTTGTGGAAGAGACAAAAGGAAGGCAAATACATCTAAGCATTATAGACTGTGGGCTTAATGTTGGTTGTGTTCTATGCACACACCAAGCCTTCAATAAGAGAAAACAGTTGTCTGTGTCTGACTTCATTATATGAAGGCAAGTTGTTTATTTGACTAAGGAAAAGCCTCATTGTGCAAATACAACAAAATAAGTTCTTTTTCTCTCCCATACTTTTTCTGATGCCCAAGCCCATAGGTCTAAACAGTATGAGAACCATCTAACATAGAGATTAAGGAAATGTATTTGTCATTACCAGTCAAATTATCCACCTTATTTTCTACTGAAATGTCCATTTGTATCAGCAAACTTCCATCACTGTAATGAATTTCTGTGTGTCTCCTCCAGCTAGTACTCAAGCAGTAAAGCTACTTTAACCAAAGCAGGGCAATGGGAAATCATCCTTCTCCTTTGATAAAGCCTTTTCTCTCACATCAAAGTATTGACACTTTTGTTTCACAACTGCAGGAAAAATGAGAGGAACCAAGAGAATGTCACAGAGGAAAGCTAGAACATCTCATTCATGAAGAGCAGGCACCTGTGCACTGACCCAATTAGGCATTCAAACACTTGTCACTTTGGAGCTGGCTGGTTGTCACTCACCCAATTAGCCCCAGGGGATGTATTGTATGGTGGCATTCCCTGACAGGAGAACTGGAGCAATGGAGGCAATGAAGGCACAGTGATAGGGTGCCAGGATCCTGGTGAGAGAGAGCAGCCAGTAGCAAAGCCAAAGAACTTCAGAGCTTCCTAAACTTGTTTATCGTCCAAAAAGCCTTTCAGAGTCTTCAATGGTCTTTTTTTTTTCCAGAGCAGTCTAGTTTAAAAACCTTACAGTAACAGTTCTCTTTATCCAATAATGCATTTAACTCCTGAGTGACTACAACAAGAACCATTTCAGAAGAGGTAAAAAACAAACAAGCAAAGTATCTTCATTGCAGAGAGAGATGCTTTAGATGTTACTTTCAGAAACACTGCCAGCAAGTAATTCAGAAGTCAAAATGCTTCAGTGACCATCTCCTACCTTCTCTGTTTTAAATATATTACTGATGCTTTCAGGTGCTCTGTCTGCCTGACTGCATAAATGAGGGATAAAATCCTTTACAACCATCCACAGCTACATAGTGTAAAAGAAATAAAAGTTCTGCTCTACTGAACTACATACCGTATGACATTCAAGATCCCCAAATCAGATTTTTAGTTTAAAGAAAATCAGATACTAAACCACAGATGAATATTCAGCAGCTACTACTCACTTCAAGTAAAGATATCTATCATCTAATGCTGAGAGAGCAGGGAAGAGTTCAAAGGGGGCTGGGAAAAAGGTGTTACAACCCAAACCATTTGAGCAAAGATTTCAGAATGTTTTCATCTCTAAATTTGTGGTCTATGCTAGAAGAAAAATCTTACAATTTTTTGGTACAATATTTCATGTTCATTCTAAGTCCATTTTTCCTGACTCAGTCTTTCACTAGTTGACTTGCCCTGACACCTATTCTCTCCAGTAAGGAACATTAAAGATGACTGAGACTACCTGCAATTATATGAAACCATGAAATATTTTTAGCTGCTTTTCTATTTAACATACTTTGATATGCCCTTCAGTTAAAACCTGAAATTAAAAAAAAAAAAAAAAACCAAACATAAAACAACCTAACATAAATCACAGACTGTTAACTCAAACAAACATGAAAATGTAGGTAAATACATAACATGTTACATGACTATCTTGGAAACCTAAGAGATAGAAAATCAATGCCAGTAGTTTAGGGCTTTTTCCCCACTTAGCATGGGAAAATAAAATTTAGAGGGAAAAATTATCTTACCTTTGTACAAATAACTTCTGAGAAAGTTGGTCTCTCTCTTTACTTTTCCTTCTTTTCTTATCTCCTGTATGACAGCTCTTTATTTTACTGCCTTGCCTGAAAAAAATAACAGACAACATGAAATATTTATAGAGGTAAATAATTACAGTCACTCTTAAATTACAACAAATACTTCATATATATCTTTATAAAGCTGCAATACTAAATTCAGTTAAGTCAAGTGAAATTGTATTTTAATAATAGCTAATTAATATATGTTGGGCCAAAAAAAAAAAAACAAGAAGCAGTAGAAACAAAAGCAGCTCCCTAGGTTTCAAAGTTGTGTTTTGTATTTAGCTCTCCAAAACAGCCACTTAGATCAAACTAGAGCAACCATGGTTTATCCAGGTTCTCTGCACCATGGGTGAAAACCAGTCAGTGCTTCACAAAGCTTGAGCAAGACAATTAGGAAGCTTAACTACTTCTTTCCAGTGTTCAGTAACCCACACACCCAGTAAGGCCCACTGGGTACCTCAGGAGTAAACACTTCAGTGCTCTTTGTGCTATGGGTGCCCAGAATTCTAAAGACATGCACTGGAAGAGGTGGATGCAAAATGGAAATGTTTGGTCACAAACAGCACTTGCCCAGAAAGAGAGGGCTGGGAAAGGAAATTCGTAATTTGTCTGAACTCCTGCTTTCTAGGAGAACATCCTAAATTCCAGTGGATGGATGGGACTCACATCCCCTGCTCCCCTCCTCCCCCAGTTTAAAAGCACAAATCAAAGAAAAAGAAGACAGCAGCAGAGGCTTGTTTTGAATTCAGCTGCTACCTTCTTCATTTATTGACAAGAATTCTGCAGTCAGGTCCTCTTATCTCTCACTTTTTGTTTCTTTAACCTATCTTAAACACATTTAATGTTTTGTTGAAAACAAGTTGCCTATCTTTCCATAGTAGTACACATGAGTCAAACTTTCAAGTAAGCAAGGTTCAAGAAGGACCAGGAATTTTGAAAGTGAGCTTCAAAACTTTCTGAGGAGTCCCCTTATCATCTTTTAGCTTGCCACAATATGCTGTCCTTATTTCAGTGAACTGGTGATGAACTGTAGCAAACAGCAACAAATTAGCATCACTGCAGCACCTGTTATTTTGTGTCCTGTACATAAAAGCATATACATTTTATTTTCAGGAAAGTAATTAAAGTTCCTTGTTTAGTCTTAACTGCAGATTGGTGCTGTTTTGTAAAGTAAACCAGGAGACTGCAACATCTCAGCTTACAATGGTGATACAGGAATATCAGTTTCATTTCTCATCAAATTCATAATTCAGTCATACAATTTCTTTCCATATACTTCTAAAAGCCTTTTTATTGTTAGATTGGCCTGCAAGTTGGTCAAACCTTAAATGTTGACTAGAACTCCCTTGTAGCTATTTCTTTCAGTAACAAGCAATGCTTCTCATAAATTGCTTTTTATCATGCTCTTCCAAAACAACTTGTTGCTCTTACATAATAAAACATTGGAAACAATACATTATCTTTGTAAAATCAGGAGTTTTGGCATACATACATAATTTATTTCACTGGGGTGACATTCTCTTAGGAGATTCACTTCATTGCCCTAATCTTTATTCAGGCACTCAAATCACTTCCAACCCCCTGCCTCTATGCTCAGCTGGAAAAGCTGCCTGCAAACCAGCAGGACCTGGATGAGCCAAAGCCAACAGAGAACTTGTGTGCAGCTCCAAACTGACCACAGCACAGCCTGACAGTGATCACACAGCTCCCGTGACACCAAGGTACCAGCTACATCCACCCTGCCATTCAAGCTGCTTCCTGGCTGGCTCCATCCCCCAACAAACTGTCTCCAAGACAAAAACTGAGCATGCTTTAGGGAGTGTTCCAGCCTGGAGAATCCTTCCAAGCAACAGCATGGGTAAGGCTGCCTTAAGTTTTGATTCTCCACTCTTGGCAGACAGCCCTGCAATTCTCTCCTGCCAGGCACTGCATCCTCATTTGCAGCCTCTGCCTGCCTCCATGGGGCTCACTGGAGCAAACCCCAGGATTTACAAGTGTTAGCCTGTAACATCACGACTTCGGTGGGCTGGAACACAGCTCCCACCATCCCAGATACTCTGAACTAAAAGACACCAGCTGCTTATCAGGGCTGCAGGAACACCACAGCACCCAGACCACACTCTGATTATGGCCAGCCTTCTTTTTTAAGAGAC
The DNA here is from genome assembly GCF_023055355.1 of Agelaius tricolor. Classification (NCBI taxonomy): domain Eukaryota; kingdom Metazoa; phylum Chordata; class Aves; order Passeriformes; family Icteridae; genus Agelaius; species Agelaius tricolor. The sequence goes on from NW_027269263.1 coordinate 42,065,669, forward strand.
TCATTTTCTAAAGCATTAAAATGCAGATGTAGCCCAGCCCTTACCAACCAGCCTAACTCAATGACAGGTATTTGTCCCTGTCCTCTTGTTTTTGCCATTTAACAACATTTGTAGCCTCAAAGGCATTGTTTAAAAGTTAGGCATGTTCTGAAACCCAGGGATGACTTGCATAAGACCTCATATACAGCAGAAAACCACAGCTCTGTTGACATTATGGGTAATCTTTCCAAGACTTCTAAGATTCACTAAAAGAAGGGGAAAAAATGAGTAGGAAATAAAAATCAAGAAGGAGGGTAAAAATGATGGTTCTAAAACAAGTCCATAGATTAGATGAAATATGTTTTAAAATTTATGAGATGTATTTGGGAGTCTTACTATTAGCTTGGTAACTAGCATATTGTGGAAATGTAAAGCACACTTTTAAATTTTCTGCACCTCACATTATACTTACTACATACTTATTTGCTCAGATATTCATGAAATAACTATAACTTAGTATTGTTGCTTTTCTTGCAAAAGTGTTGATAGACTGCAGGGAAGCTAAATTTAGAAAAAGAAATAATACACAGATACCAATAGGTAAATATGCAAAAAGTTCAAATGTGAAAAATCCAAAATAAAAAAATTCTTTTTTTTTTTTCATAATCTGACTGGCTAAATGGTTTTACGTAAAATGTATTCAAAAATACTCTTTAAAATATCAAGACACTTTAATATTTTTAATGCAACCTTAAAAAGCAATAGTGAGACAATATGCAGCTTTCTCATAAAATTAATCATGTATCTATATACACATATATTTAATTCAATTTCTGTTTACTTTACAATACTGTGCAAAGTTCTTTAATATAAAATATTTGCTTTGTGATATTTGATGTGTTTAAGCACAGCTCTATGCAATCCAGTATTGCAGAGCTCCATTGTTCAGCCTTGTGTAATTTCTTCTTTCAGAGGTAAGGATTAATGAGGAGTTCTCAGAAAAGGAGAAACCACCCGGGTTGGTTGATGAGGGCGGTGATCCATCTTGCTGTCATATCTATCTTACTTCTGGGTGTGCCCAACCCCAGATGATTCTGCCAAAGTAATAATGGAAAAAAAATACACTGGAAATACAACAAAAGTAGCTTTTAGCTTTTTTTTCATTTCTGATACACACACCCTCACGAAGACACTTCGTAGAGTGGGTAGTCCAGCCTAGATTATATTAGCAGCCGTAAGGAAAAAGCCCAAATTTTACTCATAATATACTAATCAACGCAGAACACAGATTTCATCTGATTTTTAATATGTTGCAAAGCCATGCCCTTCCTTCATGGATACAAATGCTAACCTCATTCTGTCAATTCCTAGACTATAAATCAAAGTTGACTGTTTCAGTAAGTTACATAGCATAGGTTTGTTCTCCTGTTCAAAGTCATAACCTGAATTTTTTCATGACACTTCATTCCAATAAATCAAATTAACTAACACTAAGGTACGTCAATCTCAACTATTTGGGTGAGCGGGAAGTACCAGGGTAGAGAAAGAAACTCGGCCATTACCTTGTGCATGTAGCTATACAGCTGTCATGGTCCTCTTCCTTTTTTTTGGTGGGTTACTTTTTCTTTTCCTCCTTTTAGTAAGTGGTAAGAATCTGTACCATGCTCCCCTCCATGTTGCAAGCTTGACAAAACTCTGGTGCTAAGCCCTTCTGCTGCTGGCCTGTGGACAGGGGCACACACAAGAGGGGCCCTTTCCAGCCGCCCGTCGCTTTGTCCTCGGCCCTCCCGAGCTTCTGTGTGATCAGCACAGCCTTTGTGGCCATACAATAGGGGTTAAACATTTCCCTGTATTTACAGAAAAGCAGAGCTAAATCTGCTTAGCCGCATGAACCTTTTAATAAAATTACACTCACACTATTAGGGCATTTTTCCATTTGTTTGGTTTTTTAAGAGAAACTAAAAATTATAAAAAACAGAAGGAACATTCAGTTACCTGAGACCTGCCTATTTACTCAGAGATATAGTTTAATTTCTCCCTTACATTTATTCTCCTTGACGACTTGCTACTGGGACAACCCCCCATCTCCAACAGGGTGTCTAAGAGACAGATCACTGCAAAAACTACAATCTGTACTCAGTGGTGAAATTCCAGTGTAAGAATGTAAAAATGTACTGAGAAATAAAGGAAAATATTTTAAAGAGTCAAATGTGCTTGCAAAAGAGTCAAATTCCTAAAGACACTCATCTCATACACCACATGAGCCTCTGGACCACCCCTCCTTTCCAAAGAACTACCTTGAAGTAACACTGGTACAGAAAACTAACATTTTTTTCAACTCTTAAAGAAAGTTTTTAAACAGTTTCTTTCTGGTTTGTTCTGTTACAAATCCAGGTTTTTCCCTTTGTGTTTTTTTGGTGGTTTTTTTTTTTTTTTTTGGTTGGTTTGGTGGTTTTTTGCTTGTTTGATTGATTTTCTTATTTTGGTTTGGTTTTGTTTGTATTTTTCTTTTTGTTTGTTTGAGGGGGTTGTTTGTTTGGATTTTTTGTTTGTTTGGGTTTTAAGTCCAGTAAAAACATGTCTAACTTTAAGGGTTTTGCACCTTTTTATAGCTAGCAGGATGAATTCTGTCAGTCTCTATTAGCAACAAAACCAGTTCAGTACAATAAATTCATCTGGTCCTTTTGAAATCAATTCCATTTTTAAGGCTTCTTAGAACAATGTTTTTCCTCACAAAAGCATGAGCTGGACTTAAGAATATACTTCAAAGCAGATTGCCAGTGAGGTTCAGTAATGACTGCATCCACCTGAACTCTTAAACTTGACAAAATAGAACCTGAGTATGCTAATTTGAGCTCTCACTTCACATACGTGTCTTAATTCTAGAGCTGCAAACACTTCACTGAGAAGGATAAAAAAATAGAGTTTAATTACCATTACAGGTCATTAATTTTTTTACATGGAAATTTATCATCAAATAGTATGGTGTCGATTAGGCAAAGCCTCTGCCATTCAGTTACTAATCTTTAACTGCACATTTACAGCTGTACATTCAAACAACAACAGCAGACATTAAACTGTAAATAAGAAGCTACTTACCATGCCACAAGCATGGCACAGTATTCATCTATTTTTGCTTAGTAACATTTAATTCTTGGAAAAGCTCAATTCTCAAAATAGTTATTTTCATGGTTTCAGTCATTCCTTCCAAAATGAAGTCCCAGAAGTAAACAATTTGGGTAAGGCAGTAGCTTTAACTATTTGCTCCCCTCTGCCTTTGACAGCATATTATAGCAAGAAATCAGCTCATATATAACTGGTTGACCAGAGTTTTTGTGTTTAAGCAGGAATCGGCCTCTGAATTTTAGAACTGAATGATGGAGGGGCAGGGCTTATTTTGTCATCTGATTGACCAAGCCTAATCAGAATTATTTCTGCACACTGCTTCACTACAGCTGTAGATCCATTAAACACTAAATGTTCCAGAGGCCCAGTCCCCTCCAGCTTCCCACTGTGACTCCCACTTTTCAGACAGTAGCTACTCTGTGGGCTACTCACAACATTCAAAAAATGGAGGTGTTATATTTAATGGACAGCTCAAAACCCATAGCAAAATCTGTCACTTGAATGCTAAGACAGCAGCTATCATAATAAAACAGGCTCTTTGTGGTGGAGACTTAAAAAGAAGCCTTTGCCAGTTCCCTTACTTTCCAATACATTTCTATTAGGAAAAGATTTTCAGTCAAAATAACTTTTATTCTTCAACAGAAATAATCATGTCTGCCTCCAGAAATGTTCACTGAGATAGGCACTTTTTTTTTTGGTAATCATAATATTACCCTTTTAAATTTTAGTACCATTTTAGCCTAAGGAAGCTATAAACTAATATAACCACTAGGAATGACTTAGTGCACAATTTACTTATTAACAAAACCATTTTTTGAACTGTTTAAGCAGAAAAAAACCTGTGATATGCACATACAGCACACAATTCCTTACTTGGAGATCTGCTCGTTAGAAAATATAAAAAAAAGGTTCTGAGAAATATCTAGGAACTGTCGATACATCTAAGACATTTCAAACAGATTTTTGGCTTTCCTTTCCAAATGTCCTCAACTCTTTCCAGATATATGATAATACTCAGGAAAAGAAACAAATCACTTATGCTGAGGTCCAAGTCATATTCCCATCAAAATTTAGTTAGGGCAATACTCACCTGAGACCTCCTGAAGAGCTAACCTCATGGTGCAGCTTAACCCCAGGGATAGGCTTTGGACTGGGCAAACACATATGGGATCTGTAACTCTAAAATGCAGCATAGCTCTCAATTACCCAGGAATGGGGCAAAGGAAGACCCAAAATAAAAGCTGCTCCTGCAGTTAGGTTAGGGCAATGAAGAAGACCAAAGGCTCACAATCATAGTATGATAATAAAATGGGCTGCTTCTTTTACCTGTTACTTTGCACACTGAATGTTTTTAAAGCTTCTGCATGCCTAACAATTACAACTGAAGTCATGTCAATAGCATAATTTTTAGAGTACAGACTTCAGTATTGAAATGTACACCATTTATGTCCACATGACAAATGGTAAGATGGTATTTCAATTTGATGATTACACCAGGACCAGGATTAGGCATCCTGGATCATACTACTATTACTACTATTATTGTTTGTTTGAAAATCAAGAGGCAAAATGTTTCCATTTCCTACATAAGACTTAAATGCATAGTCTTGCTTTGTTCCTGGTACATGTTTTCATAGATTCATTTTCTCTTTGCCATGCTCTGCATACACAAACTTGATTTTTTTTTTGTTAATTTTCCAGCTTCAATTTCCTTTACTTTACCAGTAAAGCCTTCAGCAATTATAATTTTGTGTGCAAAAATTTTGAGTTTCTTTATGAAAGACACCTTTATGATTGTGGAGTCTTAAAATACTTTAAAATGGAGATGACATTCAAAAGGACAGTTTCACAGGGATAACAAGATATCCAAGGTGATGATTCACTGCCACCTGCATATCCTTATCCCAAAAATTCAACCCAAGTACTTGGGTTGGGAGGTGAATTTTAAAGAGTATCTAGTAAGTCTAGGATATTACAAAGCAAAAATTGTGAAGAGTAGGATCCTCTAAGGATAACAGAATTTATTTATTTAAAACTTCATCATAACCACTTGTACTGGTTTTAAGCTGTTACCACTGAAATTTCATGGACATTGCTATATGGACATTGCTATTACTCTTTCAGCAATCATTTATTCCTTTTGCTTTTTTTTTTCCTACAAACATCAGGAGGCTCTATACAAGAACATGGCCAATTACTTCTTACCAGTCACCAACACATGGTAGGGAAAGCAGGTAAAGTAATTTTTAACTAGACCTGAGTAATTATTCTTTGTTCCAAAATAATTGTAGCCTATATGTCCTGATCACAATTTTTAGACTTTTGTCTCCTTTCTGCATTTTCCTGAAGTTCATGGTACCAGCCAAAGCAGACTATCTGCCAGCTACAGAAAATCCCTTCTCACACACTCTGGGGATGCAGACTCATGCAGGTCCCATTTCTCTTAATTCTTTACAGGGAGAGCCTTTGTTCACATACATAAGGCACATAAGCTGTTTATCACACAGAGAAGTTGCCAAGGAGTGTGAGATTTCCCTGAAGTGATTCCAGCACTGAGAAGAGTCCTCTTCAAATAACTCAAGGTTTATTCACTTAATTATTTTATCAGCATATCCAGTTAAGTATTGTACATAGGCTTTCTCTATATTTTCATGTTACTTTTTAATGAGGAAGCACCATAATAAGATTCACAGCATTAACTTTAATTATACTAAGATTTTCTCTAGTACTGTTCTCCATCCCTTTTCATAGTGGAACAAATGCTTTGCCTTTCCTCTTTGGGCACAATGAGTGCCCTTGACTACTGGATGCCTAAAGCCATGTAAATATAAAGAAACACAGTGTAAGTGTAGACAAATGTGCACTTCCCAACCTCAGGATGAGGAGATTTATCAGCAGCTAGAAAAGCAATTGCAGCTTCAGGAACAAAAGAGATCTGCTGGTGCTGCAGTGCCTGTAGCTAACTGGAAGTTACTGAAACTAAAGACATCAAGTGCATAGCCAAAATGAATTTGCATCAACTACACATTAAAAAAAAAAATAAACAGAATCAAGCCCATGAAAGAAATGGAAGAGGATGACAGCTATGAAGTGAGGTTACAATCTTGATTCTGTAAAAAAAACCCAAACCAACCAAACAGGAACACAAAAGAAAAAGCACCATTCAAATAGTACCATTCTAACAGGCAAACAAAAAATCCCAATAGGACAGAATCAAGAGTCTGTCTGTTCTCAAGGAAAGGAAAAAAATTAATGAAATTGAGTCTTTGGATGTAGAAATATTTTTGGGATGATGCAGGGGTCCAAGATTTTTCTTTTTCTTGGTAAGGCACATGTTGTTTGAACTTCTGCATGTGCTATATGTACCTAAGCCTGCACTCACTACCCAAAGAGAATTTGGCTAGAATGGAGGCCACATTCAGCTGCTGACGTTCCTCTGTCCACCCTCATCTATAATCACACATAGAAACATCCAAATTATCAGCACCTTGAACTTTCCTTGAATGCTCTCTAGCTATCTACCTTTTATTCTCTGCATCATTTTGATAAAATTTAGAAGCTGTCTGCTTGAATTGTGTCAATAACTTGACTGATACCTTGAAATTAAGTTTAGCCACCTGAAACTCCTTAGGGACTGTACACACACACAGCATGCCAAGCATACAAAAGAACTGGGCCCCCCAAAGCACTGGCACAGACAGCTGTAATTTGCTTTTAAATAAGAGTGAGAGGAATTTGACGTGTGGCAGTGCTTTCTCCTTTGCACTGAGCAGCACTGGCTGTGGCTCACCCAGTTTTTAGCACTTGCCTTCAGTGGCACAGCTTGTTCAGAGACAGGGAAGAAAATCTCTTCCCCTCACAGATCATATCTGAGGGGAAAAAAAAAAAGACTCTTTTCTACCCCCTTTGTCCTTGCTATCCAAAGATCCTAAAACACGATGAATAGGGATTTTCCTCAGAGACAAACCATAGGGGCTTGCATCTACTTCGCAAAAAAGTAGATTTTCTCTCCAGTCTCTCTTCCAGTCAAGCCTGTTTTTTGGAAAAGGCACAAATCCATAACAATTCTTCCAGTAAGTTCCAAATACAAGATCTTCATTCAAAAAAAAACAGCACTCAGCAGTAAAGCAGTCTTAATAAAAAAAAAAAAAAAAAAAAACCTGACCTCCTGATTCTGTGCCAGTTCTGCTGTGTCCCAGCTCTTCCCAGTGCCCACTGCTGGCCCCAGAGGAGAGCCCTGGAGGCACCACTGCCGTGCACAACTGGAGCAACACAAAGTGGGGAGGGCAGGGGAAGGGAAGGGAGTGCTAAAAACTGAGCAGCTCCACAGGATACCTGTGGGAACATGCACACCCACACTGGGAACTGCTGCTGCGGAGTGGAACCCCCCATTTTGATAAATCTGACAATTTTCAAAAGGGAAAAGTTGAACATGACTTCATTTCTGGGCTTCATCTTCCACAAACTTTCACTTTAAACCTGGTTTCTATTTCTGAGACTAAAACATGAACATTATACCAAAAACAAACATTAAACTGCTTTCAGGTTTAACTTCTTAAACATGGCATGTTTTTCACTGCAGCAGAGCCCTTTTATACTATACAATTAAGACTTCAAGGTCTCAATTTTAAAAAGATTTTTTTGTCAATCTGCTGGTAGGCAAATTAATTTTCATGACTACTGATCTAGAATGAATTTTAACTATTGACCTGGATATAAAAAAAAAAAAAATACTCAAAGGCTTGAAACCATTCCTTGCTGCAGTCCAGTTAGAACCACCTTTGATTTTAAATACATTTGAATAATCTGGCATTACTTATGGAAATAGGACATTTGATTTTTTTTTTTGCAATTATACTTGTGATTTCAAAGTATTGTCTCTAGATGTGCCTTTCACATCTTCACAAAGACTCTGTATCATTAATATTCTGTAAGTTGTCAAATGCTTTAGTGTAGCAACTAACTGCTGAATTTGGCTTGCATGAATAGAATAAATATTTCATTTTTATAGTAGCCACTGCAGGAATATTAAGCAGGAGCCACACAAGCATGATAGCTTTTTCACCTCTACAAAAAAAAAAAAAAAAGAACTATTTGTATTTCCTTTAAAGACAGTAAAACTATATAGCAACAGGGGTAAACTAAGCAATAAAATCACACATTCAAAAGATAGTTTCAGCAAGAAAATACACTATACAAATACTGGCAGTGGAGGAAGAAAGTAGCAGGTTGCATATAGTATCCAAAAAGACCAAAAAAGAAGGGTTGGATTCATTTAGAAATAAAGTCATGATTAAATATTATAATATGGAAATTTTAATAAAATAATTAACATCATATTCATTACAGCCAAATTACCACAAACCCAAACTCACAGCAGGTCCAGGTTTTGATTTGCATGCATCGCATGATTTTGTCTTCTCTGCAGTAAGGGATTAAATATTCACACACATATAGAAACTGGCTTTATCACTGCTTAAAAACCCCAAAGAAGCTGTGCCCTTTATAGGTTCTTCCTTACTTCACACATATGTCAAATGACTTCCTACAGGACTCAAAAAAAAAAAAAAGCTAGAAATCTCTACAAGAACCTGAACTTTGCAGAAGCCTGCTTTGCAGTTATCAAACAACCTGATGAGCAGCAGATGTACCTCTCCTTCTTTAGCAGCTTAGATAGCAAAGGTGTTTGGAATCATTTTTGCACACAGGAGGCCGCTGGAGTTGCCAACCATCCAGTTCAGTTGTTTACTAACTGCCTTTTGTAGAGCAAACCTGGTTTGCAGCAGCCAGAAGTGCTGCTCAGACAGAGCAGTGGGGAAATGGCACAGCTGTAACTGCAGCAGCTGTGACACCAGCAGGTACAGTTATGACAGATTAGCTCCTGAGGCCATGTGGTCCCTCTGCCATAACACCATCTCCTCCTTTCATTAGGAGTGTATGACACAAGTCTAAAGGTATCAAATTATTTTACTTTTCAACTGTAGAAGGAGGAATACAATTTACATATAATTTCTATATTTAAATGTAGTCCATTTAAAGCCCTTTTTTGCTTACCAAATTGTATGCCATACACAGAATTGCAAAATAGCTACCTGTTTTACAAACTCAATGGAAATCTCCATCCATAGGACAGGTTTTACTTACATAAGAGCCTGCAGCTCTATTTTCCAAATTGCTCTACCCAGGAAACCAATGCACTTACAATGCAGGTGCTTGAGGTAAATGTGCTGTGTTCTCTTCCAAAAATATAGATAGCACATGCACCAAACAAACACAGCCTCATGCCTCAAAGGGTGATGAGTTTACAACATACACAGTAATCAAATGTGAACTCACAAAGTAAGGAGCTTGTCTTTGAGGGGCTTCTATAGCCATTATTGACATCTTATTGCCAAGTTCCCATACCTTCTTGGCAAATTCTCATGGGCAGCTCCTCACAGCACTGACTCCTTCTTCACAGCACAACCAACAAACTCCATCTCTCTCCTCACCCAGCTAACCCACTCTTTTGTAGCACTTGTCCTTATTGGACACAGCTGTGGCCTGTTAAGGGCAGGCCTGTTCCTAATCTTTGGTGATTAGTGCAGCTGCAACTCCTCAGGTGTGAGACTGCCTTCTGCACTATCTTTATTTTCTTACATTCTATGCTTCCACAGGCCATGACTAAAACTGATGCTGTTTTATTCAGTATACTAATATTAGTCAGTATTTCAACACACAAAGAAAAATTATGGTATAGAAGGGATCTGTGAATACCCTGGTCACATGGTGTCCTAATTCACTTCTCTCTCAGTACCACCTCTCCATATTAAGAAAACCCCTGGTTCCAATAAGTTACACTTCTTCTCAGCAATCTTCAAGTATTTCTCTAACTTCACTATTTACTGGAAAAACCAGTAAATAGATAAAATAAAACCTTTAACCTTACCTTATTGTTTTAGTTATACTATTATGGTCTGTAAATAACAAGTTACATTATTAGTCTTTCCTGAAAGCATGATGATAAAGATGTTACCTCATTTTTAAACTAGGAATATTTTGGCTCAGGATCTGTGATGGGTAAAATGCCAACTTATGATAAACCCAAGTCCTACTGAAATTCTTCAAAACATATTTGGAAATTACCTTAGCAAACACAGCCTATTAAAAATTATGATTTAGTCTCAAGACACTGAAAGCATTTCTTTTTCATCTTAAGAGATTATTCAAGCAGGCCTCTTGACTTTGTAAATAAGCTTTTAGCAATTATTTTCTACAAACACAGAAATAAAAATATGTTTTCACTTTGCTAAGCTTTGGGGGGGGGTTATTTGAAAATATACTTAAACCTAAAATTAACTAGTTAACATATTAATTACTTTAGCTACTATTCCATTTTCCTTTAAAGAACAATAAATTTTATTAGGATGTACATAAAACAAATAAATACCTAAAGGATGGTTATGGAAAACAAAGACTAGAGACTTGAAGACATATTAAGTAAACCAGGAAATAAAATAAAAAGTGTATTTTATTCTGCTGTTGCTGTAGAACTGTTTTCCAATTACAAATCAGATGGTTTTTATTTTCTGCAGCTGCCACAATGTCATAGTCTGTCTAGGATAATCCATCACATCAGCCAGTAGTGGTATATGTGTACAGCTCACCCTTATTAAAAAAGGAAAAAAACTTGGGCAAGGACCACAAAGAACAACTTTAAAAACATACTTTTACTCTCCAAACACTACAAACAGCAAGAGAGTAAGTGTATACTATTGACAAAGCTAAATTCAAGATGGGAACTGGAATTCAAACAGGTTAAAGGAAGAACAAAACCAAGCAAACAAAGAGTATAAGAAAAAAAATAGGCGCTGCAGGTTCTTTAAAAGGATTTACAGGCATATATTGATTGAGGTTCACATGGGGCACTACCAAATGACTTCGAAGCACTAAGGTAGTTTTAAAACACACAGCAAGTTAAAGCTGTGGCATTATTAACATTTAATGTTGTTTTGACTTTACACAGTGACAAGATGTCTATTTTACCAAAATAAAAAATTCATTAAAGAACTCTTTTGAGATAGAGATTCATGTTTAAAGCATGGAGTGCAAAACTTTCAGCTTCCTCAGCTCCTGAGGACATTTGAAGAAATGTGTCTTCATGCCAATTACAACACTACCAACTCAATGATGGTATCTGCATTAAAAAAATAAAACTGTAAGTCAAAATCAAAACCTATTTTGAAAAAAAATATTGATAAAATAACAATGGCTTTTGATAAGTTCAGAATGTCATTCTGGTTTTATGTTTAAACTGAACAAGAACTAAACCCACCTAAGCCTCATGCTAAGGGCAGTTCTGTTAAAAGAGCTCACTTTTCTGCCAGCCTTGCAAAGGCATGACATCCTCCGTGTAACCTGATAAATGATGTTGAACTGGGATTAACTTAGGTGGCCAAGAGCAGAGTAACAGGACCTGTCAGTAGAAGAAATGAGACAGTCCCTCATCCCTCCTGTGTTAATACAAAAGCTAATAAAATTCAGATGGCCACAAATAAAGTGAAGTACAAGAACCTTCACTTATTCTGAAAATGAAAGCTTAAAAAAAATCTTTTTTAATATAGATTTAAATGTAAGACTGTTCTACAGAGAATTCTACAAGCCGCATATCACTACTTAATATGGCACAGTTGAGTTGGCTGCTGTCTATTAAGAGCAGATATGACTCAGGGCTATAGAGCAGATGATATGCACCAGTGTGACAATCACACAAGCTTCAGAAAACAAAGAACTTTGGTGATGACAAGATCACAGTAAGACATACTAATTCTTCATTGTGTTCTGTATGGGCCTCCCAGACTTACCTAGTTCTGCTTTTTGTCTCCTTCTCACTCTGCAGCTACCAGCACTCTGCACCCTCTCCCCAGCCCAATCTTCCTGACCCCAGTTCCCAATCCAATTCAAATTGCAGTGTTACAAGTGTCAGCAGTGGCCAGAATCTTCACAAATCATACCCCCTTTTTCAGCAAACACTGTAATGTACCTGCATTAATGGTATGTTTCAGCTAAATGTACCTTACAGTCTAAATCAGCCTCCCATTCAAGTAAGCTCTGCTTCATTCCCTGTGGAATATGTCCTTACCCTTTTTATATATCAGAGGCAAGTGGAAGGTGCATTTATATTTAGGAAGCTAGTTCAGGCACCTGGGTATTGAAACACAGGAAACAGAACTACAATGACAACTGATAACAACACAGTCTAGAATGATAGCAAGCTGTTTTCATTTTGCACCCAGTACATATACTGGTAACACCTGTCAAAACTACAGGGTGTCAAACTGATTTTCACCACCTGCTGAGAAGGTGAGCAATCCACAGAAACCACCTGACTCCTCTAAGAAGCAGCAAAACTAAGATAATGAAGAAAATAAACCCCATATCTCTTTCCCTACAATACCTAGGAATTGCTTTTGCCCCAGGAAGAGAGGCTAGGAACACTAGAAAAACTGAACTTCACCAGAGATGATTTTGATCTTAGCTACAAGGCTGGAAAACCCAAAGTATTTTTGTCAGCTGGCAAATGATTAAAGCCTCCGAGTTCTGTGCTCTCCCAAGGGGCAGCAGGAGCTGGGGTTTGTGTGCTGCAAACCCCCCCTGCCTGGCAGCAGAAGAGCTCACAGATCACCTGCCAGCACCACAAAGACAGCACTGCCACTAAGCCTGGAAGCTGGGGCTTCAGCCACGCTGCAAGCACCAGCTCCAGGAGAAGAGAGTGAGAAAAAGATCCCTAAGACTATCAGTAGGTCTCTGAAAATAGACAACTCAAGTTGTCCATGCTAGAAGTAATTGGGAATTCGGTCCTACGGAATGGGGGAGCTTCTGCAAAATGTTTCTCCAGAAAAGTTTGATATTTAACACTCTGGGAGTGGCCTGTTGATCCTTTCTATGTGTGCTTCCCCCCCCATCCAACTCCATGTATATTTCATAAACCCTACATGATAGGATGAACTGTTATCTTTACACTGATCTCTATAACCATAACAACAATTAAATTTTCCAGCAACAATTTCAGCCCTACCCCTTATATAAGCAGATGATTATTTACATCAATTTCAGCATGCCTTATCATGTAATGATTATAATGCACATGTACTATGAGACTAAAGTTCCTACCACATTTGCAAAATTATTTTAATGTTTTTATTGAATCCTTTATTGTGCAGTTTTTTTGATTTCTCTCAGCAAACCTTTCATAGCAGATCTTCAGAGAAATTTTTGGGAATATAGATTCTATCTATTCCTCATTATAAATAATGACGTAGCTTAAAAGCAGAACTGGAACTTCAGATCTGTTTCAAGTGATCTAAAAAGAAGAAAAATAAAAAAAGGAAACTTCTTCACAAAACGCCACCAGCAGAAGAGATAACTTAGGCCTTTGCAGTGGAATACACAGCAACAGAAAGATGACCCCAAAATTTTGGAGTCAACATTTGAAGCTGTGCAATGGATACTGTTCACAAGCACATTACAGCCTAGATGAACCTTTTGTGCATCTCTGTCCCACCTCTTCTTATACTGCTGCACCTTGAGCTCATCTCATGCTCTCTGCTATCCAAGCTCCAGCTTTTCCCTCAGGTTTTTCCTGATATCTCCTCACTGCCCAGCTGTTACTCTTACCTACTGCACTCATCTTTTCTGTCCTCCAAATGCATGCATAAAAACAAGCTTACAGGTTTTTAGATCAATCTGTTTCTCCCAGTTCCCCAACTTCAGAGGCCTAATCTCTGCCATATTCATCATGACAACACATGAGTACAAAAAAGACCTGTGCAGGAGCTTAAGCACTGATGTGCATGACCATCCACAGTGTTTGGTTCCCTCAGCTGGCTTTTCAAATTATCACCTCACTTGGGGGCTGTTGGCAGTGGAGAGCACCATTTCTATTTTAGCCAGCAGTGCTCCAAGACCTTCCTAGGCAGCTCCTGGCTCTTGTACGGTCCTATGTTCCCCAGGACACACAACACACATAACCAAGACCATGCTATGTAAAAGAAGATCCTGGCAGTCCTGGCATTATATCAGACACTGAACTGAGCCTTCCAAAACCACCATTTGATTAAAGGCACAGGATTACCATATAGGACTTGAAGGAGACAGCACACAGTGTGGGAGTGCCCAGACCATTAGAGGATGCAGCATTTACCAGTGTCAAGACAGACACCCTACCCCAGTTACTTAGCAGGGAAGGATCTGTTTACTGCCTAGCAATTCCAAGCCCCAGCTTCACCAGTTTCACAACTTCTCACAGAGTCTGAGCCTAACTATTCACCTTCTTGCTGACTCTCCTTGCTCTTCCACATTACCAGCTACTCATTCCTCAAAACTGACAAGCAATATTATTAACCAAAGGGCAAACTTCCTTTTCCCCCTAAGCCACTGGCTCTTTTGCCAAGCCCCAAACTTGGCCAGCTTCAATAGCTTATTACTATAAATACAAAGCCTTGTCAGACACCTCCAGGTATAATTTGGGATGCACTCAGTATAGTTACAGTATTTGTTACAGTTTATGCTTTAGTACTGAAAACAGACAAGCTGAAATTTATCAAAGGTTCTTTAATTCAGCCAGTAATTAGTCATAGCAATTACAAAATACCAATCCTACACAGGAAGGTTTCTAAGTAAAAACTGTGGCTTTTTTTATTTCAATAGTTTCTACTCTGTCACCATCTCAGAAGTGACTGAATTACTTTGGCTGAAATGTTTCAAACAAAACTAGCTTGCAGCAAACACTAATGTCAGACAGCTTAAAAACCAGATAGCACTAACAATTCCTCCCTTCAGATAAAGGGTGAGACATGATCAACTGTTACAAGTTATATTTATTTCATGCAATTTGGTAGCACTGTACCCATATGTATGAACTAAAATGACTCAAACCAGGAATGAATACATAACAAAAACTAATTTCCAGATTTGAACTGAGCTCTAATTTTAGCTCAGTATTGTGTAACAGTTTTCTCAGGTATAATTTCCTTCCAAGTGTTTAAATTAGGAAGTTGTTCTCAACCACTTTTAAAAGCAACTGGAAGAAAAGCTGCATCTAGATCAGGTGCAGCACACCCCTTAGATGGTTCAGGAGCATCTGGTCTGCTCAGAGCAACACTTGACTTTTGGCTCTGTGTTCCCACATTTTAGAAGCCTACTCTGTATTCAGGACTACAAAAGCACAAGCATCCTCCTATACACACAAACACATGCCATCCTCTAACAGAAGTGTGGAGCAGCTGGGATCCTTAGAGCCTGAGCACAGAGCCAGCAGCCTACACTGCGAGGCACACACCCTTGACAGGAACCCTGCTCCAAGGAGCAGCTAAAGCACAGCTCCTTTCCTGCCTGAAACATAACAGTGCCAGTAGGAAGAGCTTTTAATTCAAAAGCAGCACACTGGAAGTAAAATTAGCTCAAAGCACTGGATCGTGACTTGGCATCTAATCACTGCACCATCCTACATGATTCACCAAATGAAGAACTCCCAAGTGGCTGACCTTAACAAAAGCAAACCTCCACCACATACCTACAATACAATATTTTTAAGCATAAGGAACACTGCAGTACACACTGATCAGCACAACTATACAAGTCAGACAGCTGGGCACATTCTGTCTGTGCTCATTTAACAATAAAAAAAATCCATCAATTATTAGAAACAAAAGTATATTACTGCTTCAATTATGCAATAAACCTTCAAAAAGGGTACTTGAATATTTGATGGTTTAAGCATGGTGGGCAGAGATTTGTATTTTAAATAATTGTTGCTAATTTCCCGACCACCATCGCCACCTCAAAAGGAAATTTCCAATGTGAGGGCTAACAAAACACTCTAGAAATCAAGCATTTCCATCTACTTTTCTATTTTAAAACATTTAACCCCCTAATAGAGAACACTAGGGTGACTAGGTTTCCCAGGTTATCTGCTGACATAAAGATACTGACTTTAAAAAATGTTAAATAATTAAAAACTGCAAAACATTTTTTAAATTACACTTAAAAAAACCCAACTGAGAAACAGTTCCACAGAATTTCCATAGAATATCCCTCATTCCATACAAATGAGGAGAACAGACAACAGTAATTCACTTTCCTTCAGGATGAGCACCTTCCACTGTGTAACTAAATCTTGTCTTTAACACCATGGTCATTTGAGCAAAAACTTCTTCATCAAGAATTATTGGTCTAACACAAAGATAGCCTTCAAGTTAAAGAAATAAATAAATGTTGCCTGGTACATAATTTCTTGCATTTTTCATTTTTCTGGGTTATCATTTTCTAGTGACGTCTGAATAACACTGGTACTAGTCAGTGTAAATTGATCCTATATAAAAGAAAAAAAAAAGCAAAGTATTTTCTCCAGTAAAAACCCTGCAAGTATTTTGTGTAAAAAGGAAACTGAGTATGCTTCTTCTTACACCATGACTAAATTCTTCTTTTCACTCTGCTTGAAAAATAGTTTATGGGTCCAGTTCTAGAAGGCAACACAGCTTCATAGTTCCTTGAGAGGTCATCTGGGGAAATAGTGCTAAGTTTGTCAAATAACATCTGACAGTTGACTAGGTATCACTCTATGCTAGAAATCTAATAAACTAAATTACAATCCCACTGAAGGCAGAAATAATATAATTGAGGATACAGACAGCTAATGAGGAAAAGAAGGCCTTCCAAAGCAAGACATGTTAAGCAGGGCATAGAGAGATCGAGTCAAATTTAACAGCTATTAAGTTAATTGAAAATTATGTCAGGAAAGCATAGAATTCTTAATATAGCACATTCTCACAAATAATTATAACTGGGAATTATTATCTGAACTGGAGGTTATTGTCATCATTCTCCTTCCTACTAAAAAGTGCCAAAACCATCACTCAGATAGGATTTTCTTTCTTGCCTTGTGAAATGCTGTAATTTTTTTCCCCCATTACACATCTGAAGAGCACAGAAAGAAAAAAAAAAAAATTACTTAGGCTCCAACAGTGATGCAAGTCTACTGAAATCCTGCCAGTTAAAAACACCAACCTTTATGTTCAGGTTTCACTAAGAAAGACACTAAAGATGTTCCCAAGGCTGTATTTATGCCTTGCATCATCTGTCTGGCGATAGACAAAAGTCTTTGCAAGGTCTTTATTGTTAGGCCAGGAAGTTAATGAGGCAGTACACTTACCAACAGCAGGGAAAGCACAGACAAACTCAACAACTGTCTCGGGCTGGTTTAATACGTTAAATGAAATGCAAAATAATGACTATTTCACATATTCCCAAAAGGTGTTTGTACTCATAGAAAACATTTCTCTGCATTTTGCATTTGAACTTAGAAAAGCCTGACTTGAAATCATCCTGATTCAGTAGTCCATGAATCACCCCACATGCACCCTTGCTCTTTAGAGCCCACTCACTGCCACACCACGCTGACGTGCCGTCCTTAGGATTACTAAGGACGCTCCAACAAAGGGGGATCACCCACTGGTTTCTATAAATCACCTTGAACCTCACTGATTATTTCAACAAAGGTGGTTCTGATACACAGGCATCTTTGGCTGCCTTCACAGAGAAGGGAAAGGACTTAAATGAATGACAATATTGCATCTCAGAATTAATTACAGAACAATGATGACAACTGAAATAGGCCAAAAGCAATGAAGTCATTTAGCTTTCCCTAACAAGCAGCATATGAAATGCAGCAGAGGAAAAAATCCAACACTTTTTAAACAGTCATTATTAATTACTGAAGAAATAAGAATGCCTATCAAGCACACTAATCATGACTGAAAACTATGACATTATATGAAAGTGTAACAAGGTATTTCAGTTGATTTACAAGAGATTAAGCAGGAGGGGAACATGAAAACAAGTCATAAGAATCCCTGTTGAGCCTGACACCCAAGTTCTGCTTTCCACATCTTTCCATACTTCAATAAACATGAAATGAAAGTTTTACATTTCTCTATGGCAAAGAAGCCCACCCTGAAACACCACGCCTTCCTCTCATAGCATAAAAATTATTCCACTGTTTAACTACAAATACATACTTTAAAGCTTTAAAAATATTTTAAAATACATATTTTATCACTTTTCTCCATCTAAAAACCCTTTCCTTCTTGGAGTTTTTTGTTTATTAGACCTAATTGCATGAACAATAATGAAACAACAGAAATGAAAAAAGCCTGAAACAAACAAAGCATTACATTGCAACTCCTCCTCTTAAAGCTAAGTAGAATGGGAAAGTCTAGACAAACTTAGCCTTTGGTGTGAACTGCAAAAACCAATTGGGATTTTTCTCTCTCCCTGTTTTGTTTAGGCAACCAAGTGTTTAACCACTTCTGTGTGAAATTCAAAAGTCTAATTCCAAGAAGACCAGAGAAGAAACTTCTGCCCTAGATTTCAGGTAAATACTTCATAGGAGGGGAAGGATCTTCCTACTTCATATGCCCAGTGAAGTAGCACTTTATTATCACTTTATTTGAGTTGGTGCTGGACAATGGGATAGCAGGGATCATCTGGGATCCAAACCTGTTGGAAACCACAATTATCTTATGCATGTTAAGACCATTGCATCCCTGGTTCAACACCCACTCCTCCCTGACAGAACATAACCCACCCTGTTCTTGTTCTCAGGGTACTGATCTCAGCCACACGAAGCCAGTATGAGAGAAGTGTCAACTCCTTTGCTGTAGGTGGGTCTCTGCATGCTCCAGCACATAGTCACTAGTACAGAAGGAGGCAGATATTCCTCCTTACAGCACTCAGCAGGACCAGAAGGTGTCATTTATTGCTGCCTAGGACATTGGGCTGGACTAAGATATTTGTCTCGAAGGAGAGACCACACAGTTTAGCCCCTGAATCATTTCTAGCAAACCACTATCAACAGGAAACACAAGAAACAGTCCAGGTTTCACAACTGGAAAACCTCATTATTCACATCCTCTCCTCCTGCACTAGAGAAACTTCCCTCTCTCACAAGTGAAGATGCACTTTTGACAGACTTTTTCTCTTTCCTTAGCTCTCATTTTTATCCTCCACCTTCACTCATTACAAGCTATCCATAGTTACTTTCCTGCTGAACATTAACACTGAGACAGCCTCAGCCTGTCTCAAACAAAGGCTTTATCTCTGCCCATGGGTCTGCACTGACACCGTGGCACAGCACAGCTACACCTGACACAGCTCAGGTGCTCCAAACCTCCATCTCCAGGGCAGTGTGGGACCCAGCACTGGCTCCCACGGTGATGACAGGGATGGGCTGGCCTCTTCTGAGGCCTGTGCTGCTGGTCACAGTACCAGAGGCAGCATGGCACAGGTGGCTCAGCAACACCACAGCCATGTAAAGCAGCTCTGTATGAAAATTTGCATAGAACCAGCTTCAGATACCCTGTGAGGAACAGCACACTCAGGCTCTCCACGCCGGCCTTGGGCTAGTAAACCCTGCCAAGCCTGGGAGGGAAGGCTGTGAGCAGTCAGACTGGGTCTCTCAACCTCATGCTGGGATCTCAGGCTGCTTACTGGGGAGAGTTTAGACACACCCAGCACCCTGAACTCCAAGAGAGCTTGTCAGCTTCCCATTTAATGCATGAATGCATATGGCTGGCTTAGATCTAATACTGAACACCTAAGCCAAACTGCTGGCACCTGCTGAGGATGGCAGAGCAAAAAAGCCTTATTTGGAGACAGCAGGAGACAGCCCAAGTCCAGGCAGGGCCAGTGCCAAGCACTTGAGTGGGAACTTTTTGTGCCTCCCTGACTGAGCTTATGCAGCCTTCCACTTCAGGTGGGTACTTGAGCCTCTCCACTGTCCAGACTAACACTCTTCCACTCCAGGAGCAGCTGCTATGATCTTAAAAACAGAAAATGCCAAGGTGTGCAGAATTTTCAGAGAGTAGTAACCTTTGGTCATTATGCAATGTTAAGATTTAACCATACAAGAACAGACATAATTTAGTTTTCCACTGTGAATGACAGAGAGCAGGTTTTCCTGGTATAATACTAGGAGCAGTAAAACTACTTCCCAGTGATTAGCACTTTCCTAGATAAACACCTTCATGTTTTTCCTAGATTAATGGTTAAACATTAACATTGTTAAACAAACAACTAAAAGAAAGAAAGAAAACCCCACCCAATACCAACCACCCAAACAAAAAAAAGAGCTGAAAAATAACCATTTAGGTTTATTCTGAAACACAGTATTACATATCAAAATTGAGTATCACTAAAATGAAGCCTTGTTTAAGAAGCCACAAATGCTTATGGGAGCATGTTCATCAGTCACTGAATTGCTTTCCTTCTCTGAAATCACCAGCACTGGGGAATAGTAGATTTCCGTATTAAAGGTCAAGCCAGAACAAAACAGGTAAGAGTATACACTGATAACCAAATGTTTTCAGCAGAAAACAAATAAATGTTTTGGTGAAGTTAATTGTAAGTAAACTCCCACAGTGTGTGGATAACACTATGACCTTTAACACATGCACATCCATAATCTATGAGCAATTTTTCTCAGAATTCCACAATGTAGTGAATCACAGGCAGGTATAGATCACAGTATGATTGTCAGGTTACTTTATTCCAGCCAAACTGAACAAGCATTAAAACAAGTAATAGACTAAGTATTAATGTAAATGTCTTTACAAGCAAACACCTGGGAATGTACATAAAAATCTTGGCACTGGTGAGTGCATATGGAAAGAGCAACTGACAAATATGAGGGAATTTGTGAGAATGACTAAAATCAGTCTAAAATAAGTATCATCTTCACCTTCTGTGAACACCAAGCTTTGCTGAAAAGGAATAATCCAGTCCATGGAAATCCACGAAAACAAGTAGGTATCTCACCAGGAAAGGAATGGAGCCTCACTGTAGATCTACACAAGAGTAGTGTTTAATGTTCACCCACTGGAGTCTGGGTGGCTCTTTGCCCACTTCAGACTCACATGAGCTCTGCTGCCCTTGCACAGGCCAAGTCTCTCCTCCTAGATGGTGAATTAGGGCTCTGTCTGACAAAACAGGTCTTGTCTAACCTGAATTTGTGATGTAACACATGACCTAGGTGAGAACCCACAATGTGTGAGAAACAAATAAAGGGGAAAGGTCACAAGCCTGGTTTTCTGGGGCAGAACCAAAACAAAGTGCCACTTCCTCATGCCTCAACTTCTGCATCTCCAGATGGCTGATTCCCCTCTGTCCACAAATGCTTTCTAGAACATATCCCAAATAAACACGGGAGTTTCACACCCATCTTATGCATTTATGCTTCTTCAGAAGCCAAGGGGTAGAATAATTGAACCCTTTTCAATGAACACACAAGCCCATTTCAGTCAATCAACTCAAAAAATTTGCTATCATTACAAGGGTGTAAGACTGACCTCAAGGATAAACTGAAGATTCAACATTATTTCTAACTTTATCCAAGACATCTCAATTCAGAAGATGAACATTACACACAGTTTGACTTTAAAAAAAAAAAAAAAAGTAAAAAACTCTGGCTCTAACAGACACAAATCAGCTACAAAAATTAAGATTTTTATGTCTACTAAAACATTCTATTTTTTAATCCCTTTTTTTTTAGAAATCAAGATTCAGTTAGAACAGATAATTGCTCTCAAATTCAAATAAAAATTATAATGATCAAATAACACCTAGGGGTAATATGAATTTTATAGTTCATCTCCTAATCAAGCCTGTCTTATAATATTTTTTTAATATAATTTTGCTTGTATTTTAATGAAATTTGCAGCACAGCCCAGTAAGACTGAAATAGGTTACTGTGCTGAGATGAACTGCCTCAGGGACTCTGGGGTAAAAAAGAGCTGGGACAGACTCCTCTTCAGTAGTGCCTTGTGCTGCCTTCATCTGTCAGCTCAATTCTGTACCAGCATGTCTGTGATCACAGAGATGGTGCTACAACAGCCTGTTATTTATTTAATGAATCCAGCCCAGGAAAAGAGTATGGGAGGACTTACTGTTAGTGTTTTAATTGCATATTTCTTTGATAAGAAAAAGACAGAGGGAAAACCTCTTCCACATGAGGCTCCTGCCCTAGAGACAATGTTGACTCTTTATATTCCCTTTCAAAGTATATAAACATGAGCCTGAGAGCAACAGTGCAACAGGGAGTGAAAGATGCCACAGTGGCAACACCAGCCACTTCAGATTACCCTGACTTCAAGATCCTTGGGGCAACAAGGGATGCACACAGCAAACTCACTGCCCTAAACCTCAGGAGAGCAGATTTTGGCCTCTTCAGGGATCTGCTTGGTAGGGTACCATGGGAAAAAGCCCTAGAGGGAAGAGGGGCCTAAGAAGGCTGGTTAGTATCCAAGGATCTCTTCCTCAAAGCTCAGCAATAATGTATCCCAAAAAAGAGGGTAAAACCACCCAGAGGCCTGCATGGATGAGTAAGGAGCTCCTGGACACACTCAAGCACTCAAAAAGGAAGACTACAGATTGTGGAAGCAGGGACAGGGAGCCTCTGAGGAATACAGAACGATTGTGCAAGCAACCAGGGACCATGTTAGGAAAATTGAAGCCCAGACAGAACTACATCTGTCCAGAGCAACAAAAAAGCTTTTACAAGTACATCCACAATAAAAGGAAAATTAGGAAAAATGTGGGCTCTCTCCAGAAGGAAACCTGGTTACCTGGGATATGGAGAAGGCTGAGGCACTCAGTGAGCTCAGTCTTCAGTGGCAACTGCTCCAAGCACATCACCCACATCACAGAGAGCAAAGGCAGGGAGTGGGACAGTGAGGAACCACCCACTGTAGGAGATGGGGTTTGAGACCATCCGAGGCACCTGAAGGTGCACAAGGCCATGGGACCTGATGAAATCAATGTACAGGCCCTTAGGGAACAGCAGATGGAGTTGCTAAGCTGGCCATCATATTTGAGAAGTCATGGCAGTCCCATGAAGTTCCCACCGACTGGAAAAGGGGAAACATAACAGCCATAATTAAAAGAGGGAAAAAAGGAAGACCCACAGAAATACAGGCCAATCTTGTTGTACCTGACAGGATCATGGGGCGAATACTCTTGGAAACTATGCTTAGGCACATGGAAAATAAGAGGGTGATTTTTGACAGCCAGCATGGCTTCACTAGGAGAAAATTTTGCCTGAGAAATTTGATGGCCCTTTTTGATGTTACAATGTAAAGTTATTTTCTTGTTCTCAATTTGAATTTTGCCATCAACATAGTCCTCTCCATGCCATTTTTTCCCTGGTTTTCTAGTCTGCTGTCTGTTTCTTTACTCAATATAGCTGAAAATATTTTTAGTTCTCTGCTTCTTCCATAGAGCTCTTTTAAAGAAATCTTTTCTATCTTGCCACCAGTCACTTATCATCCCTTGAGAACTCAGAGGTTTCATTTTCTTGTCGCCTCCAACTGTCTGTCCTTTCTTACTGTCCTGCTCAATGAAACCCTTACACTGACACTGACTAGTGAAAGGAGGGGAGAAATACAGAACAAAGAAGGCTATTTCCAATTTACTGGAAACTTGAATCAGAAGAAAAAAATACACACGCAAAAGAGTATATTACAGCCAGGAATCACTGCTAGTCCAACTCAGCACATAACAACCAACGCACTGCAAAACCAGAAAAGCCACTACACATGCAACTATTTAAAAAGAAGTCTGAATCAGTCAGCTTTCTCAACATGACTACACAGAAAGGCAATGTTGTCAGGCTGCCCCAAAGTTACAGCTATTCTGATCCAAGAAAAGGCACTCAGAAGTCAAGCATGCCCATTGAGAGCACTGAGTCATACCACCCTCTCACTGGCAAGAAGCTCTGCTGCCACTTTCCCCACCTCTACAGCCTGTTTTTGGGACCTGGCAGCTGCTCCCACACCCAGAACAATACCCCATCATGCCACAGACAGCTTGCCATTTTGCAAATTTGGTACATTTTAGTTCTGCTTTTATGATGCAAAGGTAAGTAACATTTGATAATGGATTGAACTCAGAATGACCTCATCTTCAACTGTCACCATATATTGACTCAGCAACTGAAGAGGGACAAGTGTTTGTATGAAGAATTATGCAAAATTGTGACCATCATTAAATGATTATATCTCTGGGAGAGAGAAGTCACATGTTTTTGATTTCTGCATTTATACCATAAGCAATTAAAACAATAATTGTAATTCAGTCTGAGTATCTATATCCATTTTATAAAAAGCAGAAATTCAAAAGCAGAACTTATGTTTGCTGTTGAAGATGGAAAAATCCATTATCAGGCTTTCATTTACTTTATTTAAAAATAATTTAAAATCCTAACACATAGTAGAGTACTGCACCTTGAAGAAAAGGACAAGGATTTGTAATCAGCTATGAACTTCTTCCAAACTATTTCCAATGAGCTAGTGCATAAAACAGATCTAAAATGTGCCCTCCTTACACACTGTTCTCCCTGTTCCCTATTCCAAGTTTCAGCAGCTTAGAGTTAGTGGTGTCCCACAGTATAAGTCTGTATTTTAGGACACCAAAGCAGGTTAAAACCATAGCAACAAGTAGGCAGAGAAATTATCTATCAGCACTGCTACTCAACACTGGTTGCTAAATGCAGACCAGGCATTAAGCATGGGAGAGGAAAAAGTACAAGCTTGGAGCCCTCATTAGAGATTCTGCTTATTTTGAGAGGGACAGCTCTAAAATTCTAACTAGGAAATCATGTTGGAGGGAAGGGAGGCTATCCTGAGTCCTGCAGGGATCCATGCTCAGGCTTATGCTGCTCAGTGGATTCAGAAATGACCTGGAAAAGGAGTAAACTCTGAGCCTTCAAGAGCTCCAAAATCCTCATAGCTATAAAGACTGGCTACAGCTGAAGAAGGGCCTTGCAGTAAAACAGAAGACAATAAAATAGCAAACCCAAAAGTCAAACAAAAAATAGCTACATAATGAATTGTGAATTGATTGTCAAAAAATATCTAGAATTAAATACTGAATTTATGTTCAGTATTTAAGTTTATGATTAGACCTAAGCCAGTGCAACACTCGTCACTGGGTGAAAAAAAAAACCAAACCAAGAACTGGGAAAACAACACAGAAACAGAAGAGGATTTTTTTAAAATGTTTATTTTACATACATATCTGATATTTACAGTATAATTCAGCTGCACCTGCATCTGTTGTGTAATATTTTTCCTCCTTCAAAAACCTCTTTTCTCCCCAAATCTCAGAAAAAAAGTCTACAGCCACATTGGGAAACAGTTTTGAAAACAATATTCCAGTTGCCTCTTTTTTCTCATGTATAGAAATTGTTACTTCTCTGATTATAAACAAACCATATAATTTTAATAGATAGCTTTCTAAACAGACAGAGGTCTAAAAAAATGGCTTTAGGATATAAATATTTTATTATTAAGACTCACCAAAAGCCATGATGAATTAATAGAGTCCAACTTCTGTTTTCTCAAAATGATTATGGAAGAGATCATATTAAAAATACCACATTCCAGGAAAAAGAAAAGAAGTATTTTCTGTTAAGTATTCCCTCTCTTGCAATACATTTAGTACTTCTATTATACAGAGATACCAATTTTTGCTCACATGTCTGACAAAGGGACTGGAGTAAGCATTAATCTGGAAATTAATTTATATTAAGTTGTCACCATTAACAAGCCCAAACATAAAGACAGCTCAATGTGCTTGTGCAGAGACTTCCTAAATGCAAGAGAGACCAAGATCAGCCAGACACACACTTACCATTCCTGACTGACTGTAGCAGCAGCTCTTCTAATCAGAGAGATGAATGGATACGCAGTCTGTCAGAAAAGGGAACAAAGACCTGTGGCTACAGGCAAAAAGCTCCCTGCTCACTGGGCTAGGAAGCTTAATTTGCATTATTCGAAGCAAAACAGCTCTTGTCAGGAGGTTTTTGACCACCCATTCTCTTTTATTTCACAGTGGAATTAGGTGATATTATCTATAGCTAATTGTTTGGATCCCTAGAACAGGCTGAGCAAGCAGTAACATTGGCTGGGCCACACTGGTTTAACACAGCTTTGGAAAACAGAAGGCTAGATCATCATCCTGCTCACATCCCCAGCATAAAACAAACCTGTGTCCTTTTCCTCAGAGTGCTGTGTCAGCCTCTCCAAGGAAGGACAGCATCCAGGAGGACCAGACTCAGCATTGGGACTTAAGCTTTCCAGAGCTGCCAGAGCAGTGGTTCTGCCTCTCCAGGTGGACTGGCACTCTCCTGCTTTCAGATGAAACAGCTCAGTTTATGGACTAGTGTGAGATGGTGACAGTAGACAACTTGCTAGTCATCTGCTGTATTTACCTGTTAACTCACTGCTTAACAATTCCCTGGCAATTTCTGGCTCATTTGTACCCATGAAAAGAGCTCTTTTTCATTTAAATGAGTTTATGGGGTAAGGTTACCACATGGTGGAGGCTAGCAGGTGTCACTCTGAAGGTGTATCTATTACACAGGTATATGTTTACCCCTTCCCTGTATCAGTCCAAAAAAAAGGAAATAGTTTCTGACAGGAGGACACGAAACCTCCCCTTTGCATCATGCTTTGTCCTAGGCTTGCCTGTGGCACATGTGCTCTGCAGACTGCTCAGCTTGACCAAAAGGCAGCACAGAGGGTAACAAGGAACCTACTGAAGAAAAACAGCCAAGCCAACACCTGTAGCTCAACAGGAGCATCTCTTCCAGCAGCACTGTCACTCTAGGCAGCAATCACTGCTGCTCCATCTCAGTGCTGTTCCACACCCATTCCCCTCCTACCGTAAAATCCAAGAACCCCCACTAATCCCACCTATTCAAGAGCAGAGGTTTAAAAGCCATGCAAAACACCACTGTGTCCTTGACCAGGCTGTCATCTAAGAGCTGAGAGCACAATATCTCCAGGATTAATTCCTGCCTGCTTAAAACTGAGGGCTACAGGGAAAGCTGAGCTTTGCAGGAAGCCATTGGCTTTTCCAGCTGCTTCCTTGGTATTTAAGAAACATCAAGCTTCATACTCCATTGTTTTTTTTAATCTCTTTGAACGTAAATTGTTGGTAACCACTTAAAAGGAGCTTTTCTTAAGGTCGTTTCCAGCCAATTTTTACCAGAAATTATTACCATCCTAAAATTCTGCAAGTCAGAATCCACTTTTCAGGTCTCAGAAACAATCATCATTCCCCCACTGAAGAGCACATGAGCATCTATCTGAATGCTCCCTAGAAATGGCAGAGGGAGAATACTACAGGAATTTATCTTCTAAAAGGACAGGCTCTGATTATTTCCCTAACATTTAAAGTTCTTATGGCCTGTGGCATTTGGAGCTGTAGTTTGGTGCTCGGAGTACAGTGTTCCACAGAAATGACAACTAAGCTGATGGGCAAACCATCTAGTTATACTAAGAGATACAAATACATGTCACAGAATACAAGAACTTTTATTATTTAAAGTAGAAAGAATAAACTATCTACATGCACAGTACATGTTGAGGTTTTTTCCTTGCATATTTAAGTGCAGTACTAGCACTTGACAAGTGCTAAATTTTTTTTTCCCCTCTTAAGTTTCTACTTTTTCTTCCTTGGCATCTATATATTAAATTGTATATACAATTCCTTGCAATGCAGGAAATGCTGCCAAATGTTTCCCTGGGAAAAACATTAGGGTAATAAAAGTTTGGAAGAAATCTGGTGAACAAACCAGATATCAACACATTTGCATGAAACCAGGCATAAGATATGTGAAACAGAAAAACTGAAATTACTCTGGGGGGACAAAAAGGCAACCTTCCAGTTAAGTCTGTTAATAAGGAACCTTGGCTGCTGAGTACATCCAACAATTCAGCTTTCCAGCAGGAAACATTACCACTGTCAGAAACTTTCTTAGCCTCTCTGTTAGGGAGTGCCATATTTCAGGCATTCAGAGCATAAAGCAATGACAACAATGCAGAGTCACATGAAGTTGTTCCACGCCAGCTGTGTAAGTTTCCTGAAATCTCATTCACCTAAAGGTCAAGAACTTTTGATACTGTACATATGAGGCCTTTGAGAAATTATTTGGAGTTCAAGTGCCTGTAAGATTTTCCTCATGATTCATTGCAAAGCCAACACTTGACTGACTTGCTTGGCAATGTGACATGTTATCCACATATGTTCTGCTATGCAGGAAATGCATTTGGTCTTTTCTGCTGGTTTTAGAACCAAGTAGCTCCCTGACTTAGAAAAAAACTTTATGGGGGTATGATGGACTACAGCAATTTCTGATTTTACCAACACAAATTAGATTGTTTGTAACAATCCTGACTCAAGACGATATCCACCTTGAAAGTTACTTAAAAAAACAATCAAAATTCAGATTTTCAATTCATATTTTAAATTAAAAACTTGAAGTAATCTAACCTGAAAATATCAAGGATTTGGAAAATGGTATTCTGCCAAGCCTAATCCTAATGTGCTTGGTTTTAAACATACATAACCCAGCAAAATGTAGCCTCTGGCTTAAAAACAATCCTGTATTAAAGCCATAGGTAATCTGTCTTACATAATGCTATTTGCATTTTGTAAATCCTGTTAAAAATACTTGTGACATCAAATCAATGTCTTCTAATCGCAAATGCAGCATCCAAACCAGGACTCACATAGTGGACCTGGTTTGGGGCTTTTTCTTTATTTTATGAATAGTCTTTGTAGCATTTGTGGTATACATGAACAGTACAGTTGTATGAACTGAAGTTTAGTATTTTAGTACAAATATAAATTAAATTAGAGAGTTATCATCACTTATCCTTGGAAATTAAACTAGAGTCTAATATTCCAGTTTGGTGAATTACTCACATCCATGGGATGTGATGATAAAACAAAGTTTTGACACTAATAAAACAGATAACTTTATGGTAGGGAGTTAATACTAAACCTTTTGCTAATTCACCTTATCCCACCTAAATTTTGAACAGCAATTTAGTTTGTAGCATAAAAAAGTCACAGAATGTAGGCAGATATCCAAGTACACTGCACAGGCCCCAGGTGAGCCTTAGAAGTTCCTAGAGAGTCAACTTCACTCCCCCAGCTGTGCACACAACACATATTCTGAGTAGATAAACACCTGTCTTTGGTGTAGCACTCTACAGCTCTCTAAGTAGATGTGATTAAGCACCTGAAGTCTACAAGAGTTCTCTTGAAGAACTGCAAAAGTCAGATGTGGTGGGGATCACAATTCCTGAGAAGCAGAAACAGTGATAATTCTGCTGACTTCCTCCTCAGCCAGGTGGCTAGGGCACACATTTAATGATTGATGGGAGATCCAACATCAAGCTCCCCATAAGAAGGGCTGATTGAATGGGGCTGCTGATGGTTTATTACAGAATACAGGCTCACTGGAAAGAACAATCTGGCAGCCTTTCATTCCCTGTTGCTCAGGACAGATGAAAACTTTCACATACCATGCTCTTTGTCCTGGCAGTCAGAACCCAGAGCACAGAAGTGACTGAGATCCCATGAAACCCAGCAAAAAACAAAAAACCCACAAAAACAAAACCCCAAACCAAAACAAAAAGCAAACAAAACACAAATAACTAAAAAAGCAACCAAACAAAAAACCCCCAACAACCAAAACACAACAGAACCAGGATCTCCCACTTCTTCTGTGACCCAGTCACTGGGAAAAAAATGTTCTTTTTCCAATACTCTGAAACATTTGTCCACAGAAGAACAACAGACAAACTTGTTCTGAAATGGGCAGAAGATATCAGAATAATCTGAGTAGTTAAGGTTGGAAAGGATTTCTGGAAGTCATCTGGTTTAAACATTTGCCTCCCACTCTGCTCAGCAAAGGAACAAATTCAAAGTTAGATACAATATCCTAATGATTCCTTAATGCTTTTAAGGAAAGACAGACGAGGATTTCATTGGACTGGTCTTCAGTGAGTTCTTACTTTTCAGCAAGATGCAAAAATGCTAAAAACAAAGTTCTGCACAAAGTGGCAGGTCTACCCCATACCAGATAGTTCAGATTCTGGTACAGCTGAGTTTAAGTTATAAAGACAGGATCCCACTTTATTATCCATAACCAGACAATGAACACTACGTTTACAGATATGTTCAATTATTGCAGTAACATTTGTCAGAAAAATATCCTAGAATCCAACAGGGTTCCAAGCCCCGATCTGGTTCAGTTTAGTCTGATGGTCTCTCTAAATTTGAAAATACAAGTGCTGCATGTCCTACCAAGTCTGGCATACACTCAGCAGAGTAACAAGTATCCCAAGGTCTCATCTCTGATTGTAGCTAAAAGCAGACGCCTGAGGGAAAAGGATACATGTGTGGCAATACCCTCCCAGCCTTCATCACCTTCCCATTGCCCAACTCTACTGCTATACAGTCTTGATGAAGTACTAACATTTGTACACCATGCTGTCACCAGGATAAAGGCATCCCATTTCAGAAGCTATAGCAGGCCGTTTGAAACATTACATGCTGTTAGTGGCAATGGCTGTAAAGTCAGCAATTAACACTAGCAGAGAAACCACTTAAGACATAGTGTGCTTCCAGGAAAACAGCACAATACCACAGAGTTTTTCAGAAAGCTTGTAAAATGTGTATCCATTCCTTTATCCTGATTTTACTACCAAATTTTGGTTTAAACCAATATATTTTATATTGTAGCAAGATATACAGAATTTATAATTATGGAGAAAAACAAAATTACATTCAAAACACCATACAGTTACCACGGCTGTGTCTGTGTGCACACCCAGCACACTTACTCACCAGCCTCCAGCATGGACCAGGAACTGTTCAAATGAAATATCTCAAATCAGTCTCTTGTAGCATTTGCACAGCATGATGACTGAATAAACTCTCACCTGCCTTTATAACAAGGCAGCTGGTAAACAGGACCCCTTCAGCTGGGAATAATGGGCAGTCCCTGAAGTTTCCCTAGGCAGCTCCAGCTGTGCACAGGCCAACTGGAGCTGCTTGCAAGCACGAATAGCATCTGATGTTGAGAATCCAGCATTCCCAGAGACTCCCTCAGGAGCTGAAACTGCTCCTATTTACATGGCAATCTTCTGTGTATATGCAAGACAGCCAGGAAATACAAAATGGAATAGAGTTTATGGTAAACTGAAGGAATCAGATCATGCATAATCAGCAGAAAATGTTTTGTGTAGTCTCATTTAATCCAGATGAAGAGACTTCCACCACCAGGTGATAAAGGACCATCAGACCCTATCCAAGAGATTAGATTCCTCAAATGAGCATTACTCAACACAACAGAAACTAGTTGATTACCTTTCCCATTCACTCTTTAAACAAACAGCTGTCTGTGTAACAATATTGAGAAACTTATTTGGAGACAAGGGACTACATTGTCTTTTTCAAGGAAACACTATGGTCATCTCACAGAATTTGTCAACATGTTAAGCCTACTTCATCTGCATCTGTGTTGCTTCCTTAATGGTTTCCAAATTTAGGTTTCTGGCACAGTACCTAGAAATACTTTTTTTATCAAAGTTGCAGTGAACTAAATGACAGCAAATTATCAAAAGCCCAATTCAGGCTTCAGATCAATCCTAGAGACATCATTCCCATTTTACATATATGCTAGACCAGAAAAAGCCAGTAACACTGAGATTTTCATGTAATTTTAAAATAATGACACCAGATGGAAAAATAGAACTCCAGTCATTTCTCACACATTTTTTTCTGAAATAGCTGAAGTGAATTCACTGCAAATTACTGCAAGTACTTTAAATTACTACCCAGACAGGATCAGAACAGTATTTCCCAAGTGAAGGTTGCACCTACCACTGGCATCACAGGTTCTCAGTCAGTCCAAGCATGATCAGCTTCACAACTCTGGCTTCTCAAAAAACCCAGCCATTACAGACAAGTTTGTTCTTAGTCTGAATATTTTCTTCATATACACTGTTAGGCAATTCCAACAGTTTTCCTACTCCTTAAAGATCAACCATGACTGCTTTGAATCAACAGTGATGAGCAGCCATAATGTCAAACACAGGTGACACCTTAGGAGCAGTGGGGAACCAGTGCTGATGTGCAAGCACAGTCACCACCCTAGAAGGTGTCACTCCCACCCTCATTTCCTTCCCTACAAGCATAGTTTTATTTCAATTATCCAAGGCAGTAAAGGTTACTCTCCTGCTCTCTTACCTATGTTTGCTCACAAGAAGTCAAGCTGGGGCACTTCTACATTTATAGCACAGTTAATACATAGCCTGAAAAATAAATAGAAATAACCTTGGCAGAAATCACAGCTTGGAGAATCAACAGAAATACACATAATGGAAAGCTCTTTATTTAAAACTACTGTATGATGATACTTCTAATGATTGCAACTTGCCAATGTAACATTAAAGCCACTACCAGTTCCTGGGACAGTTAGCTGGATGTGCAAGGGAAGCTCCACCCAAACACACCCCCTGCTTCAAAGTATAACAAAAATGAATGAAATCTCAAAACTCATTACCTTTTGTCATCAATCTCTGTATCTAATCAATAACTTCACTAGAACAGAATATCATCCATTCATGCTGAAGTCAGTGAGGATAATCTGGCCCTGCTGGTTCTCCAAACTCAGTACTAGTGGCATTGTCCTCAGCCATCTGCAGGATATTATATTTTCTTTACAGTATAGTTGTTAGCTTTCCAGTACTGAAGTTACTGAAGCACTTTTCAGAATTAAACTAGTTTAATCTAAGTTTTCCTTTCCACATCACCAATAAGATTAATCACCTCAAATGCAGCTTCACTAACAGCAAAGGAAACTTTTGATGAGCAAGGTATGCTACATGAAGGACTTCTGAAAGTGGAATACTTATGCTAACCATGTGTCCTTTCACAGAGAGTTTTTAAACTGTGGTACTGAACAGTGAAATAATAAAAGAGTAACAAAAGTCACCAATATGAATCTATTTAGTGGAGCAGTATTTAATATTCTTGAAAAGCATTAAGTGTTAAAAAACTGTACTGCATAGTACCCATCAATTGTGTCTAGAAGCTGTAGTCAT
Organism: Agelaius tricolor; assembly: GCF_023055355.1. Classification (NCBI taxonomy): domain Eukaryota; kingdom Metazoa; phylum Chordata; class Aves; order Passeriformes; family Icteridae; genus Agelaius; species Agelaius tricolor. Next base: position 42,098,770 of record NW_027269263.1, read on the forward strand.
ACATTACAATCTCATTAGGACTGGTAATGTATGGACAGATAGCCACAGTCTCAAACAACACACAGAAATTTGCAAAATAATTTTATATGAAAACTCAGAAGTTATTAGACAACAAAGGTTTTAAGATACTTCAAAGTCCGACCATTTGATTATATTAAGTATGTAAGCCTTCTTAAAAGGCAGCTGTAAGTTTTACTTTATATTTCTGTGCCTACTAACACTCAATTGCACCCAAAGTAAGATTTACATACTAATTACTTGCCTATGCCTGAATAGCAGGTATTTAAAAATCTATCACTGGATAGTAGAAAAAGCAATGAAGGGATAAAGAAGAAAAGGGAGGAAAAAATGTTGCTCTTCTGGGTCCTACTTATAGACTTGCAAGTGTTTTATTTTGGGCTCTGCTCAAGTCTTTGTTAGAGGATTAGTGTTCAGAAATTGAATTACATTACTAAGGTTGACTTACCTTTTCAGTTCTGTCTGAAAAGGGATGGGTTGTTCTTTACAATGATATTCAGTGTTAAAAATTATCAATATCTCTATTTCCCATAGTAATATTCAAATGGCAATATACTGACAAGTACTGAAATGTTTAATGTCATATTTCAAGGCCATCAGTTCAGTACCTTTCATCGTTAATTATAAAAATAAATTAACATTAAAACTGAGCAGAATTACTGAAATTATGATCAAACACTTCCTAATTCCACTAATCTGAACTCTATTTTTGAAAAGGATCAAAAATTAAAGTAGTGCACTAGCTCACCACCACTAGTGAATTATAAATTATTTCCCACGACCACAGATATTTATCTTTTACTAATAAAAGCAAATATTCGACTATTTTTAAATATACTTGCAGAAACAGAAGCCTCACTCCATCCTCTCTACTATCCAGGATAATCCAGGCACTCAACTTCAGGGATCATTATTATTCTGCATCTTCAGAGAGATATGTTCTTGGACTATTTTGCAATTTTCATTCCAGTGTTCTGTCACAACTCAGATGTGTGCAGAATAATCACTGGAGCATAGATCAAGAAAGTGTCACAGAAAGGTCATTTTTACACTTGTGAGCAGCAAGTAAAGGAACAGATGAACAATCTTTAGGAGAAGAATCTTACAAATCTTTTTTTCAAACTTAGTTCTTTACTAATTCAGACAATACTTCAGAGTTTTGAGCATCACTCCCTAAAACTACAGCTTGAAGTTTTGTTTTAGTAAACAAGAAATCATAGTACTTATTTGTATGTAATTAACTAGGCTTCTTCTCTTTGCTCTGTTTCTCCTCACTTTATTTTCACATTTTCTTCTGGTTTCAGCACTTTCTTCCTCTTCTCTCTTCCATTTCAATAAATATGTCTTTCTATTGACAGTCAAACCAGGAAGCTACCTATTAGTTTGCAATTTGAACTTTCCCATTTATAATAATTTTAAAAATCATATTTATTTACTTTAGCTTGCTGCCTTGAGTATGATTAGTAACTGTTGGGCTGTCTTTCAATACAATCTCAGTTAAACTAAGTGGGTAGGGGAATTCACAGGAATGTTTGACTCTTAGGACAGCTTTACCTCAGGAAAAAAAACACACATAAATGTCTGGATAACATAACTAATGTTATCCAGAGCAAAGACTAATCTTCCTACAAATGTGAACTTTGGCATTAGCCCTGGCAGCCACTTAACTTCCAACAGATTGTGATGCTGCAGATGTTCTCAGCAATAGTGGTTCTGCCACTGTATCTAAGGGATAGAATTGAGCCCTTGTAGAGAGCTATCAAGCCTCATAACTTTAGCCACTTTACTTTTTTTTTAAGGTGCAAAAATCAACCAATTATTGACTGCAACTCTTATTTCATTTTCAGGTGTTTCTAGGTTTCTAGACATGGGGGGGTGCGGGGAAGCTACGACACATTATTCAAGTGAATGAGTTATTAAGATTTGCATATTCATATTTAATCCCATGATACCCTTTCAGATGTCTGATCCTGTCAATTCTGGATGTGATGAGAAACCTACTCCTGTATTTCAATGCCAAGAAGGTGAGAAGCTTGTGAACTACATAAAACTTTAGTAGTAAAAAGTACCAGCATAACTGGTAGAGTTGAGACCCCCAGAGAGTAACCAAAGGTCTTTTAAGACATGATTGTAAAAAATATTGTGGCTTCAAAACAATGGTTAAAGGCTTTTATTTCCTCACAAAACCAGTCTAGGTTTTAGAGGAAAATAATTCAAAGAAAAGACATTATCACTGCAACTTGAGACAGTGCATGAGCAGTAAAATCCAAAATATTCACTTACTTTAATTAAACACCTACATTCCTGTCAAGTAAGCTAATTAAAAATTACTAGACATCATTTTTCACTAAAATCTACACTACAGCTTTCCTGAAAAAGGCTACTTTATTGAAGCATTTAAGGTCTGTAATATTAAATATTTTCCATAATACTCTGAAGAGCAAAATTACACACTTTAAAGGACACAGATATTATTAATAAAATAAAACTATATGCAAATCCTGGGATATATCTGGGAAAACATGAAATTTAATTCAGAGAGATTCTTTATTCTTTTAACTACAAGGGAGAAACTATTGAGAAAGGAGTCTACTTTTCATTTCCAAATGAAAAACATGTTCAAATTAAAATTACTGGACTCAATATAAAGGCAAATGAATTGAGTTAAAGAACTCATTATTTACAGGTCAACTACATGATCTGATGAACTACTCTGACTTCCACTGTAGAAATACAAAACCTCAGGTGAGTTCTAAGCAGACATATTCACTTTCATCTTAAACACTAAACAGTATTCTATTTCTGTCAGTATATGAAATTTTGTGCCTTTTCACTGTTTTATTTATTCAGTCATTATCTCATTGCATTTTTATAGGCATAGACTCCTTTCTAAGAATTTTGGGTTGGAGTCATTAAACACAGTGTCTGCCCTCTGGTGGTCACATTCTTCTTCTATGTTCCAACATTTTTATCCCTTTTTAAGTTAAAAATGTACTTCATACAACTACCACCAACAAGGTCTAATAGATATTTAGCTTTTAGTCACCTTGGACTGGCTTGCTTTCCAGTTAGTCAACTGTCTACACTTCAACTTTATCATGCAGAAATAGCTCACATGTAAGTTAAGACATTCCTTGTTTTGTCCCTGTCTAGAACCAAGTTTACATATCATTTTTTAATTACTCCAGCAACATAAAAGAAGAAAACCAGAACTGAAGTTTCAATTTACTTTGAGATTATAAGTTTGGTGTTGTCTGGGAAAGATGTTACACTTCGTAATACATTGAAATATTGGCTACTAGACTCCAAGGTCCATAAACACATTAAATGCTTCTGAGGGAAAACAGGGATATTTGAAAGACTATTTTCACATTGCAGGTGTCAGGGCTGCACTGTACAGAAATTTCTATAAAGACACAATCACTACAGCAGGCAAAAAAGCACACCAAACTATACATAAGGTACAAACAGCTCCAGTATGAATGGTGAGTTCCTTCACAAGCCCAAAGGTGTCCCAAACACCCTTGTAGTACCACTTAGACTGAGTTGCAGCAATAGTGATAATTCTTATCTGCCTTTATGCCCTAACCAAACCTAGGCCAAGGAAATAATAATGACACCTGCAGCAGAAAGTAGCTTGGAGGACCCTGGATTGTCTGTAAGAGCCTCAAGAACATAACACAGAACCACAGAAACCCCACAGTGGAAAAGGAGCTCAAAGACCTCTGGTTCAGCTTTTCTTGGCAAAAGCACAGTCTAGACAAGATGTCCCAAAAGTCTGTCCAGATGCATCTTAAAATTGTCCAGTGTTGGGGAACCAACTGCTTGCCTGGGGAGATTATTCCAATGGCTGATTGTTCTCATTGTAAAAAACTTCCTCCGTGGAGAGAACACAGCTCTTCACAGCAGCTGGACCAGAACACAAAATTCACAGCTCCAAGACTCAAGAATGCCTGGAGGCTTCAGGGTATTCGGCACTGCACACAAAACCTGCATTCTTGTTCTCTTTCCATGAAGAGCTCTCTCTTGCAAACTTACTCAAATCTTGTACAGTTTTGAAAGGATGGGAAAGGAAAATGAATCTATTTTGCTTTTCTGAGCTTCAGTAGGAATTACCTAGTCAGAAGAGATGAAAAATCAGTAAAATGGCTAGCACAGCCTATCAACATCTCATCTCGCCCAACGGGAAAACCGGGTTTTGATTTTTTTGTTGCCATGTAACAAATTCCACAAAATATACCAAATTCAGTTGATCTCACAATTTAAAAATTACTCCCATTTCAAAAGAGCACCAATAAAAGAGGATTTAACTTCTATTATTTATTTAGTTTTTCCAGAGACCACAGGACTGGTCTACAGGTGGTGGTGGGGCTGGGTGGAGGGACTCACAGCTTACTCAAAGAGGCAGTAACCAAGTCACTAAACCTGTTTATCACACCCAAAGAAGAGCTGTGGCCAAACTTTTCTCTTCCTGCTATCACTTGAAAATTCTAAGAAGGAATGCACATCAAGCACCTCCTACATTCTGATTGTCTTAGAGATATGAACAGCAGGAGGGTGGGAAACTCTACTTTTTAGTCCTTCTAAACTGGAGAAACAGCAAAGAGAACCATTGATCTTGTTACAAAGAGAAACTCGTGTACAAGCCTACTGATGAGCACCACTGAATTTTTAAACATTCTTGAAAAGTGGTCTTTCTCAAGATTTGTTTTTCCTTGTCTTTTGAATTTTGTTGGTTTCCACTACCCTGGCAATGCTACAACACTTAGTGGGGAAGGCTCCCCTTGGCCAGCCCCTGTGCTCTGGTCAGTTAACTCCATGGAATTGTCCTCCACCACCACAACTTTTTGTTTCCTGACTCCAGGTCTGGTACTGAAAGGCTGACTGCTGCACTCACTGCTTACACACCACCTCTGCAAATACACAGACACGCACAGAGCCCTACAGGGTTATGGCATTGTAAAGGCAGTAAAGGGCATTGTAAAGGATTCCTCTACATGAACCCTCAGAAGCATGCTGGACAAACACAGCAGCACTGAAAACACAGAGAAAATAAAGTTTGAAGTCAGGGGCACAGATCAGAAAAAGACAATCCGTACTCGTGTATAAACACTGTCATGTCCTCACTTAGGTAACAGTCTAAAGGAAAATGGTATGTTAATTTTTTGGTTGGCTGTCCAGAAAAACCTAATTAGTGGCCAAAGACTAACTCATGCTACCGGGAAGTTATGGATCAGCTTTTTTTCCCCCTCAAACAGTAACAATTACTTTAAACCCAAGGAAATTAAAAGCCATGTATACTTTGTGATGCAGACAAAGTATAAGGGCAACTCAATTCCCATTGGGATGCATCCAAATTCAGCAGTCTTACATGAGTATTTACAGAATTTAGAGAGACAACATCTGTACCAATTCTGTCTGATGTAACTGACAATTTAGACAGCTAGTTCCTTTCTAATGAGGCTGTTTTTTAAAGTTATCACGTCCTCATAACTTGAACTAGCCTTTTTTTTCCTCTCTTGGCTATTTTTATGCATCTGAAATGCTCTGCATCAAATGCTGCTTTTTTTATATAAAGTTTAGTTGCTTAAAGGAGAATGGGGGTACTGTGAGCTCTTACAGAAACATTTTATAATTCAAGCTGTTATGCTTCCATACTAAAAAGTTAACAAGGGGAAAGCTGTAACCACATTATGAATTGAGCCATTTCAAAACCAAAACAGTGTAGGAAAACAGTGTATTCACAAAATGAATGCTAAGATACATCCCAATTCATACAGCAAACAAAAAAAAAAAAAAATTGAAAGCTTCTTAACAACAGTTAATAGAGGATCCAGATGAACATTTCTGCACTTATTCAACATCTACTAGAAGGGAGAAGCTAAAGATCAGTCCAGAGGAGTATTTGCAATGCAATTAGGCTAGACAAGTAAGCCTGAATGTATGCCAGCTGCAGGGGTCTGCCCTTAATTCACACAATCAAATGTCTAGTGTGTCACACAGTGTCTAGCATCAGTATCTCCAGTATTAAAAGTCTCATCAGATATGCACTTGTTTACTGAGTGTCTAATCAGGGTCTGAACACATATCTAGCTGTACCTTCTAGCAGTCTATATGCCAGTCCATCACCATCTGTCAGTTAAAGCTCCCACAGACAGAAAAAAATCAATTCTAACAAATGTGTTCGGTGCTCAAACTAAGCTATCATTCACATTTCAATATAAGACTTGAATTCCTTTTCAGTCTTCTTCAACTCTGACCCAGCTCTACCCCCTTCTTCACTGAAAAGGGCAAAGACAACAGCCCAGCAAGTGGGACAGGCAAAACAGACCTCCTTTGTTCACTTTTTCCCTTTCAGTTTTCTATTGAGGTAAATAACTGAAAGCTCAGCCAGCCTCCAGTAGCTCAGAAGAAAGCAAGATAGCTAGCTTGCAACTCTCCTTTCCTGGTTAACAAACTGCAGGACAAAACTTACCGTGCATCATGTTAATCTTATTATTAGAGATTAACTCCTTACAAATTCCCTTAATATCACATTTATGAGACAGTATTCATAAATGCAGAAGTTGCAATGTCCTGAATACTGAATTGAACAGGCAATACACACACTTACCAATTTAAAATGCAACAAATTATCACTGCAGAGAAAGTATTTAAAAAATTCTGTTAATACTACCAGCCCACTCAGGAAGGCAAAATCAAATTCATTGCATATTGCCCAACACAATACCTCCTACATTATTCCCTCAGCTTTCATTACCAAGATATACTTTCCTCTGTATGCCTTCCCATTTTACCAGCTCTGAAGAGCACAATTTCACTGAACTATGTCAATATAATGGAAGTTAAGTAATCACAATTCAAGGTGATTTGAGACAGATTAATAAAACTACAGAATAACAGCAATTTCACTGGTGCAGTCAAAACAGATTTAATTTTAGGCAGATTCAGCTATTTGAGCTCAATCAAAATGCTCAAAAAATGCCAAACCCTTATCGTATTCAATATAATTTATGTCCAGATACCATGGCAAGTCATTTTGCTAAAGCAGGAAGAACAGGCAACATGCATTACCTGATTTGAAATCAGAATCCTCAAAATAAAATCTGACAATTCAAGAGACATCTCATTAACCCCAAGAAACTCTTAACTTGGTTACCTAAGCTTCTGCTACCACCTTTTTGAGCACCAAAGAGAAACACCACAGTGCAACAAGCTAGCAGGAGGTATCAGTATGCATCACTGGATTTATTTCATTTTTTTAAAATAAAGACCATTAAAAATAGCCAAATTTTCTTATTGCAGCCTTTTTTGTCAAACAAGCTGTGGTATATGTGATAAATAATACACTTTCTCCAAGAAGATATGGAACAGTATCTAAGGCTCAGATGCTGGTGATCTCATTCACCTTGAACATTATTACTTTTGAATAATTCTGCTGAGGCCTGTAATACTAATGACAGAACTAAGATACTATTATGAGTATGATTAAGATACTATTATGAGTATGATTAGTTGTGGATTTATCTGTGAGTGGTGAAGAAGGCTTTAGCTCCATCCTTAGCACCAGCTGGTGTACACTACTCCACCCTCCGACGTGGTGACACAACTGCACAGTTTGCCTTTAGCTACACTGCCTTTGCACAGCCCAAAATGTGAATCCATTCAATGGATCCCAAGCTCTGTCACCACCAAGCAGCCTTCTGGGTTTGCTTCTTTACATTCAGTATTCTCAGAATGTAACACTTTCCCAGTTCTATACTGATATAGTCTGACAGCTAATTTTAGACACACAAGAGAATTTCAAAGTACTTTGAAATTCAAATAACTTTCACAGACTTCTGCAACACACTCATTAGGAGCTCTGGTCACTTGCATTGCAATTTCTATTCAAAACTAAACAAATGCCTGAGGTATAGTCACACAAATGATAACATCAAACACATTAGACAAAGGTGTTAAAAAGGTGCTGCACCTGCAAGTCAGTTTTCTGATTTCTAGGTTCTTTGAGCTGTGTAACACTGAACTACCTTTCTCTTTCCAGCTGATATCTTTTGCCAAAGAACTACAGCAAGACGGCCTTTTGGCATATAAGCTGCTCTCAAACTCAAAAGACAGTCCAGATGCTTTCTGATGTCAGTGACCTGTTTTATGCACAGACCCATATAACTACTATCCATAAATTATCATATCTATTACAATAAATTATGGGAGATGTCAAAATTATTAATAGTGCACTTATTAGATACAATAAAGTTTTCAGGTTTCATCTACCTTTTCCACAATATACTTGAGAATCAAAATCAGACAGAGAAAGAAATGCATAAAGAACATTAGAAAAAAGAACCCAGGTGTTTGACACTGGCTTTTTCACCCAGTAGGAGGTTGTTTTGAATAAACACACAAAAGCTGGACCTTTAGGGATAAAAAAACATCATGTCATGATCTATAGGTTTCACTGCAGAGCTATATATCACATTTTCCATTGTTTTATCCAACTACACAGAGAGCTAAGCAACAGCACTCTTTTCACAGAGTACTTGTCAATATGGAACAGGCTTATTGACTGGGCTGAAGCACACTATGATCTTAAATATTTAAACAGCTTGGCATTATTAATCAGGTACTGTTTACACTTAGACTCCAAAGCCTTGGTTTAAACACATTTCAGAGTTCAAAACTAACACATCTATGCTGAAGACCTCAGCGTCAGCTGAAGGTTTGGTTAATTATTAGTTTATAACCAAAGAGACAAGCGCACCCTGCACACAGACTTCACCACGATATTCTGCATTAATCGCCTTCAAGAAGCCAAAATAGGGAAAACCACGAAAAGCCCGCAATTCAGACACACTGTAGCTAATTTATACCTAAATAAAATCGCAACTATGAGGAGCCGGGAAAGAAAAAAGAAAAGTACGGGCGATAAATAAAGGCGCAAGAGCCGAAAGGCGGACGGCGGCAGTTCAGCACCGACAGCTCCTTCCCCCGCACACGCCCGGCCCTCGCCCCCGCCGGGCCGCGCACGAAATGGCGACCGAGCCCGCCCGGGGATGGATGTGGGCGCGTCGCAGCCACGGAGCGTCTCCGCCCGGCCCGCCGGGCCCTACCCGCCCGCCCCGGGAGGTGCCACCGGCCGCCGCCGCAACAAAGCCCCGCAGCGGCCGCCGCGGCACCGGGCGGGCTCAGCCGCTGCCTCCTCGCCCGCCCCCTCGGAGCAGCCCCGGCACCCACGGAGGGCGGGCGGCTCCTCGCCGTCGAGCCGGCGGTGCGGGGAGATGGATGTGACACTGGCGGTGCAGGGGGGGATGGATGTGACACCGGCGGTGCGCGGGGATGGATGTGACACTGGCGGTGCAGGGGGATGTGACACCGGCGGTGCGCGGGGATGGATGTGACACCGGCGGTGCGGGGGGGATGGATGTGACACCGGCGGTGCGGGGGGGATGGATGTGACACCGGCGGTGCGCGGGGATGGATGTGACACCGGCGGTGCAGGGCAGATGGATGTGACACCGGCGCGACAGCGGGCGCGGCAGCTCACTGTGCGTGATGCGCGGCGCGGTGACAGAGACGGCCAGGTCGGTACTCACGGGAAGGTGCGGCTCCTCTGCCCGGGGAGAAGAGGGTCAAGGGGTACTCGCGCTCTTGCTCCTGCTGCTCCCGCTGCTGCCCGCTCGGCAGCCCGGCGAGAAGAGCCGCGGCGGGCGCGCTCCCGCGCTGTCCCCTCCCCTCTCCGCCCCCGCCGCGCCGCGGGGAAGGCGCGCTCCCGCGGAGGGTGGGGGGGGGGGGGGGGCCGGGGCGGGGAGGGCGCGCGCGTCTGCGCGAGTCGCCCCGGAGCGGGCGCGCGCGCGGCGCGGGGGCCGGGGCGGGGCCGGGGCGGGGCGCGGGTCCCTCGCACCTGAGGGGGCGCGGGGCGCGTCCATCTTGGGCATCCCTTCCTCCTCCTTCTTTCGCTCCCTGCCCCCGCCGCCTCGGTTAAAAGCGGGGTGGAATCGCCATGGTAGCACTGCTCAGGGGCTCCTGGACCGAGCCGGCCCTGAGCCTCCCCAGCAGCGCCCGTGCTCGGCAGGCCCCGGGCCCCGCCTGTGCCTCCCCCGGCCGGGGACAGCCGAGCGCTCCGCGCGGCACCCCTGGAGCTGCCCCCCCGGCAAGGGCGGTGTTTTAAATAGCCGCATTATTTTAGCCCGGCAGTGCCCCTCTAAATAGATGGTTTCAGCGAGTTCCCAAACTGGAGACAAGGATATTAGTTTACACTCGAGAATTGTCCTGTTGAACTCGTTAAATTTGCAGTTCACAAGTTCAGGAAGGCGGGCGCTTGGATGCGATCACTGAAAGGGAAGCTTTGCGTGACACCATTTGGTGAAGAGTCGGGAACGGGGCTTATTCCAAGTAAACCTTTCTGCTGAGCACACAGAGCTCTCCTTCCCTTTCACGTCGGTTCATTTAATGAACGACATCAGAAATTATTTTAATTTTGAGTCTTTCATGGGCTGTGCTCAGTATTGCTCAAAATTAATCCAACTATACCTTTAACATAGCAAATGTGATTAACTGCTGCTGCTGAATTTGCCTTTGGATCAGCCACTGTAGGAATAGCCTTTGTGCATTGCAAGGTGGCAACTTTTGCAGTGGTTAACCATTATATATTTCAGGGAAGAGCTCTCAAACTGAACTCTACAGTGATAACTTAATAGTGCAAAATGCAATGCCTAAGATGAGCAAATAGCCCTTACTCTGCATCTCTGCACAAACCACATTATGACTCTGGCAAGTTAAATCTGAACATCTGACCTTCTGAAAACAATGCTTGAGATGAATAACAGATTCTGTAAATGATATAGCACATGAATATTAATATCCAAGGGTTAAACAATAAGTCAGACATTACTTCTTCAGACTTTGGAGATATTCAGACTCCTATCAATCTGAGGCCAGGATATTAATGTCTGAGACCAGAATATGCAAAGAAGATTAGCTGAATGTGAAGAAAAACCATTTTATATAGAGAGACATGTTCCAATGTTCTTTAATTTTTTTGCTTACATTTTCTTCTTCACTATACAACTCCCATGTTTCCAGCTGATTTATTTAACTACAAAAACACTACAGTCTAAGTAAAGGTGCATAAATGTATATACAGAGGCCTTAAAATGCTAGGATAATGCCTGACTTTTCTTCCACGATATTGTCTTCCATCAGGAGATTGTGTAGCCACTCCTGGCTTTGTGAAAATATAGGTATGAAATGCAGAGAGAAAGCTGAGAAATTATCTGTCTGTTTGCATCCCTGATGGATTTCATAGGCAACATGTTGAGCCAAACCTTCAGGAGGCTGACTGCAGAACTGCAGGACACTCGAGGAGAAAGATCTGGGTTGAAAGTTTACCTTTCTTGAAATGTAGGATCAAAGATCTGGTTAGTATTTGGGTGGCCAGCCTACAATTCCTTATAAGCACAAACCAGTGGGCTGTGGCAAACAACTTGGTGGAAATTTGACCACAAGACCTATGTAAATGAAGAGATTTTACTGTTGCAGGGAGGGCGTAAAAAACAACTTTACACTGATATAATAAACAGCTCTGCTGATGTATGGTGAAGCTGTAGTGTTGCAGCTGGTATGATTACACCATTGTGATTCCCCTCAGAATTTTAAATCTGTATTTTTTTCTATTACATAGATAAACAGATATACACATTCAATAGCACAAAGTAGATCTTTCGAAATTGTGGCATAATTATTAGTAAACAAGTAAATTCCAAGGTTTATACAGCTAGGAGCTACTGGTGGTGGCTTCTGCTAGTCTGGATGACTGCTACCCATACTGACAGTAGGATGGTGGCACCAAGTAAAAAGAAGCAGGTGAGCTTGGTGATATAGAAAACAATGGCCATTATGATAAGCAGAAGTTTTGTGGCTGAAGGAATATTAGCTTTCAGAGCTCTCTGCTGCCTTCCATCTTTTCAGTCATAGTCATCATATTTATGTCTTTTATAGTCATCATATTACTTTTTGTAGCCTTTTTTCTCACTTTGTCTTCTGCAATTATATCCATGGATGGGCAGTTCCAAGCATACTCCTAGTCTTCATTTTCCTTTTTTACCGACTGTGGTTTAATTAGCTATCATCTTCTGCTTTCTTCTGTACTGATCTGTTGGAGTTTTTGTAGTCTTTGTTTAGGGAAGCACCGATCAGGTACACAACACATTTATTTGAAATACAAAATTGATTCACGATTGCAGTATTGTGAAAAAGGAAAAAAATTAAAAACTTGTCTGTGATGGGTATCAGTTGTGATCTGGATCTTGAAGAGTGTTTTTAGGAAGAGGTTACAAATAAAATACTTAGAGAAATGATACTTTGGTAAAGGCTAGTGTCATTGTAAGGGACCCCTGGCTGGGTGATAAGTTACATAGACTCCATGTATTTACAGAAGGATCAATAATCTTTATTAAGAAACCTATACTTTTATACCCCAGCTTGCTACAGGTGGACCTAATTGGTCCTCCAATCTAAACACTATCACCATTGGCTAATTAAGAAACCACCCCTGGGTAAACAAATCTCCATAACACATTCCACATGTTCAAAATACCAGGTGTAAGAAGTTAAGATAAGAATTGTTTCTCATTCTTTTCCCTGATCTTCTCACAGCCTTTCCCCAGAATAATGCTTGGGAAAGTTGTGTTTCTCTCTGTGGGCAGAGAGCTGCTGTCACAGGCTAGTGTTAGCTGAAAATAATTCTTTGACATTTTCTTCCTAAAGCAGACATTTAAAAGGGATGTGGAAAGACATGTTGGGTTGTCCATCTCACCTAACTTTAGACGTCTACTATGTGAATGTCTGCATCTGAGCTAGTCAGTCTCTCCTCTGAGCATAAAGGGAACCAGAAATAAGCACTTCTAGTGTATGATTCATCTAACCTATTTTAGATGTCTACATTAGAATAAGCCATGTTGCATCCTAGAAATGCCTATTTCTCTCCCTTGGCTGTAACAGGACCAGCGGGTGTCTCATTTAGCTGTAAATGTCTACATTGTAAGAGTCTGCATGCACTCAGCTGAATGCCATCCATGTGATTTTAACATGAGTTATCCCACTGTCCCACTGTTCCACTTGTTTTGAGGCTGTACAATGGTGAATGGAGCATGGTGTAGCCTGCAAAGTACTTTACAAACTAAAAGAGTGAGATATACTCCACTGAATGTATTTAAAGCCAATAAAACTTAGACTAATCATATTCAGTAGATTTTGGGGGCCCCAATCAAACACTGAACAACTTTTGAGATTAATTTAAATCTAATTTATTTATGGGGACTTCATATTTCTTTTGGAGGTTTTTTTGATACTATAGCAGTAAAGTAAATGCACTTAACTGCTGGACTAATACTCTTCAGAAGGTAGTATTTATTTACTACAGCAGCATAAAATTAGAATATTTCTAAGTAGAAAAGAGACCAAAGACAAGCTCAAAAGCTTAAGTGATAATGTCTAATGTTAAAAGCAGCACCTTTTGGTAACAGTAACAAATCAGCTTTCACAGAGCACCAGGCAGAGGATGTGTTTTGATGTAAAATATGTTGAGAACTAGGGTAGCAAGAGGATTGTACAGCAAAGGCATTGCACAGAAGTGTTGTGATGTGCTGTCAACAACTGAAAAATAATTTAAAGCTTCAGAGCTATTTTCTCAACAGATAATTTGTGACTAGAGTTAGGTACTTCCATGTCCAATTCATAAGCTGTCACCTAGGTTTCCCTTACAAGAAATCAGAGCTCTCCTGGAAGCCAAGAAGGCTAACAGGCTAAGCCAAGAGCCAGTTGGAGACAGCCACATAGAAATGCCATGGTTTGAATCGTGCCTATGTAGGACTTATGCTATTCAAAGCTGGTGGCAAATACTGCCAGGGATTCACAGGGCAAAAACTTCCTTCAGGAATTAGATGCTTGAATGAAAAATGAAAGGACTTGATCCTGTTCTTTGAGAAGTAGGTGGAGAGGAGGAACTGTCGATGCTGTCACCTACCACATCTTTCATTAGCTTGATCATTAGAGTGCTGATAAAGAAAGCAGGCAATCTGGGCTAAGTTGGTTCTTTCACTTAAGGAGCTTCAACTTCTCAGGCCACAAACTTTACAAAACATCTGAGGATGAAGGCAGAGTTTTCAATCCACCCTTACAGGATAGCTAAACACTGAGAAAAAGTAAGATTACACACATAAAATACATATAACGCAAGCAAGAAAAGTGTAATTGATATATTTGGCTGTTTAGGGGGAAACTTGAGTTTTAACCCTATGTCTAGACATATTTTACTGCTCTTTTTTTTTTTTTTTTGGTGTCTTTTTTTTGTTGTTGTTGCTGTGTTAGATTTTTAAGTGGCCTTGGTTGTCCCCAATAGCTTGAGTGTCTAGGTTGTTCCTTGACTAATGATTGGAGCATTCTCTCTTGTGCCTATGAGTATTTAATAATTCCATGGAAAGTGAAGTACCTTCAGAAGTAGAGATGAGAACATAATTTTATTTAGGAATACTCAATTTCTTAGCTGCTAGTTAGCAAAGGCTGGGAAAAAAAGAGTTAAGCATATGTCAAACACCCTGAACAATTCTAATTGCAGGAAGACAGTTCCAGCAGCTTGGTTTTGTGTCAAGTTTAATCTATCAGGTGGATGTGCTCTGAGAATGATTAAGAAATCAAAATTTTCAGGTAAAATGGAGAGATGAACTTTTTACAACATTTGCAGATACCATCATATGCAGACAACAGTAGTTTTGTCCTTGCTCAAGAGGTGATTTCAAGGGATATAAAGGACCATTGGAACGTTTCAGAAACTTGAGAGAGAAAGGATTATAAAATTTGTATTTAATACAAATTTTCTGTCATATTACAGAAACTACATCTTTTTTTGACAGCTGTGTTCAACATGGTGAAATGGCTAAAGTCAATGGAAACTTGATATTAATTTCAACAGAACCTGTGTTTTATCTGCTATGTAAATCAAGGAAGGAAGTCCTTCACACGCAGTGGGATTAAACTGTCTGCAAACACCAAACACTTTCTGTATGTATAATTAGACTTCACATTTTTCCATTAGAAGAGGTTGACTGAGACAGTTAAAAATCTCTCAGAAGCATAACTCAAGGTTCAAGGTTCTTGAAAAACTACTCCACAAAGATCAAAAGTCTACAGACACAGGCAATTTGTCCAAAGGACTTCTAAAGTGATGAATACTAAGCAGCTCCATTTTCAAAAGCAGGAGCCTAAAGTCAAGCTTGATGTTATGATTTAACCTGTTTCATCCTTCAGCAAAGTGTCTCACATGTTAAGAGACTTTGTCTTCGGTGGAGTGTTTTCCATTATGGAAATGTTCCAGGAAGAAATGCCAAGATTCTGGAAATGCCTAATAATAGCTATTAGAGCTATAACTCTTGCTTTAGTGAAACTTTATTCCTATCCACCAAGTATTAATGCATTTCTTTATTGTGCATATCTGTAATGTGAATGAACTTAATGATTTTCACACACACTCACAAAAACTGAGCATGTATTGAAGTCTTTTATGATAACAGAGAAAAAGAGAAAAGCTGGTGAAAAAGTAAGGGCTGGTCCTTTTTCCAATACATGAATATAAATTTTGATCACATGTATAAGCCTTAGAAAAAAGGTAAGGTTTTGCCTGGGAAACTGAGAACACAGAGAGGGAAAACTTTGTGAAAAATTCTGTCAATTAAGTCCTTTTGAAGTTATCCTTTAGTCTTGAACTACAAAAATGCCCAAAGGACTTTAGTAGCTCAGGATACACCTTTTCTTTAAATCTACTGTAGCTTCTGAATGAAATTAGTTTTAAATTACAAACACACCATTGCCCTAATGGCTTATGTTTGGATTTCTTTAGCAGTGAGAAAATCTCTGGATACATTGACTGTATCTACAGCAGAGGGATGTCAGGTCATGGTCCTTGTAGCTTCCTGAGGCAGACAACAGTGAACAGTCAGCTTTTTTTTTTTTTTTTTTTGCATAATCAAACATATTCCAAGATTTTCTTGGTCACCATATTAGGATAAAAATATATTTTTAAAGGTACAGAAAACTAGCATTATTTCAAATGAAAGGTTTCACTCTTCATGGTTTTATTTATGATTGTTCAAAATACCACAGAAAAACCCTGATTTCTGACTCTGAAATTGTGCAATTCACATTGACAAAACACCCAAGGAAGGAGGAAAAGCAATCCTTGTGCAGCCCATCCCCTCAGTTACAGTGAGTACTGTTGTGTGGTGTGCAAGTATTCTCAGCTTTAAATGGCACTGAGATTAGTTAATAACTCCTAGGGTCTGTCATAGTTCAGGCACAAAATGATATTTAGAAGATGTTATTGATGATCACTGGAACACCAACCAGTAGCTCTTCTGAAACCAGGAAGAGGAGCTGAGATCCCATGGGAATATTCTAGTTGTATGGACCTCTAGGCATGAACTGGGAATTTAGAAGAGTTCTAGAAATCTGCCTCAGATGAATGAAATACTTTAAATTACTCAGAAAAAATATTGCTGAAAATAGTAATTAGGGAACATAAGAAATGAAGTAAACCCAATGCATTTGTGCATCACAAGAAATGTAATGACACACATTTAACAAAATAAAGGAATTTTAAGATTTTGAAATGCTGAGATTTTCCAAATGCTGTCAGGTGCGTTACTGCTAGACATAATTTCCACATGCTTTTGAGGTTAACTTGAGGTGCAACAAATTTGCAAAATTCCTGTTTCATGTGCAGTGAGAGCATCAACATAAACAGAAGGAATACCTTTCTTCTATCTCCTCATTCCTAACAGAAAATTGCACTGATACATAAAAAGCAAGTATAACTATTTACTTTTACTATTCTGTCTCTAGCAGATGGGCTTCTGCTTGTGTTTTTGTATTTTGTTTAATCATTTCCAATTCATGGTTTACTGGCATAGCATTCCCCAGTACAGCACCAAATGTTTCATTATGTCTTCTTCTGCTTGTTCCCCCTAACCCTTTGCCCTTTGCCACATAGTCCCTGAACTTTGTTATTTTTCCATTCTTTACTGGTAAGAGTGTATCATTTTCCTCTCGCAAAGTAGAGGAAAGTTACACAGTTTCTAAGAACCTGGAAAAAGAGAAACTACTCTTCTTTGTCGCGCTATTTACACTTTGCTGGAAGAGCTATTATCACATACAGCAATTATCACAAAGTTCGGGTATCTACCATTTCTGTGCTGTGTGTCACTCAAATACACAACACCCTGTAATTATGATGTATCCCCGGTTCACTCAAGTGAGCCCCTTTTCCAATTTGTGTTCTAAGATAGACAGTCTTTCATTCTGTAAATACCCTTGCTTCTTCCAAAGTGCTCAGGCAGGGCTCACATTTTGAGAATTATCACTCGCCTCTTCCAGTGCCAGAACCTGCTTCCCTGCTTGCTGTGATGCTGACTGCTACAGGAATCCAGCAGTTTCCTCAGCTCAGAAGCTCCTTTGAGTATTTTGAAAACTTTCAGAAGCAAATTAGTGTAGCTACCAGCTATATGGTCTCAAATCAGATGGCTGAAGTGACCACAGAGCACAGACTGTGTAATAATCCATCATTCACCAAGAGTTGTGAAAAAAGGTTTTCCTGGTTTACTCAAACTAATACCAACCATTTTTTTTTCTTTTTTTTTTTCATTGCCAAACAGCTGGGGGAGGGGATTGTCCCACTCTGCTCTGTGCCTGCAGCCTCAGCTCAGGCACTGTGTGCACTTTTGGGCACCACGATATAAGAAATATATTAAGTTGTTTGAGAGGATCCAAAGAAGGGCAGCAGAGATGGGGAACAGTCTAGAGGGGAATAGGGGAGGCCTCATAGCAACTTACTGCTTCATCATGAGGGGAAGAGGAGGGACATGTGCTGATCTCTTCTCTCTGGTGAACAGCCATAGAACCCGAGGGAATGGCATGAATGATTAGACTGGATATCAGGAAAATGTTTCTCACCCAGAGGGTGGCTGGGCACTGGAACAGGCTCCCCAGGGAACTGGTCACAGCACCAGCTGACAGAGCTCAAGAAGAGTTGGACAACACTCTCAGGCACAGGGTGTGACTTTTGGGGCTGTCCTGTGCAGGACTCAGAATTGAACTTCATGATTCTCCTGGGGCCTTACTGACTCAGCATAGTCTATGATTCTCTGATTACTTCAATAATAAAGGCAGAGTGAAAGCAAGCCTAAAAATGAAAAATGTTGCAGTTTTGTTGCTCCTTGGTGCTGAAAGTCCCAACTGGTGATGAGCAAGGTGGTCCGTAGGCTGGCACTGGCTCTCACACATGTAGCTGGCAGACTCTGATGACTCACCAAGAGGCAATGTGGGTCAACCAACCTTAGGATCTTGGGAACTGAATCTGTGATTTTTAAATCTATGTATGATCTTCTGTCACTGTAGCTATGTGATAATGATTTTCTCATTTCTTGTATCATCTGTTGTTCTAAGAAACATTTGTGCTCTGCTCAAAGGTTTAGAAATGCTATAATGCTGACATTTTGAACTATTGCCTTTTTTTTTTCTGTAGCACTTTTATCATTTTATGTTCTATGGCAGAAATTCAAGAATTAACATGAAGAGAGCTATCTTAGGCAAGCCCACTCTTTTCCAGAAATAAACGGAGGAAAAGATGAGCACAGAGGTTGTTCTATAAACCATTTACAATTGTTTATAACATCAGCATTGGGTTTCAAAATTAGGCATGTGATCTTTAAAGACAGTACTTTACATCACAGCATTAGAAGTAGAAGGGTGTCAGAAGTCAGACAAGTTCCACAGGGCAGAGCTAAAAAATATCAGTTCTTCAGAATGGTGAACAATGATATAGAAAAAAATTGATCTATTTTGAGAAAGAAAAAGGGAACATCTTGAAACAGTACTCAGGTCAAAATTCCTACAGAAATGCTATCATACCATTTGTCCCTAGGGGAGTAAATCCAGACTTGGATTCACAACAACTATTGTTCTAGATCTTGAAAGCAAGATGAGAGTAAGGCAGGATGGCTTCTCTGAGTGAAACTTTAAATCCTAGACATCTTCACCATGATGAGGAAGGGTAGATGCAGTTGAGTGCACAGCTGACTACTTGCCACCATCTTCCATGACATCTTGTTTTAGTAATGAGACATATGCTTAGAGATGAGAGAAGACACAGAGCTCTAGCATATATACCTGGATGAAGATGTAAAACACTGACATTGAGCCTTCTATGATCTGATTTGTTGACCTTCACAGCAGTGACTACAGAGCAGAGGTTAATGCTAAAATACAGGCTAGCTGTAGCAGTTATTGTTTAAGCAAAAGGAAGGCTGCAGTGCTATATCTCTATACAGCTATTTGAGCATGTCTGCATCAGATTAGAAAATTAACTGCATTCAATCATTTTCTGATCTGTTGTTTACTGTTGTGGAGAAAGGGTTTATGAGATTCAGTGTGTTTGTTTTTACAAATACAGTCTGACAAGGTGACTTACCTTCTGAAGAAGCTCTTTATTCTCATTTCTTTTTAGGTAACTAGGGAAGAAAAGCTGTCCAGAAACTGTCATAAAAAAGTACATATTTCTGAGCACCTAATTAGAACTTTTCTACTTTGAACAGGCTTTGGCTCTGCTTTGTGCAGTTTCATATTCCTTCATTATCTTCCCTTAGAATGCCTCTGGCTGCATCCCTAATGCTTCCAGGCTGTGGACAAAGACTCAGCTGTTGTCCAGAGGATCCATGTTCCTCAAGGAACATGACTTCCACCATTGTGGTCAGAACACCTCCTTGTGCCCTGCAGTGATTTGGGGCTGCCAGCACATATTCCATGCCCCCTCCATGAGGTGTACTTTCAAAGAGTCACAGACAGCACTTCTCTGAAAAAGCATGGCAGCACAGGCACATATTGGGACCGAGTAGGTTTCACCACCACCACCAGCAGAGTGCCCTTTCACAAAACAGAGAAATAAATCTGGAGTAGCAGCCTCCCTATCCCCATGTCACCCCATGGTGACAACCAAAGTAATCCTAGTGGTTTGTAGGGTTAGCAGAGCAGCACCTATGCTGATCCTTTGGGTTGTTCAGGAAACACACTCCTTTCCACACACATCTGACAACCTGGTCTAACAGCCCTCAGCCCAGCGCTGAATCTGGCTTGGAAACTGTGTTGTCTCATTGTACAGTAGATTTCTCTGGGACAGAAGCTGGCATGGGAGTCTTCTTTTGAGGAACTGTCCCAGGCAGAAAGGAAAAGGCTTGTCACCATCTTCCTGCTAAGAATAGCTGCTTATTTTACAAACATCCTTGTATGTCAGCTGGGCACTTGATACCAGCTCTGTTAGGGATGTTCTCCATAGAAAGGTTACTAGAACAAGGTCAGATGGATTGCTGTCAGATGGATTTTATTTCTTCTGGAGACTCCACACCTTTGAAGTGCTTTTGCAATGGAGAACTTACCATTGGAACCTTTGCAGAGGGACCTCTTGACACTATTAGTCTCTCACAATGCCTTCAGGGTTTGACATTCTAAGCCCAACTGGAAACCAGACATTTCAAGTATTTTGGGACCTGAGAACTTGTCCTTTCCAGTGCTTTTAGTGACTTAGAGCTGACTGTGAGCTATTTTGATCATGGAGTATTGTTTTCTGAGGCCTAGTTGCAAGAGCTTCTTCGTTACAAGGAGCTATTGTGAGGGAGGAAAGCAAAGGCATTGTGTCCTCGATGGTAATAATGAACTAACCCTTCTTCCTCATTATCTCCAGCTGGAAAGAGAACTATCTTGTTCTGTGTGCTTTTTAAAGGCCTGACTGGTCAGAAAGACCACTAATGTGAAGTGGCTCCAACTCCAGTGTGAAGGAGGAGTATCTGTTGAATGCCCAGTGGCTGCCCGTGTCCAGCTGCTGCAGTGTCCCGTGCCAGCAGGGCCATTTGCACGATGACCAAGCTCCCATGCAGCATGAACAGAGTGGTAATGATGCTGCTTTCTGGGCATGCCACAGCAACATCACCTCACACCAGTGACCAACTCACACTGACAAAAGACAGCAGCAATCCCACAGTCATGATCTAACACATGCTGGATATATGCAGTTCAGGAAACCAATCTCTTTTTAAACAGTGTTTCTTTTAAGTGGAATATGATGCACCTACTGTAAATGTATTGGTTTGAAAAGAGGTAATGTTTACCTGAGAGGCTGAAGTATGCTAAGCCCTGC